>NC_139222.1:196298401-196805901 GCF_055691185.1 Crinia signifera | reverse complement strand
TTTCAGGGTCCCGAGCATTTTGGATAAGGGATACTCAACCTGTATTAACACAAGTCAATAATTCAAGAAATATAATTTTTGGCTCTGCATCTATTACATGGTAATTAGCATGATTGGTTAGTTTTATTTTAGTTTTACACATTTCTTCCACAGCAAAGATTTTTAATAGAAATAATTGTAGGTTATTTTTACAGCCTATGCTGCATTACAATTTATTCTTCCTCTATTATTACTGATTTTTAGAGAACGAAAAGTCTGGTTACTATGGCAACTTAATTTGTTCCTTTTTTCTGACAAAAGTTACATTTTCATTTATTTGTTATACTGTAGTTGGATTTATAGCCTACATTATGTGGTTTTGTGGACACAGGGTGGGCACAGTGATTCTCAGTCCTCAAGTATAGCCAACAGGTCATGTTTTGAGGACCTCTGTCTTTGGTAACAGGCGGGATAATTACTGACTATGCTAAGTCGATGTACTCACCTGTGCACGTCTAAGGAAATCATCAGAACATGAACTATTGGGAGTTGAGGACTGGAGTTTGGAACCCTTGCATGAGTTATTAAAGGGTAAATGTATTATGGCCACACTTATTATTTGAGTATAATGGTTTATGCTCCGCCTCATTAATGAGGCAAATCAGGAAGCAGAACAGCTGAGCTGTATTAACATCAAGTGGGGTAGTGAAAACTGCTCTCTCCCGCAATCGCGGCAACCACACACACACACACACAGTGCATCAGCCCAGTGCTTGCACCACTGCAGTCATACATGGGGCAGAAGTGGTATCACTGCACGTAACATGTGCCGATTCCAATTCTCTCCCTTAATGGAGGATAATACATTTGCCCCTAAATTAGAGATATCATATTCAAATTTTTTTTTGTATGATGGCCTTTGAGGAAATGTTGTGCACACAATTGTAGATAAAGGACATGCAGGGTTAGAGCCAGTGACAATAGAAGTTAAGCGCTACCTGTACTCTCTAAGCAGCTGTACATACTGTTCTGCTGTCACCTTATGCTAAGGGCGTGTCTACCATTTATAGATGTTGACCTAACCCATACATAAGTGTGAGACTTCAAGAAGGCAGGAAATATTCTAGAATACATGCAGACTTGGTAAGCTCAGGGCTGCACATGGGAAATGTTCGGAATGATGATGTCACATTAATAATGCAATGGGGTTGAATGTTAGCTGGTTATTTCGCAGTATTACCGAGGACCAGGGCCGCCGAGAGGGGGGGAGCAGGTACTAATTACCTGGGCCCAGGCATGCTGGAGGGGCCCTGGTCTGACCCCTCCCCCCTTCCCCCGCTGTCCCTCCCAGGCAGCAACAGCACATGCCTCTACAGCAGGGCTGGGCAACACCGGCCCTCCAGATGTTAATGAACTACACATCCCAGCATGCCTTGCATCAGTTTCAGCATGGCCACATAGCAAAATGGTACTTATGTATTATCTGGGCTCCCATGTTAAATACACCCCATTTTTTCATACCCCTACTATCCAACTACGCATGGAGTTAATTTTATATAGTGTGGCGAGCGCAGCGAGCCACCGTGCCCGAAGCGTGGCGAGCGCAGCGAGCCCCGCGAGGGGACGCGGTCTCATAAGAAAAACGGGAGCCCAGATATTACATAAGTACCAGCAAAACTAATGCAAAGCATCCTGGGATGTGTAGTTCATTAACATCTGGAGGGCCGGTGTTGCCCAGCCCTGCTCTACAGCATGTGCTGTGTTGACAGCAGGCTCAGCATTAGCATCTTCTTGACAGCATGAGAGCTCATGCTGAGCCTGCTGTCAGCACAGCACATGCTGTAGGTGTGCTGCTGCTGCTGGGGGGGGGGACAAAAACACCCCCCCCCCCCAACTTTAGAGTGTTTTTTTCACCCCCTATAAACATTTTGGGGGCGTGGCCTAATTGTGGGAGGTTTTACTGGGGCGCGGCATACCTCTTGGCTGCCCTGCCAAGGACACTCTTTTAGCTCTCCATATCTACATCACAAGTAGCTTTATGTTATCCGCCACAAGTAAATGTGGTGTTTCTGTCTTTTTTTCACTCTGCTATAGTTTTGTAGGGGCCTTAGAAACTGTCTGCATGTACAAGGGTGGATTGATAAGTACCTGTGTTTGAAGTATAGATGGGTGCCGGGGCCGAAGATTTGGATTTGGATTCATCGCTGGGATTTGGATTTGGCTTTGTCAAGCAGTTATAATATTAAAGGTATTGGAGCGCTCTATGTTACATGCACTATGTAGATAAATAAAAATAAAAATAAATAAAAAATATAAAATATATAAATAAAAATAATAATAAAAATAAAAATAAATATCGAGTGGACACCTGTAAAAGAATTGTGCGTTAAAAGATTGGGTTTACCAATGTTTACACTCTTTTTGGAGTTAGATGGAATTGCCCGTGACCCTGTCTATCACTAACTAAAAGCCGGCGGTGCAGCACGGAGGCTGCGGTGTTATGCCGCGGCTTTTGTTTACCTTCTCCCGTATGGCAGCGGGGAAGCAGCTGTCGGGTCCCGTTCTTCGCCGACGTCCCGGCACAGCTTCCAAGATCTTCTGCTGCTGGGTACTTCGGGTGTGGTAGGCAGGTGGGCTTGTGTATCTGCTCCAACGCGTTTCATGCCGCACGGGCACTTTTTCAAGGATGCAGTCTATTTAAAAATTCCGCTTTTTTATTCAAAACTTTAATGATACAACAGGAAGTTAATTGACGGATGTGTCGTCATGATTTTTGGTGGGAACCTCATGGGTTCTTATTCTTCAAGGTGCCACTCGAAAAATGGGTAAAAATAAAAATAAAAATAAAAATAAATAAAAATAAAAATGATAATAAAATAAAATAAAAATAAGAATAAATGGAAAAATAAAATAAAAGTAAAAATGAATGGAAATAAAGAAAAAATGATAATTATAAACTTAGATAAACGTTGATAACGAGGTTTATGTGAAGTAATTGGAAATTGTAATATTTCGTATACATGATGTGAATATTGGTCAGTCCAGAAAAGCATTTAATTCTATGTCTATATTTAGACCACGAGGATGAAGGGTTTTTAATTCGAAGATCCATCGCATTTCATTTCTCAGTAGGTCTTTAACGATGTCTCCTCCTCTCCAGTTTTTATGGATTTTTTGTATTACAGTAAATTTTAATTCTGTCGGGTCTTTGTTGTGATTTTCAAGGAAGTGGTTGGAGACACTGTGCGTGGTTAAGCCTCTTCTTATATTATATATATGTTCCGCTATTCTTATTTTTGTTTTCCTTTTTGTTTGACCAATGTATTGCAGTTGACAGGGACATTCTAGAAGATATATAACTCCTTCTGTTTCACAGCTGACTTGATCTTTAATCTTGTAGTCTTTGCCTGTGATGTTTGATTTAAAGCTTTTAACTGATTTAGTGCTTGTAGATTTTAGTTTACAGCCTTTACAGTTCCCGCAATGGTGGAAGCCTCCATTAGTTTGGTGGGTTTTTGTCTGTTCTGTGGGTACATAACTTGCAGTGATTTCTTGTTTAAGATTTTTTGCTTTTTTATATATTATTCTAGGTCTTTCAGGAATGATGGTATGTAGTGTTTCATCCAATTGAAGGATGTGCCAGTTCTTTTTAACCATATCTTCTATCTGTTTTGAGTTGCTGTTGTATTGTGTGATAAATGCTGTCGGTTGGGTTTCTGTGTTTTCTTTTGTTTTGTATTTTAGCAAGTCTTCTCTCTTTATCTTGTTGACTGTGGTGGTATCTTTCTGCAGTTGTTTTTCTTTGTATCCTTTTGCTTGAAAGTTGCTTAGCATTGTCTTACTCTGTTGTTCAAATATTTCTTGTTCTGTGCAGTTACGTTTCAGTCTTCGCAGTTGTCCTCCCGGTATATTATTTATCCACTTTGTATGATGATTACTGGATGCAGGGAGCATGTTGTTGCCTGAAACTTCTTTAATGTGTGTCTTTGTGTTTATCATATTGTTCTTTATATAAATTACAAGGTCTAGGTATATGATTTCTTGCTTGCTGTTTGAGGTGGTAAATTCCAAGTTTATGTTGTTTGAGTTCATATATTTAGTGAACATTTTTAAGTCTTCTTCTCCCCCCTCCCAGATGAAGAAGACAACGTCGATATATCGACGCCACACGACAAGATGTTCTTTGTAAATGTTGTTGTTCCAAATATTGTCGTCCTCCCATTTCGCAACAAACAAATTTGCATAACTTGGGGCCAGGGGGGTCCCCATTGCCGTGCCACACAGCTGCAGGTAGAAGGTATCATTATACCTGAAATAGTTATGGGATAAAATGAACTCAATATTCGCCATGATGAAATTTATTTGTTCATTGTTGAGATCTGATTGTTCTGACAGGTAATGACGGGTGTGATCACATCCTTTGTCATGTTGGATGCAGGTGTACAAGGATTTGACGTCTGCTGTGCAGAGAATATAGTTTTCTTTCCATTGTATTGTTTCAAGTAGTTGCAGGATGCTGGTGGTGTCTTGTAAATAGCTTTTTTGTTGTGAAACCAATTGTTGGAGAAAACTGTCTGTGTATTTTGATAGATTAGATGTGATTGATGACCAGATATGATTGGCCTGCCCGGTGGATTTTCAACGTCTTTATGTATCTTGGGTAAGAAATAGAAGGTTGGAATCTTTGGGTTTTTCTGTATAAGGAATTTATGTTCTTTTTCATTTAATATTCCAATCTCAAGTCCTTCCTGAAGGTGTTCTGAAAGTTCTTTGTTGTATTGATTGGTGGGGTCTGATTTTAATATCTTGTATGTAGTGGTATCTGAAAGGAGGTTTTCGGCTTCTCTCTCATACTTTTCTTTTGACATGATGACGACGCCTCCCCCTTTATCTGCCGGTTTGATAATAATTGAGTCGTCCGACCTTAAATCTTTTATTGCTTTTTTTTCCGTTTTTGAAATGTTTCTTTGTATTTTTTGAGTGTCCGGTATTTTTTTAATTTCAGCTCCCATTATTTTTTCAAAGGTGCTGATATGTGGTCCTTTTAGATGAGTTGGGTTAAATGTTGATGTTGGTCTCAGTTCTGTATGTTTAAATGGATCTGTGACTGTTGTCTGTGAATGACTGTTTTCTTTTAGTTTAAAGAATTTCTTTATGCACAGTTTGCGAGTGAATTTCTGCACGTCCATGTATAAGTCAAATTTATTTATTCTAGATTCCGGTGCAAATTTTAAGCCTTTCTGCAAAATGGAGATTTCTGTTTCGGTGAGAGTTTTATTGCTTAGGTTGTATACTGTCAGTTTTTGTTCCTTGTTTTCTTCTTCTCTTAGACTCTTTTTGGTTTTTCCACTTCCTCTTGAGCCTCTGTGTCGATATTTTTCTTTTGTTTTTTGTATATCGCTCCTCTTTGGTCTGGCGGTAAAAAATCAAGCAGTGGTGAAAGGTTTTGGATTTTTTTTTTTAAATGGCCAAAAAACGCGTAATGGTCAAAAAATGTGTAATTTTTGCATTTTTTAGAGTAATATTAACGTCAAAAGCATTCATTTCCAGCTCCCTCCCCTCTGCGGTGCCTCTGGCTCCCTCCTCCTCCCCCCTCCCCTCCGGGTTTTGTATGAATTCTTCAGCGCCGGCTTATGACAAACCTGCTGCCGGGGACATGGACGCGGTGCAGGGGGTGCAGGTCCGGGCAACAGCTGATTGACAGTGCAGCGGCGCTACCCGGACCCAGGGAGGCAGTGGTGTTTTTTTTTTAAGGGAGCGATCCCCATAAAAAACTCGCCCAGTGGGGAGCGCTCCCCCCACCAAAAAAAAAACACTGAAGGGGTTAATTTTTTGTAATGTTCAGCTTGTATAACGCTGCATAGAGGCAGAACAATCACACACGGAACTTCTGACAGTATAATATGGGTGCAGTACACACAAACAATAAAAACTGTTCTAAATTTTTACTGTTACACTAACTAAGGGTGCTGTAGGCAACTGAAACCCCCCTCTCTAATTTTTACAAGGTTCAATACTGTACATATCTCCCAAATAGTCCCTGCAATTAAAAAACCCATCTTCCAGCAAGAACACTCTGCTGGTATCAGGAAGCCAGGCAGCATCGACGTACTGTGTATAGAATTTGGCCAATAGAGAACCAAATGTCTGCATATGTGGGCTAGCACACCTCTATTACATGAAAAAAGTCTTTAATATCAATTACTCATCATTAAGTAGCTCATCCTTAGCATATTATGATATGCCTATAATGTCATCCGGGACAAAAATATAGTCACCCCTCCATGATCCGGCTTAACCTGTAACCACAGTCAATGATATAGTTTTGTTGGAATACACCTTTACCCTGGACTTTACCCTGGACTATAGACTTTGTGCAAGGTATATGGTTCACACAGGCCCATGGGTCACAGGGGCACACCCACGCAAACCTAGCACCCATATAAATATGTTCTGCCAGTGGCAGAACTTGTGAGTGGTTGGCCCAGGTGCAAAAATATAATTTGGGCCCCCTCCTTCACTACAACCCAAGGTCACAATATGCTACATAGCAGTGGGTAGCAGCATTGGGCCCCTTAGTCCTCAAGAGCACCACTGGGATGCACCATATGCACCAATGGTACTGTAGTTCCGCCGTTTGTACTTACCCTTCCGAAGTCCTGCTACAGAGATGATTGTGCATGTGCAGCAGAGATTGCACCATGTGTACACATCATTATTCTGTTTTTCGCATATTTCAAAAGCATCTGGGGTGTACTCCCTAATGTTGATACACATTATTGTTCCTGGGCTACTATATAATTTATGACAGTGTGACCCAGATTAGCACTGCTGAATCCAACCCATTGTGCTCTCTGCACCTAGATCACATGTTCTCTTCATGCTTGTGTTGGTTTCCTCCGAATACTCCAGTGACCCCAAACTGTTTTTGTAGGTTAATCAGCTGCTGAGTAATTTAAATGTGGTGCATATGCCAAGCAAAATGACATGGAAGAAAATGATGTAACAGAATCAAAGTATTTGATTGAATACAATTCTGACTAGACAGACCAGTGGCTATGCAGTATGTGGATGTTATTAAAATAAACTAGTCATACCATCTGCATTCACCCATCTCTCTAGTAGTTTTTTCTTAAATCACAAATAGGGGTGAAGCGTGATAATTATCTGTAACAGTATATTATCCTTTAGTATCAGCACAATGGAGTGTAACCCGCTTTATATTAATAAATGTGTTTGGGTCTATGTGCAGTCTCAGTTGAGGTACTGTATAGAAATGATGTTCCAATTTTCAGCCTGGGTCAGGGTGGATGTGACAACCATTTAAATAAGGCAGAAGCGCTACAGAAAGGTTTTAAAGTTCTTAAAAATGAAGCTGACTTTGTGGTTTCCAGACCATATCTTATGGACTTTTAATGAGATGTCAAAAATAACCAGCCCACACTTCAAAGATCCCAGGTCTATCTCTATCAATCTGCACGAGACATTGATACTACGAATACATACTGTAGGTTCACCTTTCTCTTGTTAGTTAACAACAGTGGGAGATAAAAGGAGAAGGGGCTGTGTCTCACGGATTGGGATCACACATTTGCCGTTTTCTTTTTGTGTACCACCAAAGAAGAAATTCTAGGTTTATCTAAGCTCTGGGTGTGTGCTACAATGTTTTTTACACTCCTATTGTAAAACCCCACCGGCACTAGGTATGCATAACTGCAGTCACTGTGTATAGTGCATCACACTTACTTTCCTCCGGCTGGTCATGGGTAAGGCACAGGTACCAGGGGGTCCCCTGAATATTCAGGAGTTTAATTACAGTCTCATAAAACAGCAATAAACAGTTTATTGAACATATAGCAGGGATATTGCAGGGATAACTTCTGAACACTCTCCTCCAGCACAAAGCATAATGGTTACAGCAGGTCACTTATCACGCCATCTCCTCCAGTACATTAATCATATCGGTTACATCAAGGCACCTCCTCCAGCACATCACTTAATTGCAGCGGTAAAAATATGGCGAGCAGCCGTTCCTACCAGGGCATCCTGGGAACAGTAGTGCTACACATCACAGGTTACTGTCTCTCCCATACATAACAAGGACTCTTGTCAATCGGGGGCTACTCAGCATGCCACGTGGCTTCGACCACTCACCCAGATACGTCCTCTGCTGAGACTCACACCTGGCACTCTTCTAGGGTACCTCTACAGGTGGGCATCACCCTCTCACTAGACTCTGAGTACTGCTGCTCTCACACTGCAATCTCTCTCTCTCTATCTTTCAGGTGCCTTGCTGGGACTGGCAGTATTCCCCACATGTGCTGTGAGGGGCTGCATTCTCTTCATGTTACTCAGCAGAAAAGCACCCACATGTGATTCTGCTCTCTCCATAGAAGGGGTGCAACTCATGACTGCTGTTTCCAAAGCTGGGGACCATGGAAATGACAGCTAGCCATTCTATGGTCCCAGCCAAGATGCATCCTTCTCCTAGCTTTTCCTCCTAACTTGTCCTGAATTATACCCATAGGCGTGCGCAGCCCATTTTATTAGGGGGTGCACCATTGGACGGGCGTGTCTATCACCGCCTACTGGGTGTGTCCATCACAGCCTACTGGGTGTGTCCATCAACGCATCAATGCAAACTTAATAGAAGGTGACTTATTTATATCTATTACATTCAGAATAAATCATCCCCCTCCACCACCACACACACATATCAGAAACAGGGACAGTGCGCGCCTTAGGCACACTGCAAACATTTCCACTGTAATGCCCATGAAACATAATTCCACACACTGTAATGCCCATTACACATAATGCTAGGCATATTAATGCCCATCATACATACAGAGATGCCCATTCCACATAATGCCACATACCATAATGCCCATAACACAATATGCCAGGGCTTGACAATTTAAAAAAAAATATGCTGGTACAGTGCGTACCAAACACATGCGCCGAAATTTACACCGCAATGCCTCACACTGTGATGCCCATTAAACATTGCACCACACACTGATGCCCATTACACCTCACACCGTGATGCCCATTACACATTATGCAACACACTGTAATGCCCATTACATATTATGCCAAACACTGATGCCAATTACACATTATGCCACACTGTGATGCAGATTACACATTGCGCCTCACATGTGATGCCCATTACGCATTATGCCACATACTGTGATGCCCATTACACACTATGCCACACAAATAATGCCTATTACATATAATGCCTCCAGTAATTACCCTGACACATAATTCCCCATAAGTGCCCCTTAAAGATTTCACATATTAGTGTAGAGGATGAGAGAAGAGGGAAGAAGAGCGCTCACCGTCACAGCCCTGTGTGGTGCGTGCTCAGCTCCTGTGCTGCTGAGCGGCTCATACCAGCGCTGACAGACATTTGATATATGGTGCTGGAGAGCTTGCGGTCAGACAGCCAATTGTTAACTCTGGCTGGCGATTCTTGAGCTCTGACAGGCTGGTAGACAGACGCCATATTTCAAATGTTTGTCAGTGCCAGTGTGCAGCTCAGTGGGCATGGAGCTGAGCAGGCACCAGACAGGGCCATGGCAATGGGCGGTGGTGGGTGAAGAGTAGCCAAGCACTCCTTCCCAGGACCCAGCGTTCTAGGCTGTATCCTGCTCAGACTGATTTATCAGGCACCTTACTAGTTTTATTAGCATACAACAACCACCTCCTTGTGGTTCTGTTATTAAAATTTTGGCAGCCCCCCACCCCCACCCCATACATAACTTAGTTCTTCTGATATTACTGTGCCCCCTCCCAACCCGTTCCCCCCTCCCCTTAAATTAGTTTATTGTACCTACATTATTACACTGTCACTGGTTTAGACTTGCTGCTTCTTGCATCACCGCCATATATGAGGCTCCTCATACTGCCTCAGATCACTCGTGCCTGAGGCTGAGAGCTGAGCGCAGTGTCTTGTCTTCTGGCCCGCCCCCAATCAGCCTCACGATTGGCTGCCAGCCGGATGCTATAACGACTGAGAGGAGGAACTGCCACTTGTTGTCTGTCAGTGCCCTCTTCGTTTTTCAGCATCGAGCAGCGCGCAAACTGTAAACCGCGCGATAACTGCACCATAAACGAAAGTTCTGCCTGTGGCGGGCGCCAGCCTCAGCACTAGTCAGCAGCCGTCCCGGCCGAGCCGCATCTTCAATGCTGCTGCCGGAAGCTGCTGCAATCGTTCGGTGCGGTGGGGGTGCCAGTCATTAGGAGGTGCCTGTGCACCCCTGGCACCCCCCCCGTGCGCACGCCTATGATTATACCATATACAGGCAAGATTCCCGGGATGCCGACACATCTGTGAGGCAGCCTGTCAGTCAGTGACTATTTGGAAGATGTGGCCCTTCCCAGAGTATTGGTCCTGTTCCCCCTCCTGTCTCCCACGCAAACCACCATTGCTGGTTCTTAGAGCTGGGTACCTGACGCATCAAATAAATTGTGCCCCCATCTATATCCATTGTGACATCTGTTAAAGGGACAAGAGTGGGTGCTATCTGGGGATGTTACAATTTCTGGGGTATTTCTGGGCTCCACTTGGGGAAAGATATGCTGATATTTGTTGAGTTGTTGATCTTGTTTGATGGAAGTTGGGGAATTCGCGGAGGGGGGTGGGTGGCTGTGCGAGCAGCGGGTGGCATTTTATGCACAAATTTCCCAGCATTGTGTGTGGACCAGAATAAGGCCCTAATTCTGGAGCTGGGCACACACAGGCTGATATATCAACTACATTGCTCGGTATGTGCCCTCAATATGCACGCTCCCGAGGTCACATGTAATGTCATTAGATTTGATGTAATGTGCTACAAATCAAACCTGGCAATATCGCTAGCAATATAGTGCCTGCAAACAAGATGACAAATGAGATGTTGTATGAAGGTTGTTCTAGTGTGTACAGGAGCAACAACATACTGCACGCTACCAAACGATGTGCTATATGTTTTTCGCAAGATTGCAGTATGTGTACACTCATTTTGACTAGTTCTGGGCTCAAAGGAAACTGTCAGTAAAGTTGGAACGATTGGCAATCACTCCACTGTGTACCCAGCTTTACAGTTACCAAGCAAGAATCTTAAAGTTGATTAACGTATTAAAACACTGCAAGTATAAGGTTACATAATTCAGAGCGATGTCTCTGAAATTATTATTGAAAAACATGTTTCAACTCAGATGAGTTCTAAGTGAAAATTTTACATTTCAGAGAATCTAGGTGACTAGAGGTCAGATGTATCAATCTTCAAAATGTGATAAAGTGGAGAGTGATAAACAACCAGTTGGATCCTAACTATCATTTTTCAAACCCAGTCTGTTACATGACAGTTAGGAGCAGATTGGCTGGTTATGAAGCTTGATACTTCTGGCCCTAGGTGAGTAGGCAACAAGTACCTTCACCTTTTACATTTGTACCACTCCAGTGTCATTTTCTTATTTCAAAATTCAGATTTAATATTGTAGTGACGACTCAGCTTTAACAAACAAACTCAGGCAGATCAAAAGGAAGCGTATGCAGGAGCTTGATTTGCGATACATCAATGGATGGAATTAGGAGACTTGTTTTGGGCTGGCTGTGTTGTGCGGGGAAAAATGATTAGAACTAATTAGAGCAGGGAAACTGATCAGTTTAACCCCTTCAGTGGTAATCCCGAGAATTTTCCGGGCTGTGTCTCAGTGCCCAGTCTGGCAAGCCCGGAAAATTCTCAGGATTGCTACTGGTTAGATCCAGCTCCATCTCCTCCGCCGCGCCTTCTCCTCCTACCTCCTCCCCAGCTTTTTTATTGATGTCTCCGGTGCCGGCTACTGACATGCCGGTTCGCTGGATGCAGGGCCGTGGCGGCGGGGCGCAGGGCCGGGCAACGGCTGGCATAGTGTTCAGCAGCGCTGTCTGGCACAGGGGGACACAATGGAGGTTTTTTTAGGTAGCGCTCCCCCTGAAAAACTCGCCCAGTGGGGAGCTCTACCTAAAAAAAACACCACTGAAGGGGTTAAATCTCCAGATACAGTATCAGTAAATTAAAATGTTGATCCCCACAGAAGGAAATCATCATTATTACTGCCACAAACGTCAGACTTCAACGCTTTTACGTAGAGTGGTCTGCTTTTCATTCTCTTGGAATTTTATAAAAATAGGAAACTTAACCCCTTCATGACAGAGCCAGTTTGTGCCTTCATGACAGAGCCCTTTTTTTCAAATCTGACATGTCTCACTTAAGTGGGGATAACTTTTTTTTGCTTTTACTTATCCCAGTGATTTTGAGATTGTTTTCTCGTGACACATTGTACTTCAAGTTAGTGGTAAATTTTGGTCGATACAGTCTGTGTTTTTTTGTGAAAAATACCAAAATGTCGTGAAAAAATGGAAAATTTAGCAATTTGCAAAATGTCACATTTTCTGCTTGTGAGACAAATAAACATACCACTCAAAATAGTTAATAACTAACAAAGACCATATGTCTACTTTATGTTGCAATCATTATTTCAACCTCCTTTTCATTTTTTTGGACACTAGGAGGCTTCAAATATGAATAGCAAATTCTCAAATTTTCAAGAAAATTTCAAACACTGATTTTTTTAGGGACCAGGTCAGTTATGATGTGACTTTGAGTGACTTGTATGTGAGACACCCCCATAAATGATGCCATTTCAAAAACTGCACCCCTCACAGTATTCAAAACAGCATTTTGGAAGTTTGTTAACCCTTTAGGTGTTTCACAGGAATTAAAAGAAAGTGTAGGTGAAATTTCAAAATTTCATTTTTTTTGCAGATTTGCAATTTTAATACATTTTTCTAAGGAACACAGTAGATTTTACTAGAGAAATGTGACTAAAAATTGATTCCCCCAATTCTTTGGTTTTCATAAATATCCTATATGTGGCCCTAGTGTGCACGGTGACCAAACCACCGGCTTCATAATAGAAGGAGCACCTACTTGATTTTGGAGCCTCCTTTTTATGAGATTATTTTTTAGGCACCATGTAGGTTTCTAGGCACCATAAGATGCTAAAAGTTAGGAACCCCCCCACAAGTGACCCCATTTTGCAAACTACACCCTTCAGGGAATTCATCTAGGGGTATAGTGTACATTTCAAACCCCCAGGGGTTTCACCAATTGTGGTACAACTGGGCAGTGAAAATGAAAAAAATTAATTTTTCATTTTCACAGCTCAGTTGTATCAAAATTGGTGAAACCCCTGGGGGTTTGAAATGTACACTATACCCCTTGATGAATTCCCTGAAGGGTGTAGTTTGCAAAATGGGGTCACTTGTGGGGGGGTTCCACTGTATGGGTGCTTCGGGGGTCATTCAACCAGAATCTGTGCTGCAAAATCCAAATATCACTCCTTCCCTTCTGAGTCCTGCCATGCACCCAACTGGTATTTTTTGGTCACATGTGAGGCATTGCCGTACTCGGGAGAAATTGGGGCACAGATTTTGGGGTGCTTTGTCTCCTTCATTCCTTGTGAAAATGAAAAATTTTGAGCCAGAACTGCATTTTTCTGTAAAAAAATGTAATTCTGGCTGCCGGGTGGGAGGTGCCGGGTAGTTCTGGCTGCCGGGTGGGAGGGGGGGGGGGCTGGCGATCGGTGGTGATCGGTGCTGTACTTAACAGCACCGATCACCACCGATCACTGTGTTACCGAGCGGCTTAGCCGCCGGTAACACAGAAAACGCTGCAATTGGCTGTTCACATTTGAACAGCCAATTGCAGCGATCGCCGCGAGGGGGATGTCTGCTGTCAGGGACAGCAGACATCTCCAAACTGTCACCGCGTCTATAGACGCGGTGACAGTTTAAAACCATGACGTATATATACGTCTTCGGTCGGGAAGTACCTCCCGACCATGACGTATATATACGTCATATGTCGGGAATATCTTTATATATATATATATATATATATATATATATATATATATATATATATATATGTGTGTGTGTATGTGTATGTATATATATATATATATATATATATATACACATATATATATATATATATATATATACACACACACACACACACACATATATATATATATATATATGTGTGTGTATATATATATACATATATATATATATATATATATATAT
Organism: Crinia signifera; assembly: GCF_055691185.1. Taxonomy (NCBI): domain Eukaryota; kingdom Metazoa; phylum Chordata; class Amphibia; order Anura; family Myobatrachidae; genus Crinia; species Crinia signifera. The sequence continues at coordinate 196,791,800 of NC_139222.1, read as the reverse complement.
ATATATATATATATTCAGTACTAATATTTAATTTTACTATATTTTACTATTTGTGCAGCTTGATGCTGCTGCTGCTGCTGCGGGGGGGAGGGGGGAGCAGGGCAGCGCTGCTGCGCTGAGCTGCCTGCTGCCGGGGGAGCCGGGGGAGCTGCTGCTGCTGCCGGGTGAGTGCCCGGCGGGTGCGAGGGGGGGGCTGCACATCGGTGGTGATCGGTGCTGTACTTGACAGCACCGATCACCACCGATCCCTGTGTTACCGAGCGGCTTAGCCGCCGGTAACACAGGAAACGCTGTGAATGGCTGTTCAGATTTGAACAGCCAATCACAGCGATCGCCGACCGGGGGAGGCATCCCTGCCCCCCCCGGGCGGCGAGGGGGGATGTCTGCTGTCGGGGACAGCAGACATCGTCCCTCTGTCACTGCGTCTCTAGACGCAGTGACAGTTTGAAGTCATGACGTATATATACGTCATGTGTCGGGAAGTACTTCCAGACCATGACGTATATATACGTCAAATGTCGTGAAGGGGTTAAAGAAAGCAGAGTTACAGATATGTCGCCATACATCTTTGTTGTCGTAGTGACCAGGGCCGTCTTAACAGCCGCGAAGGCCCCTGGGAAAAACAATTCAATGGACCCCCGCAACCTGCCCTCTCCCTTCCAGCTGTGCTGCTGCTTACCCAGCTCAACCTGCTGGGGGCCAGACATGTACATATAGCACATGTACAGCCCCTGCCACAAGTAACCAGCACTGGTAACCAGGCTTGGAGCTGCTGCTCCCACTTCAGGAGGTCACACACAACAGTCCGATGGCAGTGGGGAGGATGAGAGGCACCATAGCGGAGATGAGGGGGCAGCACTGATGTAGCAAAAGTGCCGGCAATAACAGAGAGCCACACGGGTCACCGTTACCTGGTTGCTGCTGTCCACTGTGGGACTGAGTATTGTACTCCACACATACAGGTGCCGAGACTGCTGTCACCTTCACTCAAAGAGCGAGCTTCTCCCCTCACATGGGGCACACTGACTGCTTACACACAGAGCGCACTGTCACTCAAAGTGTGACAACACTTGGGGAGCGCAAGGGGACAAACAGCCTGCGGGACGGGCTGTGGGGACAGTTGCACAAACGAAATGGGCTCCCGGAATCCTGGGGTCCCTGGGCACCAACTGAGGGTGTTGTCAGCCACCACAGATGGATTTGGCCAGCCATTACAAAGAACATGCAAAAGCATGGCCCCTATATAAAGGAGGGCAGGTGGGCTAATCTTGGTTAATTTATTTCTATAGAAACAAATTGAATTGTTTATCCACATTTCTGCTCTATACATAGAGGTGCAGGTGGGCCTTTATTGTGGCCCTCCGGGGATTTCCCATGTACACCTGTGGGCCAGGAGGAAAAACCATCAGGCGCCATATGTACACAAATATCAATTTAAATATCCACTTGTAAGGTGCAATTGGCACCAGTTATCACAGGTCACTGGTCACCTTTGGGTAAAGGTCCTCAAAAACACGTTTCGCCGCGCTCAGGGCGTTTTTTTCAATTCAGAATTTAAAAAGCCGCCCTGAGCGCGTCGAAATGCGTTTTTGAGGACCTTAACCCAAAGGGGACCGGTGACCTGTGATAACTTGTGCCAATTGCACCTTACAAGTGGATATCCACTGATTGCTGGGCTCGGCGCAGGTGAAACGGACAGCGCTGTAACCTACACCTTTCCCACGCTACTGGAGAGCCGGCAGCCCAAGCGACCGTGACCGCTACTCGCAGCCTGCACGTTGTGTCTCGCTTACAGGCGTCAGACCACCGCTCTACCGAGCACCCTCCTTCTCTGACTTAGCCCGCTGGACGGATCAAGATTCGGAGCGGAGAGGATAGCGGTACCCACTCAACTACCAGCAATTTGGCGCTTAACACCAGCACTAACAAACCCACAGATTATCGCCGGTCATGGGTAAGACTGCTCTACTAAAGGGCCCTATCTATAAAGGACTTATCAGCAAAGTGTCACCTCTGCTTTTTCCCAAATCACCATCTGAGAAGCATTTAAATGAACTTACCTACTGCCCCATTTAAGTGACAATTACTAGGAGATTTACAACTATAGTAGTGGTGCATTTATGGATTATGCAGCTGTCCTTATTTGATAAGAATCTGTGCAGAGCACGCTGCACAGTCAAAATCACTACTGGTCAATTTGTGTACACATGTTTGTTTTTTTTTTAACATATCCATTGTTTTGTTTTTATATATATTAATTGCATGAATGGTATTATTTATTGATTATTATAATTAAATTGATATTAGTGTACATACGGCGCCTGATGGGTTTTCCTCCTGTATCTGCAATTTACTGAGGACGGTATTCCTCTACCATAGGGCAGCCATTTGTACACTGCACACAACAGATGTCCCTAGCGCTCATATTTTGTTACACCTGTGGGCCAGTCTGGCCCTGACAGTCACCTAATCATACTTGCTGATCCCCCTCATATGGCTTAGAGGCTCTGTAAAATTGGGAGATGCTCTCCCAGAGCCTGCTGACACCCACCCCTAGACTCCTACTTACCAGAAAATGTAATCAGCCCGGCCAGCCAATGACTTGGTTTGCACAGAATTGCATCATTTTGGATCTACCCACTGCTTCACAATGCCAGTAATTTCAGTACTGTTTAACAAGGACATGGTCAAATTGATGCAATTATACCATCACGCCATCCGCCACACCCACATTCCTTCAACAAGTCTCCAACTACTGTGAGCCAACCTGACTACTCTCGCCCAGTGGAGGCAGCCTGGAAGTCAGCAAGTAGGCCTATATTTTAATTAGAGCCTGTGATGTTAGTGTATTAGAATGCTTAATATTTGTAGACACTCCCTTACTGATATCTGTAAGCCTGAATCTTCAGTGATGGTCTCTTGGTCCAAGAGAATGCTGGGAAGTGGGTGTTCCTGAGGCAGTGTGTCTGGAGTTGGATGGAATAAAACAGCACAGCAGTGAACTCACATGTCTCTGTGTCCTTATGACTGGATTTACAAACATATAAACAAAAAAAGGTGTCAGAGGAAGTTTAACTTGGACTGCTACCGTGTTTCCCCGATAATTAGACCTACCCCGAAAATAAGGCCTACCCCGAACATTTGTCCAAAATAAGCCCTCCCCCGAAATTAAGACCTATGAAATTTCCCATTAAATTTACTTAAAGCCATTAAAATCTACCCCCACTCACCCCCGCTCAGCTGCGCTCCTCTATGTTGTACTCTGAGCACAGAAGCGGCTACTTCTCCCATTCCCAGGGATGCATTGCGGTAGGCGCGGCGTGACGTCACACCGCGCACATCACTCGGTTGGCTGCTGAACAGCACGGAGCGCTGTAGCATCGAGGGACAAGTCAATAAACGGTAAACATGACCTCTCTATAACGGAAGTTTGGGGGCATAAATAAAAGGAATGGGGAATGTGGGGGCATGTTTGAAAGGAGGACTGGGGAATGTTTTCAAGGAGAATTGGGGCATGTTTACGCAAGGGGAACTGGGGCATGTGGAAGATGGAGGACTGTGGGCATATTTAAGATATTCAATGTCTATTAAAATAAGCCCTCCCCCGAAAATAAGACCTATGGTCTTTTTTGTTGGTAAAAAAAAAATAAGACAGTGTCTTATTATCGGGGAAACACGGTAGTACTCTCAGAGTGTGAAAGATCCTGCAGCAGTCTGTAAGGCTGTGATACTCAGTGTCTGCAAAGCCTGCTGTGTGCTATATGAGTAACCATGGATAAACTGGCTCCTCCAACCGGCATGCTGATGTCTGGCAACTTTTATGAGAACTGGAAAAGATTTAAGCAAAGGTTTAATATATATCTTGCTGCATGTGGAGCTGATACAGAGGCTGACAAAACAAAGGCATCCATTTTTCTCTATGTGATAGGAGAGGATGTGCTGGACATTTATAATAGTTTTCAGTTTTATGAGGGGCAGAATATGGTGCTATCTTCTATAATGCAAAAGATTGAAGATTACTTTGTGCCAAGGAAAAATGTGACATATGAAAGATATAAGTTTTTCACATGTGATCAGAAGTCTGGAGATGGATTTGATCAGCATGTTAGAGCTGGAATCGCTCAGTAAAACCTGTGAGTTTGGTGATTTAAAGGATTCACTGATTAGAGATCGTATTGTCTGTGGAATACCTGATAATGGACTCAGAGAGAGAGACTGCTGAGAGAGCAAGACCTAACACTAGACAAGGCAGTGACTATGTGCAGATCTGCAGAAATAACTAGATTTCAAGTCAAAAAGTTACACAAGGAAGCTGATGGTGCCATACATGTAGTGCAGAAAACAGAGCCAAGCAAACCTGCATTCTCAAGAATGAAGCAGTCTAAGCTACAGTCTAATAAGGAAATGCTCACAATCCTAAAATGTGCCCTGCTTATGGTAAAACCTGCATGAAATGTGGTAGACTTAATCACTTTGCCAAATGCTGTAAAATAAAAAGTGAAACAACCAAAGTGCATGCTGTTAAACAAACAGAGGAGTTCTTTGTGGATTGCATTGAACTTTGCAGTGCAGATAAGACAGAATGGATTGTCCCTTTAACAGTGAACAAGATTGTCATTCCCTTTAAGCTTGATACTGGCTTGAAGGTGAATTTAATATCGCTTTCAGACTATTAGAGTAAAACCTAAAATTCATCCAGCCAAAGTGAAAGTTACAGGGTACACTGGGGAGGAAATTTCTGTGAAAGGTACATGCTCAGTGACACTGAAATATAAGGGACAACAGTTTAAAACATCTCTACTGATTGTGGATAAAAATGTGCCACTGATTTTAGGATTAAGTTCCTGTGAGAAACTAAGCTTGCTAAAGAAATTTTTTTTACGGTGACATCACAAGTAGAAGATGACTGCAAATCGATGATTACAAAATACAGAGACTTGTTTGAAGTTGCTTGTCTGGAGAGCATAAAATAAATATAGATACGCAAGTTTCTTCCGTGATACACCCCTGTAGAAAAGTGCTGTTTGCGCTGAGAGAAAAACTGAAACATGAGTTAAATCGCATGGAAGCCTTGGGTGTGATACAGGAAGTTGATGAGCTTACTGACTGGGAGGGCTCCTTAGTAATTGTTAAAAAGAAAAATGGACAACTCAGAATATGTCTAGACCCCAGAGATTTAAACAAAGATATTAAACAAGAACGTTTCAAACTGCCAACTAAAGATGAAATCATGTCGCAATTTGCGGGAGTAACATGGTTCAGTAAATTAGAAGGATCTTCAGGATTCTGGCAAATGAAGCTAGATGAGGCCAGCTCAAAGCTTTGTACATTTAATACACCAGAAGGTCGATAGAGATTTCTTCAACTACAATATGGAATTTTGTCTGCTCCAGACATATATTCACATGATTTTTGAACATATTCCAGGTGTTGAAATAATGATGGATGACATTATTGTCTGGGGATCTACAAAGGATGAGCATGATTCTAGATTGAGACAAGTAATGGAACTTGTCAAGAAAGTGAATCTAAAGCTAAACAAGGACAAATGTGAATTTGGCGTGAATACACTTACCTTTATGGGCGACATGGTCTCGGATCAAGGTGTAAAACCAGACCCAAGGAAAATATCAGCCATAGTGAACATGAAACGTCCTAACAACAAAAACGACGTCAGAAGATTCCTAGGAATGATCACTTACTTAGGAAAGTTTATTCTCAACTTTCTGAATGAACAAACTCTCTTAGATGGTTGTTGGACAAAGATAACGAGTGGATGTGGTCACATGAACAAGAAGAAAGTTGGCAAAACTTGAAACAGATCAGTACAGAGCAACCAGTGCTAAAATGCTTTGATCCTGCGAAAAGAATAAGAATTTCATCAGATGCTTCGCAATTTGACCTAGGCTCAGTGTTGTTACAAGAACATTAGGATAAATGGCAACCAGTAATCTATGCATCAATAGCACCAATAAGTGCTGAAACAAGGTATGCTCAGATAGAAAAAGAACTTCTAGCGATCACATATGCATGTGAACGATTTCATCAATTTGTGTATGGTCAAACATTTACAGTGGAAACTGACCACAAGCGATTGGTAGCTATCATGACTAAATCATTATATGACTGAAGAATACCCTTAATCTGACATGTATGATGATCCTGATAATGGTGAACAAACCACGATTCTAGAAAGGTCCAACATGGTTGATGAAACACAGACTGTGTATGAAAGACCCAAAAGGGAAATATGCAGACCTGAGAGACTCATTGAAACATGTTAGATGATGTTCTTAATATGACGTTGTTAATTGTTGCATTGAAGCGTACAGGGCTTATCTTTAAAGAAAAGAGGATCTGATGTTAATTTAGAATGCTTAATATTTGTAGACACTCCCTTACTAATATCTGTAAGCCTGAATCTTCGGTGATGGTCCCTAGGACCAGAGGAATGCTGGGAAGTGGGTGTTCCTGAGGCAGTGTGTCTGGAGTTGGATGGAATAAACAGCACAGCATTGAACTCACATGTCTCTGTGTCCTTATGACTGGATTTACGAACCTATGAACAGGGCCGGCGCCACCACTAGGCAGCTCTAGGCATTTGCCTAGGGCGTCGGCACCTGGAGGGCGGCAGTTCGCCCCTCACCCCCAGCGAACTGTGTAAAAAACTTGCGGCCCCGGCGTCCCTGTAGTGCTGCTGGAGCGGTCAGGGGTGTCCTTGCCGCAGGGGTACCTGCGGCGCCGCCATGTGTATAAAGCTGGCTGCGGCCGGCGGGGTCCCTGTAGTGAATAGAAAATAACTAGCGCTATGCGCGCGGCGGCGCGGGAAGCGCTAGTTATTTTCTATTCACTGCAGGGACCCAGCCGGCCGCAGCCAGCTTTATACACATGACGGCGCCGCAGGTACACATGACGGCGCCGCAGATACCCCTGCGGCACGGACACCCCTGACCGCTCCAGCAGCACTGCAGGGACGCCGGGGCCGCAAGTTTTTTCCACAGGTACCACCCCCCCTTCCCCCAGCACCGGGGCGCCCCCACCCCGACTCGCCTGGGGCGCTCCGGTGCCTTGCACCGGCCCTGCCTATGAACAAAACAGAGCCCAGATTGAAGGTTAATGTGTTACTTATTTTCATAAGCAAAAACTTGACTTACCTGTACAGGTACTCCTAAAGTAAAAGTGTTTTTTAGTTTCAAAACAGGCAATTACAATACTTGCATCCAGCACCTGCAGCTTTTACTATGCAGGATATGCACATTAACTGCAATGAAGCATGTATATTCAATTTGGGTCTTGCTGTACTGTACAGTACATGAATAATAACTCCATAGATACTGCTTACAAAATCTTACGATTTTGTATGGGAGAGTATGTTAATCTACAGATTTATTTGAAATATTCTATGTGACCTTCAGGTGAAGCCTACAAGATGATAAATATATTAGAAAGAAAAAATAGAGCATGAAGAACCAGCATCCTGGAGAGACACTGAATAACAGAGCACCTAGAGCTGAAAGTCAATTAAATGCACATTTATTACTCTAATCGCTTCCTGCTCTCTGGCTGAAAGTCAGAAGAATATGACTTGCAAACTAGGAAACAAGGTCTCCAGGTTTAATTCTTCCAGGATTGCTATGTAAGAACTTTAGATGGTACCGGAATCAAATAACCACCAAAATAAACTTCCTAAAGGGATAATCATTTGTTTGTACTAAAATCACTTTACAAAATGGCATTATATTGAAAACAGAGTAGTCATTTGGTTGAAAGGAAGCTATAAATAAATAACAATTCTATTTGTTAATGGGAGAAAAACCAACTTAAATTGACATTATGCTGATATTTTTTGATATGGGGCATTTTATAGCAGTCTTCCTGATCATTTCAAAAGGGCGTGCCAATAAAAGGATTGGTGCATGTGGTAGTTTCATAATGCAGTGTTCAAGTGGAATTTTCAATGTAATGTTCAAAATGGAACAAAACTCCAAATCCAAAATTTACTATTAGCAATCATAATTTATTAAAGTTACTTGCCTTTTGGCCGAGGTTATGCTAGCATCACAGCCGCTGTCAAAATGCGATAAACTAAATGGGCCACTCAAGATAATCTATATACTACACTATGGGGCTGTGGCAGAGGTTAGTACAATTCCGCTCAGTTTAATGAGGGCCTGTTCAGCTGAAAGTATTGCAGGCAATGCATATACAGATGGGTCTTGTCCCATCTTGGCAGGGGATGGCGCTGGCGTCGCCAGCCGCCATCCCCCGCCAGCGCCATGGCGATGGTGAGAAGGGGGCGCGCGCGTCCCCTTCCGACGGCGCTTCCATCCGTTCCCCCGGGTCCCCGCCGGCTTACCGGCGGTAACCCGGGGTCCCCGCCGCCTGCCCGCATCCCCCCCTAACCCCCCCTAACCCTGTCCGTCTCCCTGAGGCGGAGACGGATAGGGTTTCCGTCGCGCTGGCGACGGAGACTGAGACGCGCGTGCGCGTGAGACGCACGCGCGTCTCAGTGCATTCGCTGGCGTGGCTGCTGGCGGGTCGCCAGCGCAGACGCCATGGTGACCCGCCAGCAAGGATGGGACAAGACCCATCTGTACCTGTAAGTGAAAGAGTTTCCTGTTTCAGAAACATTTCTTGCACCAAGAGTAGTGCTGTGCCAGTGTGCACTGATTATTGATGACCAGGGCCGCCAAGAGAAATCCTGGGCCCCGGTACAACAACTTCCTGGGGCCCCCATGGACGGAGATCCCCGCACACTCTGCGGACCCGGTGTTACACCACTGCTTCCAAGGTGGATACACGTGCAAAAATTTACACTGTAATGTCTATTACACATGTCACACACCCATTACATATAGAAGTTAACATGCTCTACCAGGAGTTAACATGCTCTGCCAGGGGTTAACATTCTGTGCCAGGGATTAACCTGTCTGCCCTGATTTACATGCTCTGCCAGGGGTTAACATGCTCTGCCAGGCGTTACATGCTCTTTGCAAAGGATTTACACATACCCTCCAACATGGCCCATTTCATTAGGTACAAAATGCTCTGTTCCTGGACTTCCTTACCAGTGGCAATTACAGATGTGAGCCTGCAGCACAGTCCAATATTCAAAAAGGGTGGGTCACATATACTGCCACCCCAAGCATCACTGTCCTGGACACACTGGCAGTTGATGTGACACCCCTCTTTGAATTTTGGACTGTGCTGGAGTCCAACCTCTGTAACTACCACTGGCAGGGAAGTCCAGGAACAGAGCATTTTGTACCTAATGGAATGGGTCATGTTGGGGGTACTTGCCACCAAATAAAAAAAAAACCTGTGTGTCCAGACCAGGGCCCCCCTGACAGGCCTGGGCCCGGGTAAATTGTACCTGCTCCCCCCCTCTCTCGGCACCCCTGTTGATGACCGAAATAGTGCCAAGATTCTGCATGCTGCAGTCTGGTCACATAGATGCCTACAACTCTGCAATGTACAGTAGATGTAATTAGGGTCAACTATATATTTATATATTAATGTATTTATTTCCTACTGTAGGTAATGTTTTTTGTCCTTCTATATCCTCTATATCCTCCTTTTTTGAAAGGAGAAAAACAAAAAGTGGAATAATTAGACTGAAGACAGAGAGTGGAAGTTTTCTTGAGGGGGACAATGTAATAGCAGATAATATTATAATTATTTCTGCTCAGTATTCACTGCTGAAAGAGAGGGGAAGGGGCCACAGTTAAGTTGCAAGTATAGTCAGAAAACTGAGGGAGAGACAAGTACATTTACAGAGGAGAAAGTCCTCACAGAACTCTCAAAACTGAAAGTGGATAAATCAATGGGGCCAGATGGGATACATCCAAGGATACCAAAAGAGTTTAAAGGGGAGCTGGTAAAACCAATAACAGAATTATTCAACCAGTCACTAGCTACTGGAGTAATCCCAGAGGACTGGAAAACAGCGAATGTAGTCCCACTGCACAAAAGTGGAAGCAAGGAAGAGGTAAGCAACTATCGACCAGTGAGCCTTACATCAGTAGTAGGGAAATTGATGGAAACACTCTTAAAACAAAGAGTTGTAGAATATCTCAAAACCAGCAATTTACAGGATCCAAAACAGCATGGGTTTACTGAGGGAAGATCATGTCAAACAAATCTTATTGACTTTTTTGACTGGGTGACTAAAGTAATAGATCAAGGTGGGGCTGTAGATGTAGCTTATCTAGACTTTAGTAAAGCTTTTGACACTGTCCCACATCGCAGACTGTTAAATAAACTTGAAAGCTTGGGATTGGATTCTAAGATAGTTGAATGGATAAGAGCGTGGTTGCAGGACAGAAAACAGAGAGTTGTAGTAAACGGAGTACAGTCAAAGGAGGGAAAGGTTACAAGTGGAGTACCCCAGGGATCTGTACTTGGACCGGTGCTTTTTAATATCTTTATTGGTGATATTGCAAATGGAATTGAGGGTAAAATGTGCCTTTTTGCAGATGACACAAAGGTATGCAACAGGGTAGACACACCAGGAGGGGTAAAACAAATGATTGAGGATCTAGGTAGATTAGAGAAATGGTCAAGAGAATGGCAACTACAGTTTAATGCCAAAAAATGCAAAATCATGCACTTGGGTCTCAGAAATCCAAAGACTCAATATAGTATAAATGGCACTATAATGGAAACTACTGAGGAAGAAAGGGATCTAGGTGTCACTATTTCAGGGGACTTAAAAGCAGGTAGGCAATGTAACAAAGCAATGAAGAAGGCAAGTCAGATGCTTGGTTGCATAGGGAGAGGTATCAGCAGTAGAAAGAAGTAATAATGCCACTGTATAGGTCATTGGTACGACCTCACCTAGAGTATTGTGTTCAGTTCTGGAGGCCATATCTCCAGAAGGATATAAATACATTAGAGACTGTACAAAGAAGAGCAACTACAATAGTGCATGGCCTACATCACAAAACGTACCAGGAAAGACTAAAAGATCTTAATATGTATACTTTAGAGCAGAGAAGGGAAAGGGGGGACATGATAGAAACTTTCAAATATATCAAGGGTTTTAACAAGGTACAGGTGGGAGACATTCTTAACAGGAAGAGGAGCAACAGAACACGAGGACATGCACTGAAACTAGAGGGAGGAAGATTCAGGGGAAATGTGAGGAAGAATTTTTTCACAGAAAGAGTAGTAGATAAGTGGAATAGCCTACCATCAGAGGTGGTAGACGCAAATACAGTAGTACAATTTAAACATGCTTGGGATAAGCATATTGATATCCTTAAGCAGCCCACACACGCGCCGATGCCGGCGGTGCGATGCTGTACGATGGGATGCGCGCTCCCGCGGCACCTCATCGTACAGTACAAAAAGTATGTGCAGCACATACTTTTTGTACTAGCTTTTTCTAGCACAGCATCGCATCGCATCGCATGCACATCGTATGCACAAGGCATACGATGCGATGCTGTGTGTGCTAATTAAGCCCACAACGCACGCTGGAATCGGTGCGTGTGTGGGCTGCATTACAAAAAAATAAGGATCAAATATGGTTTGAGGTAACATGTTTAAAAAAAAGTGGCAGACTAGATGGGCCAAGTGGTTCTTATCTGCTGTCAAATTCTATGTTTCTATGTTTCTATATATTTTCATTAATCTCTATATATTTTATCCAGGTCACAGAGTGTTCCTTCAGGAGTGTAGCCCCGGACTAGTTCTGCAGAGGTCTACACCTACTGTATCCCTATGCTGTTTGCCCAAAAAAACCAGTCCACTCAGTAATGCAACTTACACATTATGCCACACAGTAATGCACCTTACATATATGCCACACATTATTACACCCCAAACTACCCCCTTCAAACCCCTGCACCCCTTGCAAAGAACTCACCCAGCCTGGATTTAAGGGCTGGGTGCAGGGAGTCAGTTAGTGCAGGCTCATTCTGCTGATATATCCACTAAGGTAAATGGGAAAATGAGCTGCTATGGCTGGATATGCGCAGCAACCTTCCTCCAGAAACAGCACACATTTTTTGATAATGGCCACCGCTGCCCCTACTGTCTCTGCTTTCTGCTCTGGTAATCCCGCTACTGTTGGCTCAGTTGTTGCCTTTCGTAAGATGAGAGCTCTGATCCCAATAAGCATCCTCGTAAGTTCCATGTCACCAGACTTGAAAGAGCTAGGGGAGGAATATGTGGCAAAAGGGGCAGTGTGCTACAAATAAACAGAAGTATTTAACTGGTAAGCCCAGGGAACATCACGTACTGTATGTGAGGCATAAAATGTTTATTTACTTCCTGCAGTTTAGCAGCCTTATTGACCAAATCAGAACAACTGTAAATGTCCTTTATTTAAAGGTAAAGCAGGGGTGTGGTTGGCCTTTCAATCTGGAAGGAGGAGAAGGAGTTTAGGGTATTTAAGGCTGCTCCTGGCCATTTGTCAGTATGACCAATGCCAGATAGTGGCCAGTATCTAGGCACTTTGGCCATTATTTTGGTTCACTCGCAGAGGCAAATTCCTTCTCAAATGGACAAAACCATGTGCACTGCATGTGGGGCAGCTGTAACATGTGCAGAAAGACTTACATTTGGGTGAGTTATTTTGTTTATTTTTACACTGCAATTTAGATCTAACTTTGATGTAAAACCCCACCCAAATCTAACTCTCTCTGCACATGTTACTTCTGCCCCACCTGCAGTTCACATGGTTTTGTCCATTTGAGAAGGAATTTTCCTCTGCGAATGAACCAAAATAAGGGCCTTTGTCTCTTTTTGAAAGTGTCAGGGCTGTGCACATCATATTAAACATATAAACATATAAACATAGAATTTGACGGCAGATAAGAACCATTTGGTCCATCTAGTCTGCCCGTTTTTTTATCTTTCAGGTCAGAGTTGCCGATTTATGTTTTTGCTGGTGGGTGCTCAAGCCTGCTGAAAGGCTCAACAAGCAACTACAGTGGCCCGGCATTGGGACTCTGGAGTTACGGCACGTGGGTGCTCATTAATTCCTGTGGGTGCTCGGGCCCTTGAGCAGCCACAGAATAGGCACCTATGTTTCAGGTAATCTCAACCTTTTTGATCCTTATTTCTTTGTAAGGATATTCATATGCCTATCCCAAGCATGCTTCAATTGTTCTACTGTCTTAACCTCTACCACCTCTGATGGAAGGCTATTCCACTTATCCACTACCCTTCTTCTAAAGGTACTGTTTTTGGTCATAAAAAATAAGTAAAACATTGGTGAATAACTTTGGAATCAGTGTGTAGTTCCACTACAAGACTACTTTACCAATATATAGAGTATATGCTGTGAGTTTATTGCATGCAATAATCACATTGTTATCTCATTTGCCCAAAGCCAAATGTGGTAAAATGCAATATTAATGCACAAAAAAAACAAAAACAGAAAAAATATCACAAACATTTCATGTAAATCTAGAAATTCAATAAGGTGGTAAAAGTCTGAAAATTCCAGGTCTGTTTTGTGAATATGAATACATCCTGCTTGAAAAAGCATAAACCTTTTCTACCACTTATTTAATATTCTTAATGAAAACTTTGTACCAAGTTATAACATGACATTAAATAAAATAAATCAGGCTCAACAAAAAAGATCCAACATACTGAAAGAATCCTTAATAAAACCTGCATTTTTAACTCTGCACTCAAAGGGCCAAATAACAAGATCTAGGCTTGTGTGAGCTGCAGCTAGAGGGGATGCTGGGGTATGTGCCAGGACAGAGGACACAGGGGCCTGAAAGGGGACACATAGAGCGAAACCACCATATAGGCAGGGCCATCTTTTCGTATGGGCTTAATGGGCACTTAGTTGAACCAGGGGCCCCAGGGATACCAGAATTTTGAAAATCGGCCCTGGGGAACTGGAGATATCCAACTTCAAAGCAGCAGTCCACATCCGACCTGTTAATTGCACTTCCCAGTCATATTTCTCAGGTTCTCTCTGACTATATTCCAAAAGCTGGGACTCTCCCCTTTCTGTCGACACTAGTGGCTTGTCTCTATTATGCCCAGAACCAGAGATATCAGCCTTCCAGCAGCTGGTCCCTGCTCCAGCTCCAAACGTCTGGTGTACAGTTTTATATATTTGTCAATGGATTGCTCTGGCTCCTGATCTCTGATGCACAAGTCCCCAGCACCTCCTGAAAGTTGGGACTCTAGGTTTTTATACTATTGAAGGCTAAGAAATCTATTTCCAGATAATGGCGATATCTGCAGTCAAACAAGCTGCCCATCCACCGGAAAATGACAAATATTAAGCCCACTCCATTATCCAACCCTCCTCTGCGTATAAAACACCCCCTACCTCCTTGGAAGTCATTTACAAGGGACCCTTCATTCAGCTCAGTGCCCCCTTCCACACGGTAGTGTTCTCCCTCCCAGCACCTGTGCAGTAAAGGAGTAATTAGCAGATGTTACTGCTCCAGGTCTTACATGTTGAGTGGAAGCTAGAGCACCCCCTGCCACCCATGGGACATCAAAGCTGCTGCTGATAGCACCCGACACCCCTAGGAGGGGAGAATGCATAAGGGCCCCAGTGCATTGCTTTGCCCAGGGGCCCACACTGCTGTTAAGACGGCCCTGCATATAGGTAAGCATTACCTATATGGTGGTTTCTTGCTAACTTCGGACATATATCCCTTCCAGCCCCTCGGCCTCTCCAGTCACATGTTCCCTCTGCCCCTCCTGTCCAGCCACATATTACATACTTCCAGGTGTGGTGTGCCATATTCAACTGATTTGACAAAAAAGTATGCGGCCCGCACATTTGACACGTCTGTTCTGAACAATGTAACCAGACCTTTAGCATCATAATTCAGAATCTTTGATTCCTTTTGTTTGAATACTGTATTTATTACTAGATGCTTAAAAGGAGTTTGTCAGAGATGATTGAAAATTTTTACTTAGTAAACTTATGAAATTGAACTTAGTCTTCTCTGTCTAATAAGCTTAAAAGAGTAACAAAAAAAATTAAACACATGTTTCCTTTTCTGATTTATGAAAAAATTAAAACAACTGGAGAATTTTCAATCTCTAAGATTAACTATTGTAAGTCAATACCTGTTACCATCAACATTTCAGACTCCATCATTAGTGGATTGCAACTTTCTTTTTGCTTGGCATTCTTCGCAGATCACATACAGTACGCAGTTTGTTACCTCGAAAGAGATGAATTGGTTATTACCTCACACCTTTCACATTTCAGAGCTGAAGTCTAAAGTGTCAAATTATTAAGTGTAAAAGTGTGACATTATTGATAGGTGTACAGCTTTGTATATGTACAGTGCCAGTGCTTAAAGTGGTCTGGTAGAGGTGGTGAAACTCACTCCCCATACCACCTATACCCACTCCCATTAGGACGGAGCGAGGGCTGGTGCTAGGGCTTTTAGCATCACCACATATTATTGCAGATTATACACATTATTACACCCAATTTTACCCCTTTTGCATATAAGGTCACACAAGTTTGCCTCTAACACACAGCATAGTGCTGCTTATACACATAATATCCGCCACAGATAATGCCCCAGTATTGCCACTTACCAAAAATGCCCCCAGTATTGCCACTTAAAAGTAATGCCCCTAAAAGTGTCCCTTATACACTTAATGCCACTTAGTACACAGTTCTGCCCCATTCTTGCCGACTTTAACACCAGCTCTGCAGCATATTGGCTATGGTGTGAGCGTTTAAACAAAGGCGTGTTACAAAAAAATAAATATAGAAAATAAATATTTAATGTTCAAGTTTTTAATGAAATCCATTACCTGATAATAGCAGTCTCTCCCATTCCGTGCCATCTCTTCCCTCTACATCCTCATATCAGGAGATGCAGACATATCTCCCACCACCAACAGAGGGACTGAAAGAGGTCGGACAGCCCAAATTAATCATTCCCTCTTTAGCTCTGCCCACATGCTACATCAATGACCTAGGCAGACACTTTGCCGGTCTGTGGGCAACCATAAAAACACCAGGAAGCTGCTCTGGGCCTCCTCCTATTCTTGCAGCATACCTCCTATACGGCCTCTCATCATCCATCCTTTCATCAGCAGCAACACAGCAAGTCACTCAAGCTGTGTGAGTGACTGACATGATGTTGTGGGCGGGAAGCTGAGGCGGAGCAGTGGAAGGCTGAATGCCACCTGAGCCAGCCTGCACATAATAAGGCTGCTGTTTGTCTGTGTGCATTCTGATTGTGGCACAGCATGTTGGGCGGATTGAGGCGGAAAGGTTCCACCTCCAATTACAACTGGCAGAACGATCTTCACCCAGTTCTGTCCCTCTTTAACCCCTGTACAGTACAAAATCCATAATCATATATCTTCAGAAACATGTAATCCCACCACAAAAACGAAAATGACCACCCCAGGTCTGGTCGCGGGAATGCGCTCCCGGGGATATGGTCGCTCAGCGACCATATCCCTGGCAATAATGGCTAAAATCGCACCGTGTGTATGGCTTTTCACCAGCAATTACAAAATAATTAAATGAACAAAGCAATATTAGAAATGGTTAAGCTTGCCTAAAATTTCCCTGTTGATTGAGTGATATAGCGATAGGGTAATATTATATAATTTACATATATATACTTTTAAGTAGGTACTGTAATTGCACTGGGAGAGAACTAGGGGCTTAATTCAGACAGGAAATGTAACACATGCAGAGGCAGTTAGATTTGGTTGGGTTATATGGTTTCTGTACACTGCGATTTGGATTTTATCTTGAACCCACCGACCTAATTATAGCTCTGCACATGTTACTTTTGCCCCACCTGCAGTGCACATGGTTTTGTCCATTTGCTAAAAAATGTGCTTGATCAAGTCTGAATTAGGCCCTATGAACACAATATGGTAATTGGAATTATCCTTCACTTTAGTGTATTTTTCTATACTAGGCCCAACTCCATTCTGATTGGTAACTGGGCCTGCCCAATTAGATTCTTGACACCATGGGCCTAACTCACACCTGATCGCAGGACAAATTTGCCATGTGCACTGCAGGAGGGTCAAATGTAACATGTGCAGAGAGAGTTAGATTTGGGTGAGGTATTTTGTTTCTGTGCAGGGTAAATACTGGCTGCTTTATTTTTACACTACAATCTAGATTTCTATATTAACACACTCCACCCAAATCTCTCTCTGCCCGTTACATTTTCCCACATGTAAATCACATGGTTTTGGCCATTTTGAGAATAAATTTGCCCTGCTATCAAGTCTAAATTAGGCCCCATGAACAATCTCCAAGATTTCCCCAACAGATGTTCAGAGGTTAATTGAGGAAATGACTGTTGTGCAATCCTCTCGATTGTAATTCTGCTCTTTAGTTATGTAAAGTCCAGATCTATTGCAGAAGTCTTTCTTTGCACAGGAGTTATCCACCCAAGTACGAGTGGAAGTATTTTTCATTTTCTGAGACGTTAGCTTTAATGTGAACTCAAGGTCAAAGCACTAACCTACAGGAGATAGTTAAAGTTATATCAACAATAGAAACATATTCATTTAGTGGGCACTTCATTCAGGCTACTATGTACGCCATGAACTTTGCAGCCTAATATACAAGTTTATAGTGTCTTGATTTGTGCATTCCATTTGAAGAACACGAGATATTAAAATGCAAATGTCCTGTAAATGGTTCCATTAAATGAAGGACAGAGCAGTTTCAGGAAGCACAGACCTCGTCTTGGTATTTACAAAAGGTTACTTCATTTGGGTAAGATAATTTAACAAGAAGCCATTGCGTTTGATAAACAGAATGCTGCTGGCAGATGCAAGGATTCATTGCTTGGAGATCTCAAGGAGGGCCTGACAAAAGAAGTTCTGAGGGTGAGATTAGCATCCAACAGCGGCTCTTCCAGTACTGTTATCGATGCAGCAGCTAAGATGGGAACAAAGGGAGACGTACACAAACGCGGCGGGAGGGATAAAGAAGATGGAGGGCACAGAGACGCCTCAGCCCTTTTTTACTAGCTGTTGTGCAAGGATAAGCTCACCAAATGTTATAAACAACAGCATGGTTTCACCACCCTTGGGGATGACAGGCACGCATCAAAGCAAATCTTTAAACCAACCACTTATCAATTATATGATCCAAGTTATTAAACCCCACAAGGGCAGCTTTAGGGTCTGTCTACAGGCTTCTGTGTAGCTGCGGTTCGCTAAAGGATTCCATTTAGGAAAAATAAAACGAGCTTCATCTGTTTGCCTAGATAGCCTGGACTGTGGAAATGAATTTGACACATTGCTCAGTGTAGTGAGTCTGGGTTCTGACAGCGAAACACCAGCTGCAATGTGAATTCTCCTTTCTCACCCATACTCTGTAAGTGGATATTAACTTAAAAGGATTAGAATGACCTTTAAAATACTGCCTTACTGAACAAGTAGCCAAGCACTGCACCATGCTCTCCATAAATGCTATAGGATTACGACGACGCACAAATGGTCTTTTTATTAGTGACTTTCCTCTGCAATATTTTTAAAAGAGCTCAGATGAGTATTGAGCACAGCAGTGGCAGGTCACACTGTGCCAGTATGTAGACATAGTTCTTGTAATAATTCTACATAGGGAGGATTTAAAATGTACTTTTCCGCATTTCATGGGCTTTTACTGAACTAGAATAATCTACTGCAACATAAAAGGATCAGCTTCTCGTGTCTGATAAAAAGCAGCTACTTTTTGTTTAGATTTCCTTTCTCAGTCTCAAATCCTCTATCTGCAGAGCTACTGCAGTGTTTTGTGTTTTCTTTTATAAGCAGTGATAAGGATAGACACTATTCAGATATGAAAATATTACTTTCATATTTTAACCATGTATATCCAGACAGGGCTGCCAACAGAAATTGCGCAGCCATAACTGATAAAATAAGCAGGGCTGATGTACAGTAGTTATGTGCAATATTTTACAATTTTATCATTTGCAGTCATATAGGAATATGGCATGCAAGTTGCATTGCACTAGGATCTCACAGATTTTAGCACACCACGCATGTGCAAGAGAAATCAACTGAATTACTGTATGCAAATGCACCAGATCAGGTAACCACACATTAACGGGGAATGCGACTGTGTACCGATTGGTCCGTCCATCAACAGGCCACACTAGCCATGAAATGGTTGGTGACCACGTGATCGTTGAAATCTCTTCCTACTCACGGTAGCCAAATTCAGCAGTACAAATGTAAGTAAATGAGCCGACCACCATAGAACTTGTGGCCATATACGGTCAAGTTCTATTGATGGTGTACTCATTCGTACACCCAATTTTGTCTGCAGACGCCCTAAAAACGACAATTCAGCTGACTTCAGATGATAGTAATTATGAATCGAATGGGTACCAATGAGTGCATTCGTACCCATTTGGTCTTAGTAAATTCCCCCCCTTGGTTACATATATTTTTGCAAATATATGAATAAGCTCCCAAACCATCTTCAAGACTTCTATGTGTATTGGGGTTCCTGTTGCTATATCTAGGTGTGGGTGCGACACCCCTAAAAATCAGCATAAGCGTGAAAGCACAGAGCTGCACACCAGTGAGAACACTCAAGCGCTAATAAATGTTAGTGTTGAGGCCAGAGCTATACACAAAAATGATGCAAAAGTAATTAATGTAATTAAAATATTAAAGAAATAGTGATAGTGCCACCTCAGAGCCATTCAGCTACACCAATCCAGGGGCACCGCACCCCACATCCATGTTACCCGAATCTGGGTCTATAAATAACTGTCAAAAAGCCACATGATAATGGTTCGTTACTTAAATACAGTAAATCTAAACTAAGAGCTGCCTACCTTGAAGAAACCCCATAATTCTTCATGTGCAGAGGTGTAGTGTGGAGCCATGGCACCCGGAGCAAGCTTATGTCATGGCGCTCTGCACAAGAAAGGGGGGGGATATACTGAATGTGTTAGGGGCAACTGAATGTGCTGGGTGGGGGGGGGGGTTACTGAACGTGCTTGGGGGTACCCAAAGTGCTTGGGCGTACGGAAAGTGCTGGGGTGGGTTACTGAAAATGGGGTACTGAAAGTGCTGGGGGGCTTACTTAATTACTTACTGAAAGGCTGTGTTACTGTATATATGTTTTTAATCAATTAAATGTGAACTCTAAGTGTTATATAATTCATAATAATTTCATATTGTGCCATCTCTGTCTTAATTGCTTTGATCATTTAAATTTTTTGTGAGTGTTTATGTAGGGAGGGCCCCACTACCGGGGGGCCCATAATGATTTTAAGATGGCCCTTTACCAGAGTGCCCTTTACTTATAATGCCAACCCTAGAAGAGCTGCTTATATACATAACAATGACAGTAGTAGCGCCACTTACACACAATGCCCTTAGCTGTTCACAGCAGAAACGCTGCCTATGCATAATGCCCACATTTCCCATAGTAGTAGCACTGCTTATACATAATGCCCATGGTTGCCAACAGTAACGTTGCATAAACATAATATCTAAAGTTGCTGACACTAGAAGCACTGCTTATACATAATGCCTATGGTTGCAATCAGTAGTAGTGTTGCTAATACATAATTCCTACTGTTGCCGACAGTAGAAGTGCTGATTTATGCCTGTGGTTGCTGACAGTAGAAGTTCTGCATTATGCCTACAGTTGCTGCCAGTAGTAGCACTGCTTTTTCATTACCCCCACGGTTGTGACACTGGAAGCACTGATTATACATACACCCACAGCTACCATCAGTAGTAGTGCTGCATATACAGCACATTATGCCTTCGGTTGCCGCAACTAGAAGTGCTGCTTATACAGATGGAGCGCCTCTCAGCCAGCTCAGGGAATCGCCAGATTCCCTGACTCTGCTCAAGCAGGCGGAGAGGTGGTCCATCTGATGGGGATGCAGGAGCATCTCACACCCTGGAGTGTCCCATCAGCACGGCGGCGGGGAGCAGATTACCTGCCCGTCTCCGCTTCAGGGAAATGGACAGAGCGAGTGTGGGCTGCGGGGTGATACGGGCGAGATGGGGAGCAGTGCGGAGCCGATGCAGGGTGGCAGGTTCCATCAGAATGGAGCATGCGAGCATCTTGTGCACGTGCGCCCCCTTCTGGTGGATGGCGCACAGCGGCGATTGCTGATAGAATCGGCAGAAGCATCTCTAATGAGAGCTGCTCCATCTGAACATAGGAGGGCCCTTCTCTCCTGATTTTTCAAATTAGAGTCCTTGTGGTTCCGAACTTCTTCCATGTACGGATGATTGAGGACCCAGTGCACATTACGACCTTCAAAAGTAGCAGATATTATTCTGTACCCTTCCCCAGATTTGTGCCTCGAGACAAAAATGTGCAAAAATCTCCACAAAACTTATAACGCTGTCATTATGCGGTATTGTCAGGGCCGGCGCTACCCACTAAGCAGAGGGTGCAGTGCAAGAAGGCACCAGGCTGGAGAGGCTCTCTCCCTGCTCTGCATCCCTGTTTATAGCCCCTGCCGGCTGCTGCGTCTGTCACATTACTCTGACAGGCAGCAGCGGCAGCATGATACTCCCTCCTACCCCTTGTGATAGCACCAGAAATCAGGGCATTATAGGGGCAGAGCTACATGGACATCAGGGAGTGGAGCTACACAGACCTCACTACAGGATGAGCTGCCAGACACATTTAGCTAAGAGTAGGGAAATAGAGACAGGGAGGTAGCATTATTTGTTTATGTTGAACTATTACAGTGGGAATTATATATATATGCACTATTGCGGTATGGGTAAAAACCAGAACAGGAGACGGAGAGCACCCCGGAATGCCGGACTGGACAGGCTCCATTCATAAATATCTGCCATTGTGGAGCTTCTAGTGTCCGGTCTGTGGGGTGCATTGCCTGGGTTTGTCCTGTCCCTTGGGGCTGCTGTGGCACCTGTCACCAGGAAGAGGAGAAGGGGTAGAATACAGCCTACTTGCATGGTCCAGAGATGTAATAAAAACCAGAACGGTCTGAACTATATGTCGGTAAGACAGAACGTACGCTTAGGGAGAGGATGGCAGGCCATAGATCCTCGATTAAAGCCGCCTTTGAAAAAGGATAGAGTGATCAGCCCATTGCCCGTCATTTTCTTTTAGCTAAACATACCATTCCCATGCGTAAATATATTATCATTGACCACATTCCTAGCAGCATTAGACGAGGTAATCGCGCTCTACAACTTTTAAGATGTGAGGCACAGTGGATCCAGAGGCTTAATACACTCGCACCGAGGGGCCTTAACGAGACTGCTGTTTCCTTTAATTCCTCATCTATACCTGTTCTGTTTTTCTATGTATAGTTGCGGTCCACTCGATTATCCTGAGTATTTCCCTTTTATTTCCAGTATTTGCAGTTGACAGCAGTATGTGACATTTATGTATCTCTTTTCTTTATAGGTCTCCCACTTGTTAGCCTAGAACTAGTCTCCAGCTGTTTGAGAATAACAGCCGGTTATGCAGTTATCTACATCAATAGTCCTGAATCGCTTATTAGCGTTATACTTCAGTAAAGATGAGGACTGTTGTTACTACCTGGGTTTTTGATATTTTTATATCGCTTTTTTATATTTGTATCTGTATATGTCTGTCATTAGAGTATGTATTTTGTAATGGTGCTTTGTTTTTCAGTTTGTTTTAGATTAATGCTTAATGGTTGTTAGGGCAACCGGAAGACGTCCCCAGACCTGTACGCGCAAAGACATGGTAAGCCGGGATACGTCAGCGCGTGAGCACATAGCAGTGGGCCGGCAGACGTCCCTGTTGTGTCTATGGTTGATGATGCTGTGCTGTGGAGGCGGGAGCCGGGAGTCTTGGTGCCGTGGGCGTACTGGTGTGTGAGTATATATTCATGTTGTACACTGTATTTGGTGATACCTGTCCTGATGAAGAAGCCAGAATAAAGTGCTTTGAAACATTGACTTCACAAACAAGGTGGAACAACCAGTTGCAAGACATTTCTTGCAAGCAGGACACGTCCTTAGCGAAATGCAATTCATCCTAATTGATCACATACCTCTATTTAGGAGAGGAGGAGACAGAGACAAGGCCTTACTACAAATGGAGACTAAATGGATTTATAGACTGGGGTCCATAGCACCAGATGGACTGAATGAACGATTTAGTTGGAATACTTTGCTCTAACCAGTGGCGTAACTACTGTAAGGCAGCCCCAGCTGCCGCTTGGGGGAGCAAGCAGCAGGGGGGTCTGTGTGGGCGCCACCACCTGCTCGACGCACTGACATGCTACTGCCTGCCACTGACCACTGACTGAGCACAAGTCAGCCGCAGTGCGGGTGCGGCCATGGCAGAGATGACAAATCCCCCCACTGATTCAGACTGTACACAGAGCTGGCTATTGGCTACTGTGTACAGGATGGGTGGGCAGATGGGTGTCTGGTCTCTCTTCCTCTCTTCTGCTTCAGCTTCTCCTTTATGCGTGTGATGTCATCATGTCACACGCTGGGGAAACACGCTGGAGAGGAGCCAGGGGGGGTGGCGCCACAAACGTTTTGGGAGGGGGGAGCAAAATTTATAGTTATGCCACTGCCTCTAACTTTCCACCATGAACGATATTGCCACTCCATCGAATATATCTCTTATTTTCACCACTGATGTTTGCCTTCTCTGCTAAATTTCCTCCCTAATAACTTTTTTACCTCTAATATTTGACTTCTCTGCTAAATTTCATCTCTATATTTGTAACTAACAATCATGACAATAATGCATTACCATCACATGTCCACGAGCTACATCCTCATATAACATGGCCCTGTCTGACTAGCATAACCTAGTACCACTCTCATCTACCTTTCAACTCTAAAGTGTGTCTTCTCTGATAACTTTCAACACTATATAGGTTTTCAACCCTAAATTCTTTTTCCAACCTAAAGTGTGTCTTCTCTGCTATATTTCATGACTTTATCGCCACATCTTAAACCTCCAACTTAGGAGCTCATAGGCTCCTCATCTTTATTATTCATCTCTAAAGTGTGTCTTATCTGCTAAATTCCCTACCTTTTATTCTTCTTCATTAACTGCATATGTGTATGCAAAAAACTCTTTCATCTCTATAGTGTGCCTTATCTGCTAAGTTTCCCACCTTTGACTTAACTTTTCAACACTTAAGTTTGTCTTCTCTGCTATATTTCAACACTTTATTCCAAAATACACTCGAATGTGCACATAAAGTATACTTTATCTTTCTCACATTCAAGCACTCTCTTACAGTGTAGCGCTTGAAATAGCACAGCAATTTAACATATATGTGTAATTAATGGACATTAAGCAGCAAAACATGCATAACCTAAGTACCAATTGTAAGAGAGCTCTACGTGCCGCATTGTCCTAATTTAAATGTGTTCTGCTCAGTGATGGGCAGGGAGCTGGTAAGACGCTATCCTAGCACCCGGAGAGATGCGTCTCCAGGGTAACGGAACTGGATGCCTGGTGATGTCATCAGAGCGGGACGGACGGACACTCGGAAGCGTGCGCTAGTCCCCCACGCTGGCTCTGGCTCCTGCCCAGCACACGCACAGGTATGTATAAAACTTCTTCTATATATACATGCAGTCTGTCTTGTACAGTTTATTACAACCACGGGCCCTTGAAGAAAATGCCAGTGGCGGCATTGAAACGTCGGGGCATCCACCTGTAACCCTATTTTCCTTGCTGTATAAGAAAGATGATCTTTAGTGGCAGTGCCTCCACCCCAAGCAGTGTCGGTGGTATCGACTACCAATCCCAGATAACTAGATAGTCGGAGACGACTAGTTGGGTGAGCTTGGGGAATCACCCAGAATAATGGTCCATGGGATTGAACAATTGAACAATTTATTTAAACGTATAGCGGAAATACATACACCACAGTATTTTTCCCAATGCAATTGGGTAATAGCAAGATATTATAAATATATATATAACTAGTACTCTAACACACACAAAATACTCTATTTTATTTGACTGGATCTGGAACCAGGAGATACTGTATTCCTAGTAGTCTGGACAGAGTAATACAATTTGCATGTATCTAAATTAGCATTTTCTTCGTTAACCATATTATTGCGCAATAATCTTAACCATTTTTACTCAACATTTCTTATACTCTACATGACTAAGCGCTTTCTGTCCCTTATAGGTGATCACCAATATTACCTATGGTGGAGAAGTCGGTATACCAGTCAATATTATCCCTACTGTTATGATCACTGGTAAGTATACGTTGGGGTTCCTCGGTGTTGGAATTAATTATATGGCTACAATCTTCGTTCAGCTAGTTCACTTGCGAGAGTATCCCTTTCAGAATACAATATTTAGACAGTGACTTAGTGGCCATACATAACGTGTCTTCACTGTAGATCCTATCTGGCTGTAGTCCTAAACGAGCGTCCCCTGGCCCTCGGAGAACCGGGTTTAGCTCTGTGACTTATTCAATGTAGTTACTTAGAAGGACGAAGGTTCATATAGCCTCTGTATCTTCTATTCCTGTTTCCCCTGAACTACGTGGGTTATCCAGTTGCTATACTTATGACATTGCAAAGGGAAGCTAATTGGTATACGTAGCAGTCAATTATCTATTATTGTGAGAACCGTCTCTAGCTTCTGTTTTCCTGAGGTATAGCAATCAACTTATTCTGCACCAGTGTCCGTACTGCCGTAGTGTAATTAACTAGCCTCCCCAGGCTGATTCGCCGGGTTTCGCTAGAGATAAATGAAACTGTAGTACACTCTACACTGGGATGGTCTCTAACGCTGCTCCCTGGTTTGAAATGGTCAGTGAGGTGTCCCCTGGCTCCTAAGCCGGGTTTAACTCTCTCCTGGTCCTTTCTTGGCTATTTAGGCGGATGGGAGGCTATCTGTGATTCACCACATTCAGGGGGAAAATAACCTCCAGTCATATAGCTGCACACTGAATTATATTGTAGCCTGAGGGAGTACTTCGAGGAGTGATCTAATCCTCTGGACGGAATAATATGTCAGCAGGGTAAGCTAGGCTGTATATGTTCCCTAGCAATAGTTTCACACTAGGTTGGCAATGGTTAAGCACAGTCACTTCTCCCAACTGCAGCCTTGTAGGTTGGAGCCGCCTCTCTCTCTGACGCAGCAGGTATCCCACACTATCTCGAGACCCTCTCCAGTCTGTTTGTCACTGCCCCGGGAATCTCCCCCAGACTGTCAGAGCCTCAGCGTCTCTCCTTAAGCTAGCCCCTCCCTCACTGTACTATATAGGGAGCTCTGGGCTGGTCCGTATGAGGGCTCGACTCACCCCGCCTCTGGATGGGAGGTATCACCGCTGATTCTCTATCAGGCTTTATGCCTGGTAGTCGATGACGCGGCCCCGTCAGCGCCGCCCCCGTATGACGCTGTATGGCAGGACTTCCCCGCTGACTTGTCCGCTCCGTCTACCTCCCGGCTGGACGCCGAATGACAGCTCTCAATCTCCGCTCCCTCCTCTCTCAGACCGGGACCAGGTAATCTCGCTCAATCACACAGCCCCGCTCTCCGCTTCTCCTATGCTGCCTTGCTCTGCATACGTTCATAACGGACGGCTCCCTACTCCGTTAACCCTCTCTCCACGCTCTCATCTCTAGAAAGTTCTCTCCCCTGCCTTTTATATCCTCTGTCTCCGCGGGCAACTGCTTTTATGGACACTCGCGCCCCCCAACTTTATTTAACTCTATCAGGGCATCCACAGTTACTCTGTAGTCTCTCCCCTCCCAGCAGGGATAATAGTATAGTCTGCCATAGGTCATACCATTTGGCATGTTCCATTTCTTTAGTAATAAGGGATGTCCCACCAATATATGCACATATACAGGTACTCCAGGTACTCCTAATGTCCAAGTGTATTACTTAATAAAACAACACCTCTGTATCAGGCTTATAAGCATTTTACGCATTTACACTGTTTTAACATATGTTATATACATATATACATAGAATGGGGTATTACATTTCTCCCCCTGGTGATCAAGTTGGCAATGTTGTTCACAAATTGCCACTTGATCTCCATTTACACTTAATCGCCTTATGACTTATAACATTTGTAGAGCCTCACCAATATTTTATATAACCGCAGTTTGCAGCACTACTTCCAAAATAAGGCCAGGAGTTTACCATGCTCGGATGTACCACTCTATTTACCACGGTGGGACACCCTAAGTGGTCATACGTCAACATTCTGGGCGGTCTACGTACTCGTGCTGGTAACGGATGTTCACTTGGATAATCCCTGATAGAAGGTTCACTCCCCCAACTATCTTCTGGGATCACATAGGGCTCAGTGAAGCCTTGTGCACCCTGTATTTCCCTGGGGGTTTCTACATCTGTTAACTGTTCAAAATCCAATTCCCACTGGACGACGGGTGCTGTAGTTTCATTTTGGTAGAAGTAACCCATCTCATGGTCGATCTCATCTTCCTGAAACTCTTTGCTTACTGGACAATTGGAGGAGGTAAATTTCTTTTTAGTGGTTACCAGATCGGTGGCCGATTCTTTATTCTCCTTATGTTCACTAGAAGGAAACACAATGTCCTGTATAATGGGTAATAAATGTTGGCGATGGTAGGTAAGGACTGGTCCGGTATCATTTTCAGGGACAATCTGATACACCGGGAGGTCAGGCAACTTCTTTAACCCCTTCCCGACATATGACGTACATTTACGTCATATGTCGGTTGAGGGGGAATCAAGCCAGCTCACGGAGTGAGCTGGCTTGAAAGAGAGCAGGTAATGGCTGTATATTACAGCCAGGTCCCTGCTCTCACGGCCACGAGCGGCGAGTTCGCCGATCGTGGCCGTTTAACCCTTTAAGCACCGCGGGCAAAGCGACCGCAGTGCTTAAATAGCTGATCGGAGGGGGGGCGCCCCCCCTCCGGCGCCGATCGGGGCCCCCCGCAGCGAGATCGGAGGGTGCCGATCGGTTGCCATGGTAGCCAGGGGTCTAATGTAGACCCCTGTGCTGGCCGTGTCTGCATACCTATCATATCCTGCCTGAGGCAGGATGTAATAGGAAGTGCATAAAATCACTACGTTCAGCCATAGAGCTCTATGGCTGAACCTAGTACAGGCGATCGCGCCCCCTAGTGGTCAAGTACACTAGGGGGCCTTGTAGTAAAAGTAAAAAAAAAAAAAAAAAAAGTTTAAAAATAAAAAAAAAATAAAAAAATATTAAAAGTTCAAATCACCCCCCTTTCCCCATTTCCCAAATAAAAATAAATAAAAAATAAAAAAATAAACATATTTGGTATCGCCGCGTTCCTAAAAGTCCGATCTATTAAAATATAACATTAGTTATCCCGCACGGTTAAAGGCGTAAACGGAAAATACTCCCCAACGCCAAAACTACGTTTTTTGGTCGCATCGCGTACCCAAAAAAAAATAACTAAAAGAGATCAGAAAGTCGCCCATATCCCATAATGGTATTAATTAAAAAGTACACTTCAGCCCGCAAAAAATGAGCCCTCACCCAGGTCCGTAGGTGGAAAAATAAAAAAGTTATAAGCCGCAGAACATGGCGACGCAACGCAAATTAGAAAAACCGTAAAAGTTGCGATTTTTTTTTTTAGTGGTAAAACATAACAAAAACTATATAAGTTTGGTATCACCAGAATCGTAACGACCCATAGAATAAAGATAACCCATCATTTTAAACGAACTATGAACTCCAAAAAAACCGTAACCAGCGCAAAATTGTGCAATGGCGTTTTTTTTTTTTTTTACCCCACATTGAATTATTTCCTGATTCCCCAGAATATTATACGGTATAGTAAATGGTACCATTACAAAGTACAACTTGTCCCGCAAAAAAAAAGCCCTCATGTGTCTATATAGCCGGAAAATTAAAAAAGTTACGCTTATTTGAACGCAAGGAGGAAAAAAAAAAATTACCATAAAAGGCAATGTCGGGAAGGGGTTAACACTATATAGGGGATGTCTTTCCATCGATTAGCGAGTTTTTGCTTGCGAGGGCAACCCAGCCTCTTGAGAAGTACACGATCTCCTGGTATTAATACTTGCTCTTTTACCTTTCGGTTATACAGGGTTTGATTCTTTTCATTTTGTTTTCGGGCAGAGTCTTGGGCTAATGAGTACGCCTTATTGAGTTCTTTTCTTAACTTATCAACGTACTTTGAATGAGAAGTAGCCTTGACTGTAGTAGGAGAAGTGCCCAGACTGATATCAATAGGGAGTCTTGCCTCTCGGCCAAACATCAGTAAATAAGGTGAATATCCAGTAGCTGCATTCCTGGTGCAGTTGTATGCATGTACTAGATGACAAATGTACTTGTTCCACTGCGTCTTCTGTTTCTGATCTAAGGTACCCAACATGTTCAGTAAAGTTCGGTTGAACCTCTCCGGCTGCGGATCTCCTTGGGGATGATAGGGCGTGGTCCTGGATTTCTTTATCCCACACAGTTCACACAACTCCTTGATAAGGTGACTCTCGAAATCTGGGCCCCGATCAGTGTGAATGCGGGCAGGTAACCCATAATGCACAAAAAACTTTTCCCAGAGGGTCTTTGCCACTGTGATTGACCTTTGATCTGAGGTGACAAAGGCTTGAGCATATCGGGTAAAATGGTCAGTTATCACCAGAATGTTACTATTTTTACCATTGGGACTCTCAAAGGAAAGGAAATCTACACAGACTAAGTCCATAGGCCCAGAACTTCGGATACTAACTAAATTGGCAGCATGCTGGGGTAAAGTCTTTCTTAGAATGCAGTTTCTACACTTTCGGCAATATTCATCAATGTCCCGATTCATTAAAGGCCAATACACCCGTTCAGCTACTAATTGTTGCGTTTTGTCATATCCCAAATGTCCATGTTGGTCATGCAGAGCACTCAACACCACCTGTCTTAGATCCGCGGGTAGTACTAACTGATCTTTGGTACTACCATTGGGCGGGGTAGTTCTCCGATACAACATTCCTTGTTTTATCACTAAATTTCTTCTTTGACGACACAATATCTTATACCGTACCGTCGCTGGAGAGGTACAATCTGGCTTGGAAGGATGTAGTATTTGCCGCAACATAGGGCCTATCTCAAGGTCATCGGTCTGGGCTTTTCGTAACTGTTCCTGGGACCATTTAGGTAAATGTCCCATTTCTGCTGTTGCAATCCAACAATACATTAACGGTAAAGCTTTTCCAGATGCGCCTAATGCACTAACCCGTTCCGGCATTTGTTGGATACAGTGCACTTGATGACACAGCCCTTGTATAGCTGGCGCCGGTACTTCTACCCAGTCATCATTTTCACTAATACTGCTGGACTGAGGTATTCGAGATAATGCATCGGCATCAATATTGTTTATTCCCGGCTTATACTTCAAATTAAAGTTGTAGTTGGAAAGAGCTGCCAACCATCGATGCCCTGTTGCATCCAGTTTTGCCGTGGAGTTGATGTACGTAAGGGGATTGTTGTCTGTATGCACGGTGAAACGAACTCCGTATAAATAATCATGGAATTTTTCCACTACTGCCCACTTTAGCGCCAGGAATTCCAATTTATGGACCGCATAGTTCTTCTCACTACTAGAAAGACTCCGACTAACATAAGCTATGGGTCGTAAAACCTTATCTTGCCATTGATAAAGTACTCCTCCTATTCCATCCATGGAGGCATCTACATGAACTTCATAGGGTAATTCTGGATTGGCATAGGCTAATACGGGGGAGTGCGTCAATTGATGCTTTAATTGTTGAAACGATCTGTCACACTCCGCTGTCCAACGTCCCCCAAATTCTTCTTGTGGTTTGTAATAATTTCCCAATTTATGTCGAGGTGTCCCCACCGGAGGATACCCTTTGGTAAGTTCGGTGAGTGGTCGAGCAATTTGAGAATATTGAGGGACAAACCGCCTGTAGTAACCACTGAATCCCAAAAATGAACGCAACTCTTTCAGTTTCATAGGTTTAGGCCACTCCTTCACTGCCGATATCTTATCAGGGTCAGTAGATACGCCCTCCCGGCTGACTACATGGCCCAAATATTTGACGGTGGTCTGACACAGTCGGCATTTATCAATAGACAGCTTCAATCCTTTTTGGTGTAATCTGTTCAGTACTTTCATTAATCGATGATTGTGTTCTTCTAACGTCTTTCCGAACACTATGACATCATTGTCACGATCCGAGCTCTCAGACAGACTTTCTTACCGGCTAAGTGCCTCCGCAGGTTCAGCTTGCGGTCCAGACGTCATCCCTGCCGGCGTCCTGTCTGCCGTGCGCCATCACCGCTGCCATCCTCCAGTCTGCTCAGCGCTGCTGAGTCCGCGGCTGCGCGGCGCACCGCTCTCCTTGTCCCCAGTGACAGTACCCAGTGCACGGCAATCCACCTGTCCGCCGCCATTGCTCCCAGTATCCAGCATGGTGTGCACAAACATACTTTCCCGCCATAGCCTGACATGGGGGCTGCCATGTTTTCCCAGTCACATGTCATTCCCATCCAATCCTGTGTGATCTGATCTCCCAGTCATACCTGCCCGGCCAATCCTGGCCACCCAGTGGGTATAAGTATGCTGGGAGCTCTCAGATCAATGCTAGTGCTTCAGTTGTCTCCTGTATATGGTCAGCTGTCCTTGTCTCCGTGCAAGTGTCTCTCTCTGCTGGTGTTGTCTTCCATGCTGCAGTGTATTCCAGGTTATTCCATCTCCTGTTGAAGTCCAGGTTATTCCATCACCTGTGAGCCTGCCTCGTCAGCCCAGCGATCCAGCCTAGCTCCAGGACTCTGGTCCTCCGATGCTCCAGCATCATCCATCTCCGATTTTCCACCATCGATAGTCCGATACTCCGGACCCACAGTCAAGCTTCCGTCCGTCATTCCGGACCCACAGTCAAGCTCCTATCTGCCGTCCGTCATTCCGGACCCACAGTCTCCATATCCGTTACCCATCCGATGTTCCACCA
Organism: Crinia signifera; assembly: GCF_055691185.1. NCBI lineage: Eukaryota > Metazoa > Chordata > Amphibia > Anura > Myobatrachidae > Crinia > Crinia signifera. The sequence goes on along the minus strand of NC_139222.1, from coordinate 196,759,921 downwards.
TCGATACTTCATTCATCATACCTGTAAAGTATTGCAATCCGCATGAACTGTCATTACTCCTGCATACTTTACTGCCTGTATCATTACAACCTTCTGCATAATAAATCTGGTTGTACTTTTACCTCTGACTACTTATTGGCTCTGGGTGCACTGTCGCGCAGTTCATGCGCAGGGGTCCTCTCCAACCTCCCCGGTTCAGGTACCGGTCCAGGTCCCCACCAGAGGTCTCAGTCTTGTCGACTGAGTCCCCTGGTGTGACAGTAAGCACTAGCCAAATGGATCCAGCCGCAAACCAAGCTTCTCCACCCAGCCCTGTACAGCAACTGGCTGTTCGCTTGGATCAGCAAGAGGCTGCGCAGAGCCAAGTGATTCATTGCCTGCAAGATCTGTCTTCTCGGCTGGATAAGTTACAGACCACTCTCAGTGGCCCTGAGCCTGTCAGAGAACTTCCAAGTCCCGTTCATCCTCCTGTAATGGCTGCCGCACCCCGCCTTCATCTGTCTGTCCCCACCAAGTATGATGGGAACCCCAAGACCTGTCGAGGCTTTCTCAATCAGTGTGAGATTCACTTCGAGCTGCAACCCAGCAACTTCCCTACTGAAAGGGTCAAGATTGCCTACATCATCTCCCTCCTGTGTGGAGCGGCACTAGAGTGGGCGTCTCCCTTATGGGAAAGAGCTGATGCCATCCTGTCCAATTACAAGGACTTCGTGTCAACATTCCGGCGTATCTTCGATGAGCCTGGGCGATCAGCATCTGCCTCCACTGAACTCCTCCGTCTCAGACAGGGATCCCGCTCCGTCGGGCAATATCTGGTCCAGTTCCAGATTCTGGCGTCTGAACTCTCCTGGTGTGATGGGGCCTTATACGCAGCTTTCTGGCATGGCCTATCTGATCGTATCAAGGATGAACTTGCTACAAGAGACTTACCCTCAGGTCTAAGTGACCTTATTTCATTGTGTGTTAAAGTAGACCTACGCTTCCGAGAAAGGGCTATAGAACGTCACAAGAGCGCTCCAGTTAAAGTGCCAACTCCTCCGCCTTCTTTACCCACTGCTCCTGCGGTCCACTCCAAAGAAGAACCAATGGAGATAAACCGTTTCCGCTTATCTCCAGGAGAACGTCGACGTCGACGGTTGGCACAGCTCTGCCTGTATTGTGCCGATCCTGCACATCAAATTTCTGCATGCCCAAAGCGTCAGGAAAACTCCTCCTCCTAGCCCGTCAAGGAGAGGGTAGGCTAGGAGTGATTAAGTCCTCTCCATCAGCAACCGATTGTGTCCTTCCAGTTTCCCTACAAGTTGGTCAGCATTTCAAGACTGTCTCCGCGCTTCTTGATTCCGGTGCCGCTGGCAACTTTGTTACTGCAGAACTGGTCCGCAAGTGGGGGTTGCCCACTGAAAGTCTGTCCAAGACTGTCTTCCTTACTGCTGTGGATGGCAGTAGGATTCCTGATGCGACAGTCTCCCGCAGAACTTTGCCACTTACAGTAAAAGTGGGAGTCCTGCACACTGAACTTTTGTCCTTCCTGGTTTTACCCCGAGCCACTCATTCTCTGGTTCTGGGTTTACCCTGGCTCCGTCTTCACAATCCTCGTCTTGATTGGAAGACATCTGAAATCCTTTCCTGGGATCCTTCCTGCTCCGGTACCTGTCTCCAAAAGGTACTCCCAGCTCGTCATTCTTCAGCCGATGCAGCAGACCTTCCGCCTCTTCCCTACCAAGAGTACTCAGATGTATTCAGCAAGTCTGGCGCTGATGTTCTACCTCCTCACAGACCGTGGGATTGCCCTATTGAACTTATCCCAGGCAAAGAACCACCCAGAGGTAGAACCTATCCTCTCTCTCTTCCAGAGACTCAAGCCATGACCAGTTACATCAAGGAAAATCTGGCAAAGGGATTCATCCGTCCTTCGACTTCTCCTGCTGGCGCAGGATTCTTCTTCGTCAAAAAAAAAGGATGGAGGCCTACGTCCCTGCATTGATTATCGCGGCCTCAATGACATTACAGTAAAGAACCGATATCCGTTGCCTCTCATCACCGAGCTGTTTGACCGTGTCAGCGGTGCAACCATCTTTACAAAACTCGATCTGAGAGGTGCATATAATCTCATCCGCATACGAGAGGGCGACGAGTGGAAGACGGCGTTTAATACCAGAGACGGCCACTATGAGTACCTCGTCATGCCCTTTGGGCTCAGCAATGCCCCAGCCGTGTTCCAGCACTATGTCAATGAGATCTTTCGGGACATTCTGTACAGTCATGTAGTTGTATATCTCGATGACATTTTAATCTACGCCAATAACATCACAGAACATCGTTATTGGGTCAAAGAGGTTCTGTCCCGGCTGCGAGCTAATCATCTCTACTGTAAACTGGAGAAGTGTGTCTTCGAGGTGAAGTCTATACCCTTCCTAGGGTACATTGTCTCCGGTTCCGGTCTTCAAATGGATCCAGGAAAACTGCAGGCCATCCAAGATTGGCCAATTCCCTCTTCGCTGAAAGGTATTCAACGTTTCCTGGGTTTTGCCAATTATTACAGAAAATTCATTCGCAACTTCTCTTCTATTGTGGCTCCCATCACTGCCTTGACTAAAAAGGGGTCTAATCCAGCGAAGTGGCCGGCAGAAGCCATCGAAGCCTTCCATCTGTTGAAACAGAGGTTCACTTCCGCTCCTGTTTTAAGACAACCTGATACCACCTTGCCCTTTATTCTCGAGGTTGATGCCTCCTCCGTGGGTGTTGGGGCAGTCCTCTCGCAGAAAGCGCCCGATGGTCGTCTTCATCCCTGTGGGTTCTACTCCCGTAAGTTCCTGCCTGCAGAGCGTAACTATGCCATCGGTGACCAAGAGCTTCTCGCCATCAAGTTGGCATTAGAAGAGTGGAGATATCTTCTAGAGGGCGCTGTTCATGAGATCACAATTATCACAGACCACAAGAATCTTCTGTATCTCAAGTCTGCTCAATGTTTAAATCCCCGTCAAGCCAGATGGACACTTTTCTTTTCCAGGTTCCGTTTCAAGCTGTCGTTCTGTCCAGGGACACAAAACCGAAAAGCTGATGCCCTTTCCCGCTCATGGGAGCAAGAAAGTGAGTCTAAGTCCACACATCAACACTTTATTATTGATCCAGTGGCATTCTCCGCAACGAGAGTTTCAAATCTCACGCCCCCTACAGGGAAAAGATATGTAAAGCCAGCTCTAAGAAAGAAGTTGCTCTGTTGGGCGCATTCTTCAAAATTCGCTGGCCATGCAGGCATTCAGAAAACTTACGAGTTTATCACCAGGTCCTACTGGTGGCCGTCCCTCAAACAGGATGTACAGGACTTTGTTTCCTCTTGTGCTAAATGTGCTCAGCACAAGACCAGTCGTCAGTCTCCTCCTGGGCAATTGATGCCACTGTCAGTGCCACATCGTCCTTGGACGCATATTTCTATGGACTTTGTAACTGATCTTCCAGAGTCTGACAAGTTCACCACCATCTGGGTGATTGTTGATCGGTTCACCAAGATGGCTCACTTCGTTCCCCTCACCGGTCTTCCGTCAGCTTCCAAGCTGTCCCAGCTCTTCATCAAAGAGATATTCAAGCTTCATGGACTGCCTCTCGAAATCATCTCCGATAGAGGAGTCCAATTCGTAGCCAAATTCTGGCGAAGCCTGTGCTCCCTGCTTCAAATCAAGCTAAAGTTTTCCACAGCCTACCACCCTCAAACCAATGGCCAAACGGAGAGGGTGAATCAGGACCTTGAAGCATTTCTCCGCACATATGTCTCTTCTTCCCAAGATGACTGGGCTCAACTCCTTCCATGGGCAGAGTTCTGCCATAATAACCAATATCATTCTTCATCTAATGTCACTCCATTCCTTGCCAATTATGGTTTTCATCCTCGAGTTCCTGACTTCACTCTGCAACCTGTGTCCTCTGTTCCAGCGGTCGACACGACCATCCGGCAATTCGTCAAATCCTGGAAGCTTATTCGTTCTTCACTTCTGAAGGCTTCAAGCAGGTACAAAAAATTTGCCGACAGGAAACGCAGAGCTGTGCCAGCCCTCCGTCCCGGAGATCGTGTCTGGTTGTCAACCAAGAATCTTCGATTGAGAGTGCCATCGATGAAGTTCGCTCCCCGATATATTGGTCCTTTCCCAGTTGAGCGAGTCGTCAATCCAGTAGCTTACAAGCTTAAATTGCCGCCCTATTTGAAAGTGCCAGCTACATTCCACATTTCGCTGCTCAAGCCGCTGGTCTTGAATCGCTTTCATTCCAAGCTCCCCAAGGCTCCTAAGGTTTGCACCCAGCGTGGAACTGAATATGAGGTCAGTAAGATCTTGGACTCTCGCATCCGATATGGTCGTCTGCAATATCTGATCGATTGGAAGGGCTACGGCCCCGAAGAACGATCATGGACCAATGCCATCGATGTCCATGCTCCCAGACTCATCCGGGCGTTCCACTCCAAGTTTCCCCGCAAGCCTAAAAGGTGTCCTGGGGCCACCCTTAAAGGGGGGGGTGCTGTCACGATCCGAGCTCTCAGACAGACTTTCTTACCGGCTAAGTGCCTCCGCAGGTTCAGCTTGCGGTCCAGACGTCATCCCTGCCGGCGTCCTGTCTGCCGTGCGCCATCACCGCTGCCATCCTCCAGTCTGCTCAGCGCTGCTGAGTCCGCGGCTGCGCGGCGCACCGCTCTCCTTGTCCTCAGTGACAGTACCCAGTGCACGGCAATCCACCTGTCCGCCGCCATTGCTCCCAGTATCCAGCATGGTGTGCACAAACATACTTTCCCGCCATAGCCTGACATGGGGGCTGCCATGTTTTCCCAGTCACATGTCATTCCCATCCAATCCTGTGTGATCTGATCTCCCAGTCATACCTGCCCGGCCAATCCTGGCCACCCAGTGGGTATAAGTATGCTGGGAGCTCTCAGATCAATGCTAGTGCTTCAGTTGTCTCCTGTATATGGTCAGCTGTCCTTGTCTCCGTGCAAGTGTCTCTCTCTGCTGGTGTTGTCTTCCATGCTGCAGTGTATTCCAGGTTATTCCATCTCCTGTTGAAGTCCAGGTTATTCCATCACCTGTGAGCCTGCCTCGTCAGCCCAGCGATCCAGCCTAGCTCCAGGACTCTGGTCCTCCGATGCTCCAGCATCATCCATCTCCGATGTTCCACCATCGATAGTCCGATACTCCGGACCCACAGTCAAGCTTCCGTCCGTCATTCCGGACCCACAGTCAAGCTCCTATCTGCCGTCCGTCATTCCGGACCCACAGTCTCCATATCCGTTACCCATCCGATGTTCCACCATCGATACTTCATTCATCATACCTGTAAAGTATTGCAATCCGCATGAACTGTCATTACTCCTGCATACTTTACTGCCTGTATCATTACAACCTTCTGCATAATAAATCTGGTTGTACTTTTACCTCTGACTACTTATTGGCTCTGGGTGCACTGTCGCGCAGTTCATGCGCAGGGGTCCTCTCCAACCTCCCCGGTTCAGGTACCGGTCCAGGTCCCCACCAGAGGTCTCAGTCTTGTCGACTGAGTCCCCTGGTGTGACAATCATCGAGGTACACGAGTACTTCACGATAGCACATATCCCCAATTACTTTTTCCATTGTCCTCTGAAAGGTTGCAGGGGCCCCTTTTATACCTTGTGGCATCTTGAGAAACTCAAAGAACCCGATCGGACAAATAAAGGCAGTCTTGGCACAATCATCCGGATGCATAGGTATTTGGTAGTATCCTGATCTTAGGTCAAGTACGGAAAACCATTGGCTCCCCTGAAGGCAGTCCAGCGCTTCTTCCACTTTTGGTACCGTGTACTGGTCTTCAATAGTTCGATTATTCAGAGTTCGGTAGTCAATACACAATCTTATATCTCCGTTTTTTTTTCGGGCGACCACAATGGGTGACGCATAAGGACTTTGAGATTCAGCTATTACTTGATTCTCCAGGAGAAATTTTAAATGAAGGCGCACATCTTCGAAGTCTGCGGGAGCCAATCTTCTTGACCTCTCACGAAAAGGGGTATCATCAGTCATTCGTATTCGGTGTTCCACTCCATTGGCCGTTCCTAAATCCCAATCGCTTAACGAATATACTGATTCAATTACTTTCATGTCCCGGATTAGTTGTTCTCGATCTTCATAGGTGATATCGCTGCCCTTAAAACATTCCAGTATTCGGGTGTTGAAGGCAGGAAGGTCAACCTCATCAGGGATGGAGTGGGCAATATCCTTCGGAGATGCAAAGCAATTGAGAGATTGAGCCTCTTGATCAGAAGAATGGGAGATTATGTTATCTTGGTTTTGGCACCACTTAGACAAGGTTTTGAATAGATGTGAATTAGTCCCCACAATTACAGAAACCACATCTTGTCCCGAGGGAGGATCAGGACATACGAGAGCTAGAAAGGGCAACGGGTTTTGATACTCCATAAACTGAAGGTGAGTGGTCACATATCCCAAGTAGGGGTATTTTTGATGACTCAGTCCCCATATCACTAGTCCATCTATAGGGTTCAAAGGTACATCTGCCAGATGTTGATGGTACCAACCCTCGAAGATTATGGAAACCTGTGACCCACTGTCCAATAACACTCTACAATACTGTCCATTTATTAACGCTGGAACCATTGGGGTGTCTCCAACCAGTCCATGGTGTATTAAACCAGACCACTGTGTGTTCCCCATTGAAGTTACATCTATAAGTTGGGAGTCGATGCGGGGTTCATCGGCGTCCCTTGTAAGTTTCCCGACGGTGTAGAATCCCGGGAGTCCGTATTATATCCTCGTCGGCTATATCGTCGTTGTGGGCATTCAAAACTACGATGGCCCATTTGACCACAACTATAACAGGTATAGTTATAGTTCCCTCTATCATCCGATCTTCGATTATACCCTCTTCCCCGATTCATAGAGGCTCCAGTAGTCACGGGTTCAGCGGGAGTCTGGAAGGCTATTAGTTGATCTAATTTCTTATTTTGCTCTTCCATAAGCTTGTATAACCGATCAGAGGCTAACGGTACTTCAGTAGTTGGAATCACCACCTTGACTCTTTTGAGGGTCTTTTCTCTGTTTTCAATTTGCACTTCTTCCAATTTTACTTCTTTTATGAGCTCACTCAGAGTCGGGGCCTTGTCTTTGGATATAGTACACCTAAGCCGTTGGGCCACTGGATTGGATGTCAACGCTCCCCGCAACACATACTTCAGTCGTTTCTCATCCATTTCTGTCCCCTGAATCCCTCCTTTGTCTAATAATTTGTACAGTATCTTATTTATGCGATAGATGAAATTAGTAAGAGTCTCATTAGGCTCTTGGTATGTGTGATTTAGTCTGGATAATAAATCTCCTACATCCTCTAAAGTTCCGAAGGAGTAGTCCAGGGCATCAAAATAATCCTTGAGCGTAGAGGTATTATTACTCCTCCTGGTTGCTTGTATGATGCCCATGGCCGGCCCTCTAAGACTTTCTACAATGCGTTGTTTTTTTATATGCTCCGGGCATCGCCATTCTTCTGAATGCTGGGTAGCAGTTTCCCTCCATGCCTCATAATTTTCTTCTCCCGTCGGCACTGGTACTAATCCCGAAAATATGCGTAACCGCCTATACCCTCCTTCATAATGCCACCTTTCCATCTGACTAACCACTCGATCCATCACTTTATCCACCGACGGGTCTTGATCTGGTTCCTGATTGGTATCTGCACCTAAATGCGGACTAGTATTGGAGCCTGTGCCCCTTGCTCCATCTCCCACATGGGTAGCATAACTTTCCAGTAGTATCTCTCTCTGTTCCTCCCCAGCACATTCTGGCCAGATAATCTTCCACCTTTGAGTGGGTGAATGGGAGGTTATAATCTGAGCCGGTATTAATGTAGCATCCAATTTGTTAAGGTTAGTAATCAATACGGCCCACACCTCTCCTTCTCCATCTTTTTGTTTTTTATCGATCAATTTGGGTCGACGTACTCCATACAGTTTATCGACTTCCTCCAGAACTTCTTCATCAGACATGTTGTCAAACTTTCCAACCATTGCAAAACTACAGTCCACAAATAGTCCATGGAGCTGCATCCACTCCTGAAGGTCTTGGTTACTTATCTTTTCCATTTTGGGTTATGTGTATCTCAGCAGTGCCTCCAGATGTAACCCTATTTTCCTTGCTGTATAAGAAAGATGATCTTTAGTGGCAGTGCCTCCACCCCAAGCAGTGTCGGTGGTATCGACTACCAATCCCAGATAACTAGATAGTCGGAGACGACTAGTTGGGTGAGCTTGGGGAATCACCCAGAATAATGGTCCATGGGATTGAACAATTGAACAATTTATTTAAACGTATAGCGGAAATACTGTCACACGTAGCCGCGACGGAGCGCGGCGGGTACAGTACTCACCCGTCCGCGCCCGCCGCCGGCTAGCGTGTGCAGGCTCCGGTCTGCGGTGTGCGGGTAGCGGCAGCTCTGGGTAGGGATGGCAGCAGTAGTGGTGCCGGGAGGCCGGCGTCGCCATCTTGGTTGAGGGCAGGAGACAGATTGGCCCAGAGTGGAGGTTCCCTCCTCATCCTGTGCTGACAGCCAATGGCAGCCATCCCCTGGGGATATAGGGGATCTGCCTAGGCTGTTCAGTGTCAGTGCAATGAGTCTTTGGAGTCATTCACAACTCCTAGCTGATTCCCGGATCCTGGCTCTTTCTCTCCTGACTCTGGTGCCTTGCTCCCTGCATCTTGCTACAAGGAAGTTTTCTCCTGACACCAATGCTGCAAGTCCTACCTAGTGCTTGTTCCTGCTTGTGTCCCAGAATTACCCTGCACAGCTTCCCGCTGTCCTCCTTCATACAACTCATTCATTCCATCATCTTTCAGTCATCCGGATCCATTTCTTCTGTCATCAAATCAACCTCCTTCCGGATCCTCATCTATGTACTCTGGCTAACCAAGTATACGTTTCCAGATTTCCCTGCCCGTTATTAGTATTGTGCTGGACTCTATTTAATTTATTCCAACTGTCACTTAAAGAAGCATTTGAGTGAAGTTTATCATTTATGAAATCCGTTATTAAACCTGCACGTTTCAATCCTACTCCTCCTGGTCCGTCTCCGGTTCCTGTGCACCACACGACTCCATCCAGCCCTTTAGCCGTGACAGTTTGCACTGACCCGATGGAATCGGGTGAAGCACAGGCCTCCATGACGGATGTTCTTCAAGGCATCATGGCTCGATTGGAACAAGTAGAGACTACCCAGCGTCAAGTGGCTCAATTTCTCCAGACCTTGTCATCACCTCAGGCGGCTCCCTCAGTTTCAGCAGCACCAACCTCCGGAGCTTCGGCCCCTGCTGCTCCCCCTTGGCCAGCTGCTCCTCACCAGCTACACCTGTCAACCCCCAGTAAATATGACGGGTCCCCGAGGGGGTGTCGAGGATTCCTGAATCAATGTGACGTCCATTTTACCCTCCAGCCTTCCAATTTCCCCTCTCCCAAGACTCGGGTGGCTTACATCGTGTCCCTACTGGCGGGTCCAGCCCTGGAGTGGGTGTCCCCCCTTTGGGAGCGTGCGGATCCCATCCTCAATAACTATGAAGAATTTGTGGCCTCCTTCCGTCGCATCTTCGACGAGCCTGGCAGAGTGTCCTCCGCAGCCACGGAGATCCTAAGGATTCGGCAGGGCAGTCGCCCAGTGGGACAATATGTCGTACAATTTCAAACCCTGGCTTCCGAACTCAGATGGAACGAAGAGGCTCTCGTTTCTGCCTTCTGGAACGGCCTAGCCGGGCGCATCAAGGACGAGTTAGCAACTCGCGATTCTCCTTCCACCCTGGCTGAACTCATTTCATTATGTAACAAAGTCGATCTGCGACTCCAAGAACGCCAACTTGAGAGGAATCGCTCTGATCGCCTTCGCCCTCGATTTCCTTCCAATGTCGCACCAGCCTCCAAACCAACCCCGCCTCCTGCGGTGTCAACAGATGAGCCCATGCAAATCAACCGCTCCCGTCTCTCTCTCGAAGAGAAGTCCAGAAGACGGCGAGAGAATCTATGCATGTACTGTGGCTCCTCAGCTCACTTATTGGCTTCCTGCCCGCTGCGGCCGGGAAACGACCGCTCCTAATCTCCCCGAGGGAGGTCAGATTAGGAGTCTTGCTTCCATCTCCCTCTTCTTCTGATTCCACCATTCCGGTTACCCTTGTGTGTCCCCAAGGGAGAAAAAGAGTTCAGGCCCTATTGGACTCTGGAGCAGCAGGAAACTTCCTTTCTTCTTCTTTTGTTACCCAACATGCCCTGCCTGTGCAACCCCTGGATCACTCGCTGGTCCTCACTGCAGTGGATGGGAGTCGAATTCGTAGTGGACAAATCACCCATCAGACCACCCCGGTGACACTGCTCATAGGAGCTCTACATCAAGAGACCCTCGAATTCTTCATTCTTCCACAGTCCTTACACCAAATGGTCCTGGGCCTTCCCTGGCTCTCCAAACATAACCCACACATCGATTGGACCAATATGGAGGTCAAGGCCTGGGGAACAGATTGCCAGTCTACTTGCATTCCTCAGATCCTTCCGGTCTACCAGACCCATCCACAACGTGAGGGTAACTGTCCTTCATCCTCTTCAGCTCCACCCTTGTCGATACCCGCACCATATCGTTCATTTACAGATGTATTCAGTAAAGGTGGTGCCGACACCCTGCCTCCTCACCGTCCTTGGGACTGCCCGATAGAGCTGGTGGCCGGGAAATTCCCTCCTCGTGGCCGCATCTATCCCCTGTCGCTACCTGAGACTGAGGCCATGTCCTCGTACATTCAAGAGAACTTAAACAAAGGTTTCATTCGACCATCTACTTCTCCGGCCGGGTGCCGGGTTTTTCTTTGTGAAAAAGAAAGATGGCGGTCTTCGGCCATGTATCGACTATAGGGGCCTGAACGACATCACCATTAAAAACCGCTATCCCTTACCCCTTATCGCAGAACTATTCGACAAGATCAGAGGGGCAGCAATCTTTACTAAATTGGACCTGCGAGGGGCCTACAATTTGATCCGGATCCGTCCAGGTGACGAGTGGAAGACGGCTTTTAACACGCGCGACGGCCACTATGAATACCTGGTGATGCCCTTCGGCCTTTGTAACGCCCCCGCTGTCTTCCAACAGTTTGTAAATGATATCTTTCGGGACTTGCTGTACCACTCCATCGTAGTCTATCTAGACGATATACTCATCTTCTCTCCAAATCTCCAACTTCACAGACAGACAGTGTCCGAAGTCCTACGACGTCTTCGCCACAATCAACTGTTCTGCAAGTTGGAAAAGTGCGTTTTTGAGGTCACGTCCATTCCATTCTTGGGTCACATTCTCTCCACCACTGGGATAGAAATGGACCCAGAGAAGGTGAGAGCCATCCAAGACTGGGCAGCCCCCACAACACTCAAAGGAATTCAAAGATTCCTAGGGTTCTCAAACTATTACCGGCGATTTATCCGGAACTTCTCTACTATCGCTGCTCCCCTCACTGCTCTCACTTGCAAGGGAGCTGATCCAAGCCGATGGTCGCCAGAAGCATCCTCTGCCTTCCAGCAGTTAAAGAGAGCATTCATGACGGCACCAATCCTCCTCCAACCAGACCTCGACAGGCCCTTCATTCTCGAGGTGGACGCATCCTCGGAAGGGATCGGGGCCATCTTGTCACAAAAAGGTGAGGATCAAGAATTACACCCTTGTGCCTTCCTCTCCAAAAAATTCCTCCCAGCAGAGAAGAATTACCCCATCGGGGAACAGGAGTTGCTTGCAGTCAAAACTGCGTTAGAGGAGTGGCGATACCTTCTGGAGGGGGCACGACATAAGATCACCGTGTATTCAGACCACAAAAATCTGTCCTTTCTTAAACAGGCTCAGTGCCTTACTGCCCGCCAAGCCCGTTGGGCCATGTTTTTTGAACGCTTTGATTTCCAAATTAAATTCCGACCTGGAACCACGAATACTAAGGCAGACGCTCTATCCCGCTCCTTTGAGACGACCTCTGACCTAGAGACACCTCCTCGTCCAATCCTCGATCCGCTGGTCTTCGCCCAAGTAACCGTACAGCCATCTCCTCCTCCAGGTAAAACGTTCGTTCCCCCCGAACTTCGCAAGAAAATATTGTCATGGGCACATTCTTCCCGCTTCGCAGGGCACGCAGGAGCACAAAAGACCTTGATGTTCCTGTCACGTTCTTATTGGTGGCCAACCATCCGCCACGACGTAACCAACTTCGTTGCCTCTTGTGTAAGATGTGCTCAGCATAAAGTGCCCAGAACAACTCCCGCTGGTCCTCTCCGCCCTCTAACCATTCCCACAGAACCATGGACCCATCTGTCAATGGACTTCATTTGTGAACTACCTCCCTCAAAAGGTCATACCGCAATCTGGGTAGTGGTCGACCGATTCTCGAAAATGGTCCATTTTTTCCCACTAAAAGGTCTCCCCTCTGCTCCAGTACTGGCTCAGCTATTCATCTCAACCATTTTTAAACTTCACGGACTGCCCAAAGAGATTGTATCCGACCGCGGAGTACAGTTCGTTGCAAAATTCTGGAGAGCTCTCTGTGCCGCGGTACAGGTCAAACTCAAGTTTTCCACTGCCTTTCATCCCCAGACCAACGGCCAGACAGAACGGGTGAATCAAGACTTGGAGGCCTTTATCCGACTGTTTGTCTCGTCTTCCCAAGATGACTGGGTGGATCTTCTCCCGTGGGCAGAATATATGCATAACAACTCCTATCACTCTTCCTCCGGAACCACCCCCTTCTTTACAGTATTCGGCAAACATCCACGATCTCCGGATTTCTCAGAATTATCCTCTTCCGAAGTTCCTGCAGCAACCACTTCATTACAACGCTTTGCTAAAATCTGGTCGGATGTCCACACCGCTCTTCTTAAATCTTCCGCCCGATACAAGAGGATGGCAGACAGGAAAAGAAGGGCAGCGCCCAGATTGAAAGTCGGAGACCGGGTATGGCTGTCTACCCGCCATATACGCCTCCGTCTGCCCTCTATGAAGCTGGCTCCCCGGTTCATTGAGCCATACCCTATCATCCAAGTCATTAATCCTGTCGCTTATAGACTTCAACTTCCTCCTTCCCTAAGGATTTCGAATTCCTTCCATGTGTCCCTCCTCAAGCCTTTAAGGTTGAACTCTTATCAAAAGAAGATTCCCAAACCGCCCAAGATTAACTCCGAAAGTGGGGCTGAATTCGAGGTAAGACGCATTATAGACTCTCGTTGCCGCAATTCTCGTACCCAGTATCTGGTGGAATGGGTTGGGTTTGGTCCCGAAGAGAACTCTTGGGTGGATTCCATTGATTTGCACGCTCCAAAACTGGTAAAGCAATTTCTCCAGAGAAATCCGCACAAGGTCCATAGGCGCCCTGGGGTCACCCTGAAAAGGGGGGGTACTGTCACACGTAGCCGCGACGGAGCGCGGCGGGTACAGTACTCACCCGTCCGCGCCCGCCGCCGGCTAGCGTGTGCAAGCTCCGGTCTGCGGTGTGCGGGTAGCGGCAGCTCTGGGTAGGGATGGCAGCAGTAGTGGTGCCGGGAGGCCGGCGTCGCCATCTTGGTTGAGGGCAGGAGACAGATTGGCCCAGAGTGGAGGTTCCCTCCTCATCCTGTGCTGACAGCCAATGGCAGCCATCCCCTGGGGATATAGGGGATCTGCCTAGGCTGTTCAGTGTCAGTGCAATGAGTCTTTGGAGTCATTCACAACTCCTAGCTGATTCCCGGATCCTGGCTCTTTCTCTCCTGACTCTGGTGCCTTGCTCCCTGCATCTTGCTACAAGGAAGTTTTCTCCTGACACCAATGCTGCAAGTCCTACCTAGTGCTTGTTCCTGCTTGTGTCCCAGAATTACCCTGCACAGCTTCCCGCTGTCCTCCTTCATACAACTCATTCATTCCATCATCTTTCAGTCATCCGGATCCATTTCTTCTGTCATCAAATCAACCTCCTTCCGGATCCTCATCTATGTACTCTGGCTAACCAAGTATACGTTTCCAGATTTCCCTGCCCGTTATTAGTATTGTGCTGGACTCTATTTAATTTATTCCAACTGTCACTTAAAGAAGTATTTGAGTGAAGTTTATCATTTATGAAATCCGTTATTAAACCTGCACGTTTCAATCCTACTCCTCCTGGTCCGTCTCCGGTTCCTGTGCACCACACGACTCCATCCAGCCCTTTAGCCGTGACAAATACATACACCACAGTATTTTTCCCAATGCAATTGGGTAATAGCAAGATATTATAAATATATATATAACTAGTACTCTAACACACACAAAATACTCTGTTTTATTTTACTGGATCTGGAACCAGGAGATACCGTATTCCTAGTAGTCTGGACAGAGTAATACAATTCGCATGTATCTAAATTAGCATTTTCTTCGTTAACCATATTATTGCGCAATAATCTTAACCATTTTTACTCAACATTTCTTATACTCTACATGACTAAGCGCTTTCTGTCCCTTATAGGTGATCACCAATATTACCTATGGTGGAGAAGTCGGTATACCAGTCAATATTATCCCTACTGTTATGATCACTGGTAAGTATACGTTGGGGTTCCTCGGTGTTGGAATTAATTATATGGCTACAATCTTCGTTCAGCTAGTTCACTTGCGAGAGTATCCCTTTCAGAATACAATATTTAGACAGTGACTTAGTGGCCATACATAACGTGTCTTCACTGTAGATCCTATCTGGCTGTAGTCCTAAACGAGCGTCCCCTGGCCCTCGGAGAACCGGGTTTAGCTCTGTGACTTATTCAATGTAGTTACTTAGAAGGACGAAGGTTCATATAGCCTCTGTATCTTCTATTCCTGTTTCCCCTGAACTACGTGGGTTATCCAGTTGCTATACTTATGACATTGCAAAGGGAAGCTAATTAGTATACGTAGCAGTCAATTATCTATTATTGTGAGAACCGTCTCTAGCTTCTGTTTTCCTGAGGTATAGCAATCAACTTATTCTGCACCAGTGTCCGTACTGCCGTAGTGTAATTAACTAGCCTCCCCAGGCTGATTCGCCGGGTTTCGCTAGAGATAAATGAAACTGTAGTACACTCTACACTGGGATGGTCTCTAACGCTGCTCCCTGGTTTGAAATGGTCAGTGAGGTGTCCCCTGGCTCCTAAGCCGGGTTTAACTCTCTCCTGGTCCTTTCTTGGCTATTTAGGCGGATGGGAGGCTATCTGTGATTCACCACATTCAGGGGAAAAATAACCTCCAGTCATATAGCTGCACACTGAATTATATTGTAGCCTGAGGGAGTACTTCGAGGAGTGATCTAATCCTCTGGCCGGAATAATATGTCAGCAGGGTAAGCTAGGCTGTATATGTTCCCTAGCAATAGTTTCACACTAGGTTGGCAATGGTTAAGCACAGTCACTTCTCCCAACTGCAGCCTTGTAGGTTGGAGCCGCCTCTCTCTCTGACGCAGCAGGTATCCCACACTATCTTGAGACCCTCTCCAGTCTGTTTGTCACTGCCCCGGGAATCTCCCCCAGACTGTCAGAGCCTCAGCGTCTCTCCTTAAGCTAGCCCCTCCCTCACTGTACTATATAGGGAGCTCTGGGCTGGTCCGTATGAGGGCTCGACTCACCCCGCCTCTGGATGGGAGGTATCACCGCTGATTCTCTATCAGGCTTTATGCCTGGTAGTCGATGACGCGGCCCCGTCAGCGCCGCCCCCGTATGACGCTGTATGGCAGGACTTCCCTGCTGACTTGTCCGCTCCGTCTACCTCCCGGCTGGACGCCGAATGACAGCTCTCAATCTCCGCTCCCTCCTCTCTCAGACCGGGACCAGGTAATCTCGCTCAATCACACAGCCCCGCTCTCCGCTTCTCCTATGCTGCGCTGCTCTGCATACGTTCATAACGGACGGCTCCCTACTCTGTTAACCCTCTCTCCACGCTCTCATCTCTAGAAAGTTCTCTCCCCTGCCTTTTATATCCTCTGTCTCCGCGGGCAACTGCTTTTATGGACACTCGCGCCCCCCAACTTTATTTAACTCTATCAGGGCATCCACAGTTACTCTGTAGTCTCTCCCCTCCTAGCAGGGATAATAGTATAGTCTGCCATAGGTCATACCATTTGGCATGTTCCATTTCTTTAGTAATAAGGGATGTCCCACCAATATATGCACATATACAGGTACTCCAGGTACTCCTAATGTCCAAGTGTATTACTTAATAAAACAACACCTCTGTATCAGGCTTATAAGCATTTTACGCATTTACACTGTTTTAACATATGTTATATACATATATACATAGAATGGGGTATTACACACCCATGAAGTATATGTAACTTGCTTTGTATCTTAATACAATTTCTGCTTGAAAAAGACCCTTTGAGTGCCGCAAAATTATTGTTCTTCTATCTCATCATCCTTGGAGGCACCTGGGCAAATACAATAGATACAGAGGAGTGCCGGATCATATATTATCACATTGTCTTTTGCATTGCTGTGACATTGTTTGGCTGTCCCAGATGCCGTCTTGAAAAAGGACTATTAAAAAGGACTGGTCCGAAACGTCGACTGCTTGACCTATCACATTGATGATGTCTTAAATACAATAAATTGCACTCACCAATAAGATCAATAGTAGTTTAATGGTACTTGTTAAGGATACAAAACATCTTACTTTTGTATTGAGGTCGACGTTTCGGCCACTAGAGGGCCTTTGTCAAGACAGATCACCTGGCACATCCGTACAGCACAAGCACAAGCACTTCAAGTTACTAGTGGCCGAAACGTCGACCTCAATACAAAAGTAAGATGTTTTGTATCCTTAACAAGTACCATTAAACTACTATTGATCTTATTGGTGAGTGCTCCTTGTGGATCTGTTTCTGGCTCTACACCTGTGATATATTGGAAACATCATTGGATGTTTACTTAAGTGGAGCACCCCGAACGTTGACAAGGGCTGGCCGTGAGTGCGGATTCTCCAAAAAAATAATAATATATATATATATATATATATATATATATATATATATATATATATATATATATATATATATATATATATATATATATATATATATAAGCGAATTTGTCCAAATAAATGGAGAAACAGGAGGCGGCACTCTCAATGTGAAAAAAGTGTATTAAGGTCAAATCATAACACAGTGAAAAAAACTCAGCTTGTGCGTCAACGGTTTCGGAGCTGGCGCTCCTTCATCAGGACAGCTGGTCGGTGCATAGTGTCAACATAACAAAGCAATGCAGAAAACATTGAGTTTTTTTCACTGTGTTATGATTTGACCTTAATACACTCTTTTCACGTTGAGAGTGCCGCCTCCTGTTTCTCCATTTATTTGGACAAATTCGCTTCTATATAACCCACTGTGGAAGGCACCCCCATCATTCTCCCTATCAGTCCAAGTGCCGGTCCTCACCGCTACGTATATATATATATATATATATAGATATAGATATCTATAGATAGATAGATAGATAGATAGATAGATAGATAGATAGATATCTTATATATCTATATATATATATACAATTTTCGGAAAAGTCCGCACTCATATATTACATCACAGGCAAGGGGGGGTGCTCCTACAGATGACTGAACATCAAAGTATATCGGAGGTGAAAAAGGGCACTCACCATTTATTAAAAGTAATTTTAGTACTTTATTTCATCACAAATGAAAAAAGAGCTGACGTACCATCGACGTGACGTGACGTTTCGGTCTTGTGACAGACCATCATCAGGATTCCATACAGCTTTACAAACAGCAACTGTCAGACATGCAACCTGGCATCCATCCCTGGGGAGGATACACCTGTACTGCCCCACCGGGCCAGTTTAAATACCCATGTGCAGGAAGTGACATCATCACCCCTGCATTTCCATGTACATACAATCAGTCTCTAAAACATACTATAAACGTATCACAGGGTTCACCAAACACCATGTCTAGGTGATATACTGAAAACCGCCGTTCTAATCACAGTAAAAACATCACAAATCATGTAAAAACCTCTAAACACGCTGGCAGCCGCCGGACCGGAAGTACGTCAGACCGGAACTGGTTTGCGTTCCAGTTACACTAGGAGGCAACCTGGATGCGTTCCACAGCGCTCCGGAAACCCGGAAGTGAGCTGTGTCACGTCTATACAAGCAGGGGCTAACACAGTGCAATCAGTCTTATAACCAGGAAGTGACTTGCGTTCCAACTAGCGTCATGTGCGTGTCACCTGCTTAATTGACAGGTAGACAATCGCACTTCATCATCTGCTTTTGGTTTGCATTCTAAATATTATGGACACTGTATATTGGTGCTAGTCACCCATTAGCAATGTATTGGGAAAAGAAGAAATGAAAAAAGCTAATAAAAAACAAGAGACTGACTATAGACATGGATAGGTAATTCAAACCAGCCCAGTAGGCAGCACTCACAATGGCTTGAGAAATACATACATAACATAAAATGAAAACATACATAAAAAGATATACATAAAAAAATATAATAATAAATAAAAAATACAAAGTGATGAATAATCATAATAATAGTAAAAAGTTCTTTATATCACATCAAACCGATGTGATATTAAGTATTAATTAATAATAACCATCGAGCCATCTCTAGAGGCTCAAAAATTTCTATTATAGCATACTTTTGTATTTTTGTGGTTTTTAAATTTTTATATTTTTTATATTTTATATTTTTATATTTTTATATTTTTATTTTTATATTTTTAATTGGAAAATTTTACCATAATTAATGTAAATTCATAATGCAAGAAGATCTAGAATAGTGGTAATTAACTATCGGTGTCCCGTGGAAAACCAATGTAGGTGAAAACAATCAACCCATGATAAGTGATTAAATTCTATCTAGTCTATATCAAAGACCTAGCCAGATCTTATCCAATACCCTTATGGGTGACGATAGTCAAGAAAGTATATATATACACATTAAACACAATTGTACCAACAAAAAACCATACAGAGCACAATAATATAAATAAATAAAGAAAAATAAGAAAATAAAGAAAAAGAACAACCTGGAGACACCCACTGCTGCTTCAAAAAATAAAAAAATCCGAACTAAGGCAATGTAAAAATTAATCATAAAAATGAAAAAAAGGGAAAAGGGGATGAGAACTCAATGGACTCTATCTCAGGAAAATTGAGAACGGATTATATTCATTTAGTCCTCGAGGGGACAAAGTGTCTAAGTCGAAGATCCACTTTGACTCCTTCTTCTTTAGCATCAGATACCGGTCACCTCCTCTAATCGGTTTTGGAACAAAATCGATGATCATACATCTCAAACTTGCCACACTATGGTTTTTCAACAGAAAATGTTTTGCCACAGGTTTATCCGTGGTCTTGGACTCTATGGCTGATCGAATGGACAAACGGTGATTGGCCATTCGTTCATGAAAGTTTCTCTTCGTCAACCCCACATAATACAGCCCGCATGGGCATACGAGAATATAAATCACATGATCCATGCGGCAGTGTAATCGGTATTTAATGGGTATCTTTTTCCCACTATGTGGGTGCGCAAATGTGGATCCAGTGTTCAGAGAACGACATGTTGTACAGTCACTGCATTTGAAGCAGCCATACTTTTTGGATGGAAGCCAGGTGTCTGTTTGTCTGGTTGGCTGTAATAATGGTCTCATCAATAGATCTTTAAGATTCCTGCCACGACGATAGGCACACATTGGAGGTATTGGGCTGACCTTAGAAAACACTTGATCAGTCGCGATTATAGGCCAATGTTTGGCAATCTTCTGTTTCCTCACGTGTGCATCTGTGTCGAATGTATTGGCATAGATTAATCGTGGTCGTACATCAGGTGTAGATGGAGTTTTAGGACCCAAGATTCTACTTTTTGCTTTGGTGAGGCACCTTGATAGGGTCACTTTCGAGTAGCACGTTCCAAAAACCTTGTGTGCATTTGGGCTATTTGTTCATTGGCCGTTTCTGATGAAGAATTGTTCCTAAGCACCCTTAGGAACTGAGATATAGGGAGATTTTCTTTAAGATGAGGAGGATGGTGACTGGATGCATGTAGTAACGAATTTCTATCCGTATCCTTTCGGTACAGTCGCGAGCCCAGTCCATCATTTTCTCTGTACAATGTAACATCCAAAAAATTAATTTCAAAACAACTAAACGAAAACGTGAAGCGAATGGGCGTCTCCAGGCCGTTCAAAGAAAAAAGCATGTCCTGCAACTCCTGCTCAGCGCCCAGCCATATCAAAAAAACATCGTCGATATAGCGACGGTAATAAAAGATTTTATTACCATAATCAGGAAAAATGTGCTCTGTCTCATACCTAGCCATATAAAGGTTGGCGTAGGCTGGGGCCAAATTCGACCCCATAGCCGTGCCTGTAATTTGTAACACGAACTTATCTTTGTACAAAAAATAGTTCCTGGTTAATACCAGGGATGTCAATTCGACGAGAAATTCCGTGGGGGGACCAATGCGTAATGGGTCACTCAAAGTATGTTTAATAACATCCAATCCTTCAAGATGTGGAATAACTGTATATAACGAGGACACATCCATCGTTACAAGGATGGCATGTGGGGGGATAGGGGGAAGTTCTTTGAGGCTGTTGAGAAAGTCACCTGTGTCACGTAAATAACTTGTTGTGCGCAGCACATAGGGCTGCAAATGATGGTCAACATACTGCGCCAAAGGTTGCAAGACGGATCCCCTGGCCGAAATTATAGGTCGGCCAGGAGGATCCGTCAAGCCCTTATGAATCTTCGGCATGGTGTAAATCACCGGGCAGATGGGAAAATCTACCGTAAGAAACCCATAGACATTCTCGTCAATCCAGCCAGAGGTCAAAGCCATTTTCAAGATTTGGTCTACCCCCCTCTTGATATTATCCCCAGGGTCCCCAGGAAGAACCTGGTAGACCAATTTGTCACTCAATTGACGCATGATCTCTTTGTCATAGTCCACCCAATCCTGGATGACCAACGCTCCTCCCTTATCGGCCTGTCGAAAGACCAGGGAGTCGTTGGCCATCAAGGATTTGAGGGCTTCCCGTTCAGGTAATTGTAAATTGTGGTATTTATGACCTGAAAGCATAGTCTTTTTAGTACAATCAGTAAGTCTCAGAAAAGTTTTAATGCTAGGATTAGCACTCTGTGGGTCAAACGTACTGGACTGTTTGAACAACGGTATATTGGATGTTATATCAGGAGAATTACTTTTGTTGTTAAAAAACTCTCTGATTCTGAGCTTGCGCCCAAATTTATACTGGTCAATAGCTGTACGGAATGGTTGATGTTCACAGGTTGGCACGAAAGAGAAACCTAAAGACAAAATTTTTGTTTCACTGGGACTAAGCTGGTAGCTAGACAAATTAATAACTGAATCTAAGGCTTCCGATTTCTGCCCCTCCTTCTTCGTGTGGTACCCGCCTCTTCTAGAGGGGTATCTGGGTCGTCTCCTGTTGTTCCCTGTTGTGCTCTGGTTTTGCGAAAAAAACCAGAACCAGTGGGAGGTTTAGAATATCTCTGATCACCCTCTCCTCTCTCAGATTCTGAGTTAGAAGGGGAGGAGGAAGTAAAATTCTGTCTTTGTCGATAATGTCTAGGCTGGTTTCTGTTGGACCCTGAATTCCCCTTAATCCACCTATACACTTGATGGGTACTATAATCGTTGTTTACTGTAGCAAGTTTCCTTCTTTTAAATGCTATAAGGTCCTTCTCAAACGTGCCAATCTGCTCCCTCAACTTATCCGTCCATTTACTTTTTTTGTCAGCAAGGAGAACTGCTAGATATGACGCATTAAATGTTTCAATCTCAGACCTGATTTTGTTAAGCTCCGTACCAACTTCCTCTATTACAAGGACCATAAGGTCCAGAGCACATTTGTTCAACACTCCACACCACTTGGCGCAAAACGCAAGGTTGTTGCGTCCAATGGTGGGAGTGTTGACGACTCTGAAACCCCGGGGGATCTTTCTATTTCTGAAATACTCAGACAAAAATTGTCCGTGTAAGGTGAGTTCTACCTCACGTTTTTTTAGTTTATGAAGTCTGAAATACAAGTCGGATGGAGTATCGTCAGGCAATTTAGCAAATTCGGCAGCATCAAACAAAACTTTCTCTGCGTCGTCATCAGTCAATGACACCACATTACTCTCAACTTGTTGGTATAAAGCTTCATCCAAAATATGTGTCGGTGGAACCTGAGACATATTTAGTATGAAGAAACAATAAAAATGACAATATACTAAGCAAATTTATGCAAGGCGCTGAGTCAGGAGCCTAGGGACATGCAACAACTGAAATATTAAAGTGTCAAAACCAAATCAAAAAGACACCAAAATTACATGAAAAAACGTGAAAAAATCAAAAAAATCAAAAAAATCAAAAAAATTGAAAAAATTGAAAAAATGAAAAAATGAAAAAATGAAAAAAATACACAACATCAAACCAAGCCATTCGAGTACATGACAAGTGCATCAATCCAGGTAGGAAGAGGTAGACTGTCCATCCAGATTAGGAGAAAGGGCATATCCGGAAGAAAGATGAGTATGGTGCAAGACCAAAATGAACCACTCCAAGTGTCAGGGGGCCATCCAATGTACAATTTTCGGAAAAGTCCGCACTCATATATTACATCACAGGCAAGGGGGGGTGCTCCTACAGATGACTGAACATCAAAGTATATCGGAGGTGAAAAAGGGCACTCACCATTTATTAAAAGTAATTTTAGTACTTTATTTCATCACAAATGAAAAAAGAGCTGACGTACCATCGACGTGACGTGACGTTTCGGTCTTGTGACAGACCATCATCAGGATTCCATACAGCTTTACAAACAGCAACTGTATGTAAACTGTATAATATATATATATATATATATATATATAGAGAGAGATATATAATATATATATATATATATATATGTGTATATATATATATATATATATATATATATATATATATATATATGAAAAAGATATAGGGTGCCCTTGATGTGATCCACCACCTCAATCAACAATTAAATGGTAGACCATACAATTAAAATCAGTTACATTTATTAGATCAAGACAGACACGGATTCCATAATCCAATTCTTCCAAAAATGATACCCGTCGCGTTTCGTCATAGGGTTTAAGTTCTCTAAACCATTTGAAGTTAGGTTTAAAGATTTCTTGATAGTGTTAAAGAATATGGAAAAGAACTCTTTTCCCACAGGATAAGAGAATCTCAAGTAGGATTAAAGGATGATATTTCCACTAGGTATAGTGCAATAACCTGGATCAATGATCTAGCTCCTGTGCTTCCAGTGTCTGAATGCAGCTTTAATCCTACTAAGTATGGTGAGTGCCCTTTTTTCACCTCTGATATACTTTGATGTTTAGGCATCTGTAGGAGCTCCCCCATCAAAAGGATGGTTATTTTGAGTGCGGACTTTGCCGAAATTTATTTATATATCTATATATATTAGGGCGGAGTCAAAAAACGGAAATTGAGAAATTCAAAATCAGCTAGTGGGGGAAAGTTGTGACTTGACCTGAATAAGAAACGTGCAAAAGTTTTTTGATCTGGGTCAACATCTTCTGTTCTGGCAAAAGGCCTGAAGTTTCACTTTTTTTGGTGAAAATGACGAAAACTGTGAAGATGCTCCGATCTAGTTAAAATTATGACATGATGTCTTAGAGTTGTTTATTAATATACTTTATCTTAGTAAAAGAGAGTACGAGCTTGTCCTAGTGCAAAGTGACTGACTGGCGGGAGAAAAAATCCCTGATAAAAGACCCATTTTCACGATTGGTGTTTTCTCCAGAACGTGTTTTTTTTGGGGGGGGGGGGGGGGGGAGGTGGGAGAGGATGCTCTGTAATTGATGTGATCAAGAAAAGAATCTTGGTGGGAAAAAAACAGAGTAAATCTCTTTTGTTAGCCTTTAATAGAATAGTGCACCTATGTGTCTTCTAATGTCCAACAAACTTTTTACTAAATGCTTATGTAACAATGCATTACACTCTGTTCTTTAGGTGCAGGATTTAAACTTCTGTTTATTGTCTTTACTTGTGTCAGTTTATTTTAAACATGATTTGGTCTTAAAAACTGTTTTGCATCCCGTATGCTGGGTACATGAAAGGGCTGCATTACGGCATATAGTTATGCCAAAAATAAGACAATATATTAACAGTTAAATACGTTGAAGTGTATTATGATGTAATAAACAAATACATCTAATGTTTATTGATATTTAAAATGATACATTAAACAGTTTACACTGTTTCTTGTAACACTTATTGTAACAGTTACTATTTTTCAATAACAGACTGCAACAGTTATTTCTTATTAGCAAGATCTGACAACCAAACACTCTTATTGATAAGACACAATGGGGCAGATGTATGAAAGATTGTTATGGGGGAGAAGGGGTATCAGCGCCACTTCTCCCCCATGTATGATGGAGCCAGCTTGTGGTATGCGCCCCTGTAAATGGGAAGCGGTACATCTGTCAGAACAGACTTAGGTCTACAGTCATTAGGTTGACCCCGGAAGGTCAACTGTCCCCAAGGTCGACAGGGTTAAAGGTCGACATGGCTCAAGGTCGACATGACTTAAGGTCGACATGGGCCAAGGTCGACATGGTTTAGGTCGACAGTCATTAGGTCGACATGAGTTTTTCACTGTTTTTTTACCCGAATGTCGACACATTCAACATGGACACAGTTGGAGTCGAACCGCAGCCGCTCGCAATGCTTCGGGCACGGTGCCTCGCTGCTCTCGGCACACTATTTTATTCTCCCACCACGCCCTAGTGGATGGTAGGGCATGAAATACCGCGTGTCGGCACATGTCGGCTCAAAAAACAGTGAAAAATGCATGTCGACCTAATGACTGTCGACCTAAAACCATGTCGATCTTAAGTCATGTCGACTTTGAGCCATGTCGACCTTTAACCCTGTTGACCTTGGGGACAGTCGACCTTCCGGGGTCGACCTAATGACTGTCGACCTAAGTCTGGTCTGACAGATGACCGTTTCCCAAGCACAGGTGGACACCCGCCCAGGATATCGTAGTGGATGAGTGTGTTCATGTACTGCTATTTAGGTAAGTTGTATGCACTTCATTCTTGTTGTCTCTGATTTGAAAACGGAAATCTGAAACGTAATCTGCATTATACCCCTTTTACACCAAAACGCCGGGTCGCACCCGGCTTTTTTAGACCCAGGTTCAAGCCGGGTGCGACCCGGCGTTTAGTGCCATTTACACCGGGCGGACAGCCCGACCCGCACCCGCGCCCGCCCCCCCCGCCCCCCCCCGAGCTTGGAGATGACAGCGCGATGTCATCTCCAAGCGCCAATCACCGCCGCGTGCCGCCGCCGGACCGGAACGCTGCTGGGGGCAGCCCAGCACTAAGGTAAGCTGCTAGGCTGCCCACAGTCCCCGCGCACACTCCCCCCGCCGTCGCACAGGAGGTGAATGGATGCCGCACACAGGCATCCGTTCACCTCCCTCCCCCGCTGCTGCTGTCTGCAGGGTATAGCAGACAGCAGCGCCGGCTGTCAGTGACTGTCAGGCTGACAACCCGTCCAACCTGCGGACGCTGCGGTCCGCAGGTTGGACGTTCCCCATTCATGTAAATGGGAGCCGGGTCATCCGACCCGGCGTTCCCATTTACACCGCCCTCTACCCAGGTCCTTGCCGTGTTCTACCCAGGTCAGGACCTGGGTAGAAGTCCCGTGTAAAGGGACACGGCGTTAGGGATTTACACCGCCGAAGATCCGGGTCTGACCCGCCGCTGACCCGGATTTTTCGGTGGTGTAAAAGGGGTATTAGATACCATGACTGGTAGGGATTTCTTGTGAAAAATCCGAGTGAGTGCCGCTGCTTCCACTGTCTATCTACTCCAATGGCGAGTGCACCCCGGTGATTGATTCTATTGTATACGGTGTGCCAAAACGATGGACATTATATATATATATATATATATATATATATATATATATACACACACACTTGCTGGGGGTTGGGGGCACTCGAAATAAATGAAGACCAGATAGAGGCTCCTTTATCAAGGTGCAGGAAGAACAACTGTACAATGCATATACACAAGAAAAAGTACCTTACCGGGCCGTTCGTACCACCCGCCGGCTCACCCATCGGCACTTGAGAATGACGTCACACACTTAGAGTCGCTGCGGGATGTACGGAGGGAACCCATGCAGCGCCGTTGCTGGGCAACCCCCGTCAACAACTATGGGGATGTGCCCGCCGCGGCTGATATAATCTAAAAATAATACAACATACAATTAGGAAACAACACAAAAACAAAGAAAACACCAATATAACACAGTATATTTTTTAGTAAACAAGAAGCTTAGACTGTAGTTTGCTTTCCTATTAATCAGTGCCACCATTACAGCTTTCCTTACAAGTAAAGCAAACACAGCTGTTTTGTTTTGACCAAATAATTACATTATGTTCATGCTTTGGATAAGTCACCTGCTGGGTATAGAAGCACTCTGGGCTATTGTCGTTTAAAACTATACAAATCTGATATGCTGCTGGTACAGTACGTTATGTTTTTTGATGATTACTTTTTTCAGACATATTCTGCTACCTCGAATCCGCTTAGATTTCTATAACCACAGACGTTTGTAATCAATGTACCAAATAATTAAAAGCAAAAACTCAGCCCAGATACTCATTCTGTATTCACTTACATTTGTCAAAGTATTGTATCCGTCACAAAATATTATCATAACTACATTCAAATCTTGCCTAGGGGTAATGTGCTTTTTCCCAGCAATATGTGCACAGCATGGAGCAAAGAGGTATAACTGCAAAATGGACCTTTTTAGATAGATGCCTCGGGCCAATGTCTTTTTCTTTTTAATCTAAAAAAATAACCAAGGCCACGGTCAATCCGCATGATGATGTAAAGGTCCATTCGGTTTCCAATGTATTCTCTAAACTTGCAAATACTTACAAAGTCTTTGGGTGAGATTTAATAGGATGAGAGATTCAGAAAGTGAGAGATTTGGGAAGAAATCTCCTGTTTTTTTAAAGCGGCAATCATTTAGACTTCAAAATCAAACTGGTTTTGCAGTGTAAATGATTGCCGCTTTAAAAAAACTGGAGATTTCTTCCCAAATCTCTCACTTTCTGAATCTCTCATCCTATTAAATCTCACCCTTTGGGGAAAATTTACTAAAGGAAATTTGTAAAAAAATAGGTGTATTTGTATCCAGAAATACACTTATTTTTGACATTTGCTATCCCGAAAATACGTAAATTCGTAGTCGTATTGATGTGCTATCAATACGAATTGCCGTATTTTCGGGATAGTAAATGTCAAAAATAATTGTATTTCTGGATACAAATACACCTATTTTTTACAAATTTCCTTTAGTAAATTTCCCACTTTGTGTCTACATATGCTTATGTTATAATACCTTTGTATATTGCATAAAACTATGACAACCTCATTTTGACTACACAGCTGTCATCTTGTTTTAGAAATAGAGATGTATATATTGTATATAGTTTAAGAAATATAGATGTATTTAAATGAGAAATATTCATCAATCAAGAAGAAGTAGAAATAGGCAGTTTTCTGTAAACCGAACCCATCCAGATTTGGCATATCCAAGTATTTCTGAGGCCAAGTTTGGGTTTTTCCGCCAGAAAATGAGACAAAATGTAATCTTTCCTGCAACAGATCTTGCATGTTCTGGATTCTATGAAAGTCCCACCCTCAGTGATTTGAGATCTGTGGGCTGCAGCACTGTGACTGTCAGTGAAGTACTGTGAGCTGCAGCTATTGTGACACTACTGCAAACAGGGCTGGATTAAGCCTTCGGGGGGGCCCGGGGTCACTTTAGATGGGGGGGGGGGGCTCCCACTTGTCATTACTGGACGCAAGTAATAAGAGAATATTGACCTGTCAAAACACAGAGTAAATGCAGTATAAACTTGGTCAATGGATAACTGCAGGGGGGGTTATATAAACATTATATAATATATATATATATATATATATATATATATATATATATATATATATATATATATATATATATATTACCACATGGAAAGCCTGTTTGTCCCTCTGTACCTTACTCTGTAGGAGCCCTGACAGGCTCAGCACTGCTTTTAATAAAAAACCCTCCCATAACGAGGCCACTGCTGCTGCTGTCCTCCATGGGCCTGAGAAGCATATGATGAGCTCCACCAAGCAGAGCTCAGCACAAACTTCTCAGCCTCTGACCTCTTGTGCAAAGTCTCATGGGACTTAGTCAACTCCCAGTAATGTACTGCACACTTGTGCAGTCAGTGTGAATTGGCTCCCGATGCTCAGCACCATTAATCATTGTCACATCGGCAGATCGGTGAAGCTGAAGCCCTACCCCACTCCCATGCACAAAACTTGCATTGTGAGTAGCAGTGTGTGCAAAAAAAATGTAAATATGAAAATGAATCAGTTGATAGAAGAGCAGGAGCAGCAACCCAGTACTACTGCTGTGGCTGATGCCAATCATGATAGTACATCAACATAAAGGTGGTTTTTCCCAACATGCCATAAAACGCACGCAGTGGTTTGCATTTATTTGCAAGTGGTGGTACTCCTAGATCTGTTGCTGTTTCATGCACTAAACCCAGTTGCGGGAACCAGGGCCATACACAGTCAGGCAGCTTCTTCTGTAACCTCATATGATGATGATGCAACAAATCGCTCTAAGTCTGTTAGAGGTTAAAACAGACAAATCAGCGCACCCAATAAAAAACACTATGCTCAAAGAACAAATTGTGTGTGCACAAATCCCTGAGGAGAGTCTAGGGGTGCCCACTTAGTTATGTATGAGTCAACATTTCTGACACTGTACTCATAGGCTCCTTCCACCATTTTTGAACGCTCTAAATATGCGGGGACAGAGCTGCCAATAGGTACAGCTGTCCCATGCCCTAGCCTCTGGAAGGGCCCGGGCAGCTAATTTTGCCCACCGCAACCAGTGCGCTGAGCAAAGCAGGTCCCAGAGCGCAGGCTTATTCAACCCAAGATGCCGGGGGCCAATTAAAATGCTGCATCGGCTTTTGAGCTGGGTTACTGTAAGTCAAGTGAGGAGGGGGGGCGGACTGGAGATGAGTCCCGGGCCCCAAAATTCCTGATGGCAGCTCTGTGTGGGGATGAGCAGTACATATTGTGACATAGTATTTAAGGATGCTACAGTAGAAATGCAAAAGGATGAGAGTGAAATGGAGCAGTATGGATGGTGTAATGGTTAGCATTACTGCCTCACAGCACTGAGGTCATGGGTTCGATTCCCACCATGGCCCTAACTGTGCGGAGTTTGTATATTCTCCCAGTACTTGCGTGGGTTTCCTCCGGTACTCCAGTTTCCTCCCACAATCCACAAATATACTGGTAGGTTATTTGGCTCCTAACAAAATTAACCCTAGAATGTCTGTGTTTGCATGTAGGGAATATAGACTTTAAGCTCCTCTGGGGCAGGGACTGATGTGAATGTTCAAATATTCTCTGTAAAGGGCTGCGGAATATGTATGCGCTATATAAGAAACTGTTAATAAATAAATGTATGTGCCTTATGCTGTTGAGGATATTGTTTGTGTCAAAGGAAGTCTTTCACCAGTGGCAGCAGCTACAGACCATGGTAAAAAGAAGGCCATTGTCATGCCTGGGCATAAGACCAAAAAAGCCACCTCTTGTGAGTGAAAGTATTTTTACCATAATTCTGACATTTAGGAAGCCATCTGTACCATTTATGTATCCAAAATACTGTAAGTAGAGATAGAAAAAATTTAAGAATCTCCTCCCTGTTTTATCTTTCGGATCAAAATCATGAAACTTTTTGGGAAAACCTGAAAATTTCAAACAAAAGCATGCAGTGCATCATCAGCTAGCTCTCAGCTGAATCTCAGCACATGCAATCTCCACCGCCATCACCTTCATGAACAATGATGGATTCTCGAAATGTCTCCACTTCGATAGGTTCAGGAAATCAGTCTCAATTTTAACAGGCACACAGAAAAAAAGAATATGCATATAATAGGGTAGTACTGCATGAATACAGTTCTCCCTCTGTGTTGGGACAATATAGGATGTGTTTTCCCAATGATTCAGGTGTTCCAAGGGTGATATAGGGTCACCCCTACTTAGTGTAGAAATAAGTAGATAATGTGATGCTTACATGTAAATGGCTGGAATAACACCATCAAGGTTTCTTTAATCAGTACTGGGTCCTCAGTTAGGGGTGGCAGTCTCGGGATTTAAGTAAAAATAGAATTGCCAAAGGTTAAAATAAACCTCTTTTTAATAAAGTTGAAATATTGGGGCAAACATGGATTAGTGTATTAGCAACATATATTAGCAATCATATAATTATGACCCGGGTTACCTTATAAAAATGACATCAAACAGACACTATAATCAACGTGTTTCAGCATACTGCTATACTTTTATCAACAAAAGTGTCAACCGTGGTTCTATCAAGAACTGATCCTTCCACGTGAGCAGGTCAATACAAAAAAACTTTGCAAATGCTAACTGACCTACCCCCACCCAGGAATTCCCAACTGTTCAAGACTTTTCCCACCCATTATGGCAGCCTTTTTTGCATAGACAAATCGGTACTTATGTATTATCTGGACTCCCATGTTAAATGCACCCCATTTTTCATACCCCTACTATCCAACTATGCATGGAGTTGATTTTATATAGTGTGGCGAGCGCAGCGAGCCACCGTGCCCGAAGCCTGGCGAGCGCAGCGAGCCCCGCGCGGGGACACGGTCTCATAAGAAAACCGGGAGCCCAGATATTACATAAGTACCGACAAATCTTTATATTGGTTATTGCTGTAATACATTAAGAATTTGCAACACATTTTTAAACATTTTTAAACTAAAAAAAAATTGTGTTTGTGCTGCAGCTCTGTTGCTTGATTTAATCAGGCAGCCTTTGGCATATTTTTGTGAATAAAATTGTTGATTGAGCTCAGATTACTTATGAGTGCTCAAACAACAACTGAATTCCAACCACAAATGGAGATTCAACTGAAATGCATTGCAGATGTGAGGTGTGAAAACACACAAGATGTCTCTCTGCAAATGTTCAACACTGCAGCCACCCTAAACTTTTTAATTCTATAGCTGCCCCAATGAAAAGAACCACGAATGCTGAATAAGCAATGAGAGAGCATAAACCCCTGATGGGTTCCCCGGGTTACGCTGGAAGGTCACCTGACATGTTAATAGGATGGGCACAAGGCCTATCAGAAGCGGTGGGAGGAGATAGACAGGGAAGAAAGGGCATGCGATACCAGAAGAACTTCCTCTGTCCAGAAAAGCTGTGGAGAAGGCAAGACCTGTTCCTGCAGCTGACTGGGTAGTACACGTGTTATATAAAATCTAACCTCTTTCTTCTTTCTTATCAATCTTTCCCTGTTTAGGCTGTCTCTTTCCCTTCACTCTTTTTCCAGCTTTTCTTTATCTTTATCTTTCACTGCACCTCCCTCGATATGCCCCGTCCGCGCCGAGTGTCTCGCCCGCCCGCCCGGCTGGCAGAGGACGCCTACCTGGCTTGGGGGGCTGCAGGGCCAAGCGGAGCCATCCCTGGTGGTTCCAGTGGGGACCGGAGGGGTGCCCGACGCGGCACTGTGGCTCCTGAGCGGGCCGCGTCTCCAGCCGCGACGGCCGCAGCGCCGGCATATGACGCGGCCAGACGCCGGGCCTCGCGTGTTCAGCGCGCAGGCCGCGGCGGCCGCGCTTCACGCGGCCAGCCCTCGGGGGGGTCGGGCAGGGGTAGAGCCCGTGGCGCAGTGACGCGGAGTGGCGGGCCAGGCATACGCCGCCCCGCAGCTCCCGAGGCTCCAGAAGAACAGGCCTCTAGAGGCCGCGGTAGGCAGCAGCCACGCCGCAGTGACGGGGGGTCGGGCACGGGTAGAGCCCGTGGCTCCATAGAAAGGAATAATGGGCAGGGCCCCCGACACACAGCACGTGGCAATAAAGCCAGTGGCCCCACAGTGAGGCCTTCCAGCCGGGCTCGCGCCGGAAGGTCAGGGGGTCAGGTCAGGCGGAGTCAGAGTGCCAGTATGGGCACCAGGGACAGGGTCACTGTTCGCGCCAGCACTACTGTGCCGGATCATAGCACAAGACAAAGGGGGCTTCCCTCTGGAACCCCTTCCCCTCACACTCCCGCACAGGGCAGAGGTCGGGGGCGGGCTAGGGGGGTAGCACAGGTGCAAGGACAGATGGCGGGGGGACAGTCAGGCCCTGCTGGGCTGGCAGGTGTCCCTCTGGGGACACCGAGGGGTAGGTCCCCTTTACACATTGCCAGCCGCCAATTACTCAGGCGAGCTAGGCTGTTTCCTCTGCGGTCTTCATCTGCACCAGCCCCAGCGGCAGTGGCAGCAGCCACTACCCCTTTAACAACTGGGGATGGGGGGGCGCAACAGTTCCTGACGCTGCTGTCCAGCTTGATGAGTCAGGTTAGCCCTCAAGGGGGGCAGGTGTCCGCCCCTAGTCAGTCTGCTACTGCCTCTTCCGGTGCGATTAACCCTCCTCATGCAGTGGTGGCGGGTCCTTCCACTTCTCACCAAGGGTCTACACCCCTCACGTCCGTGGCGGTTGTCGCATCCGGGACTCCTCCAGTGGGGACAGTGGATACTTCGGCCGAGATGAGCCTCGTGCCAGCGAGAGGCGCTGCAGGTGGGTCAGCAGCTAAGCGTAAGCGGCGCAGGCGTAGGGCGCACACCTCATCCTCCTCGGGCGGGTCCGATTCGGGAACGTCCGAGGGGAAGGGCGGCCGCAAATCACGCAGGAGGCGTCGGCACCGACGTCGCCGACACTCCAGTTCTAGCGGGAGCTCTGGATCACCACTTTTCCCTAGGGGGCAGGTGGTTCAATGTGAAAATACTGCGGTGCTTAGGGGTCTGCGACGCAGCGTACAGGAAAGAATAAATGAAGGGAAATATGTTAGTTTCTTTTCCATGACGGCACAAGCCGAAAAGGAATACCGGGCAGCCAAGCGCCGAGGCGGTATAGGGGAGGAAGCCTTCTGCACCTATCACCGGTGGCAGGCGGGCATGTTTATGTTCGCGGCTTGCTACCTGGAGACGAGGCCAC
The DNA here is from genome assembly GCF_055691185.1 of Crinia signifera. Taxonomy (NCBI): domain Eukaryota; kingdom Metazoa; phylum Chordata; class Amphibia; order Anura; family Myobatrachidae; genus Crinia; species Crinia signifera. Next base: position 196,726,781 of record NC_139222.1, on the reverse strand, counting down.
AGGAACACATGAATATGGTGCGTTACATGCACATGATTCATCAAATGTTCCTCTCGGAGGCTGACTCATCATGGCGCTCCTATGATGAAAATTTCAGGCGCAAGCAGTCGGGATTGCATGTCATGGCATTCGGGTGCAAGGACGTGGAGATCTGGATGGGGCCGAAGCCCTCTTCAGCTCAGGTGTCCACACAGGTCTCCACCCCTCCCCCGCGAAAACCCCAGCCTCCCTTTCGAGGGAGGGCGGGGGGAACCCCCGCAGGTCGTTGCTTCTCCTTTAACGGTGCGGGCTGCTCCCTCGGGGCCACCTGCAAGTTCAAACATGCTTGCTCCAAGTGCTGGGGCAATCATCCTTTCAAGGATTGCAGGAAAGGAAAGCAGGGAGGGGCCACCCAGGCTGCAGCAGCCGGGGGTGCACCTCACTAAGGCCCCTTCTCCTGTGCGGGTCGACCGCTTGGCCAGCTGGCTGAGTAGGTACCCGCGTAGGGGGGAGGCTGAGTTCCTGGAGTCCGGGTTTCTCCTGGGCTTCCGCCTCCCTATACAGGGGAACATCATAGCCCACGCCCCCAGAAACTTAAAATCTGCTATCCAGATGCCCGGGGTAGTTTTAGAAAAGGTGGCCAAGGAAGTGAGCCTGGGTAGAATGGTGGGTCCATTCCCGGCACCACCTATCGAGAACTTAGTGCTATCCCCAGTGGGGGTGGTCCCCAAAAAAGCCAGCGGCAAGTTCCGGCTCATCCAGCACTTGTCACAACCCCCGGGTACATCGGTCAACGATGCCATCCCTGAGGACTTGTGCCGCGTGCGGTACCAGTCGTTTGAGGAGGCGCTGGATATAGTGCGCGGCCATGGCCCCAGGGCTCTGATGGCGAAGGTGGACATTGAATCGGCCTTCCGCCTTCTCCCGCTACACCCGGAATCGTTCCGGTTCATGGGCTTTCGCCTCCCCACGGGTTTCTACGTGGACAGGTGTTTGCCTATGGGCTGCTCGATTTCTTGCGCCTACTTCGAGCGCTTTAGCAGTTTCTTACACTGGTGCGTAGTGACAGGCTCGGGCGAGTCGGGAGTGGCCCACTACCTGGATGATTTCCTGTGCGTGGGACCCGCAGGATCACAGCGGTGCGGTCTTAACCTGGCATACCTGCAGGATCTTTTTCAGCACTTGGGGGTTCCCATAGCGGTGGACAAGACGGAGGGGCCAGTATCGTGCCTGTCCTTCTTGGGCATCGAGATCGATACTGTGGCAGCCTGCTGCCGCCTTCCGCTAGACAAGCTGGCTAGACTTCAAAGGGCAGTTAGCCTGGCGTTAGCCACGGGAAAACTCCAGTTGCGCCAGCTTCAGTCTCTACTAGGGCTTCTGCACTTTGCCTGCAGGGTAATACCCATGGGCAGGGTGTTTTGTAGGAAGCTGGAGAGATCCATGGCCGGGGTCAAGCACCCCCTGCATTACGTCCGCCTGCGAGCGGAGGTGAAGAGGGACTTGCGCATCTGGCTTGCCTTCCTGGAGCAATTTAATGGGGTCCTTATTTGGCCAGCGAAACCCCGCACCGATGCGCAGTTGCAACTGTATACCGACGCTGCGGGCGGGTTTGGCTTTGGAGCCTTCTTGCACGGTTCATGGTGCGCCGCGCCATGGCCCGTCGAGTGGATTGCCGAGGGCCTCACAAAAAACCTTTTGCTGCTTGAGCTGTTTCCCATCGTAGTCGCCCTGGAACTGTGGGCAGAGAGGCTCCGCGACTCTAGTATAATATTTTGGTGTGACAACTTGGGAGTAGTGCACGCGGTGAACAGACAGGGCTCAGCATCCATGCCGGTCGTTCGCCTCCTTGCGCGGCTAGTACTAAAATGCCTGATGTTTAACATCCAATTCATAGCGCAGCATGTACCCGGAGTAGAGAACTCTGTGGCAGACGCATTGTCCAGGGCCGACTGGGTTAAGTTCCGGGCCTTGGCACCTGATGCAGATGTGGTTGGTGAACGCTGTCCCTCTTATATTTGGCAGATGATCAGGCCGGAGTGGAGGGGCTAGCCATGCGGGCTGTAGCACCGAGGACGCTCCATTGCTATCAAGCAGGATGGCAGGAGTGGGAGCAGTTCCGACTGTCCGCATCGCAAGCAGGTAAGACACCTGAGGCGGCCATGGTGGCTTTTGTGTGGAGTGCATACTCCTCTGGTCGCTCTGTCGCCTCCGTGCGCAGAACTTTGGCAGGGGTGTCATTTTTCTCCTCTCTGCAGGGTAGGGCGGACCCGTCACGGTCATTCTTGGTGTCCAGGGCGTTACGGGGTTGGCGGAGGGCTACGCCCGTTCTCCCGGACTGCAGGCGCCCTATTGATATGTCGTTACTTCCAGCATTGCTGGACGCCCTGGTGGACATTTGCTGGCCTTATTATGAGGTCCTGCTGTTCCGCACGGCGTACGTAATGGCGTATCACGGGGCCTTCAGGATTGGGGAGCTGGTGGCCCCGTCAAAACGGGCGCCCTCACCTTTGACCGTGGACGATCTGGTGGTCCAAGCTGATTCGGTGCTATGTCACCTGCGACGTTCCAAGACGGACCAGGCTGGGAGGGGGCGGTGGCTGTCCTTGCTCCCGTGCACGGTGGAAAGGGCGTGCCCTGTGACGTTGGTCTCGGCCTTCGCCCAGGTGCGCCCGGACCTCCCGGGCGCATGGCTGATACACGAGGATGGGTCACCGCTCACCAAATACCAATGTTGTCATGTATTGGGACGGGCGCTGGAGGCCACGGGTCTCGATCCTAAGGAATTTGGGTCTCATTCCTTTAGGATTGGGGCGGCTACCTCGGCGGCTGCGGAGGGCCGCTCCGACGCAGAGATTCAAGCTCTGGGTCGATGGCGCTCGGCAGCATTCCGGAGGTACATTCGGCCAGCTTTATCTGTCACTTTCAACCTTGGTCAACTGGACGCATAAGCGCTCGCCAACTTCCAGTGGGGGCCTTGAGGTGTGTTTTCACATCCGTCTGGGGGCACAATTCGGCTATAATTACAATCTGGCATGGCGTACTTGTTAGTTTACTCCAGACGGTGTGTTTTGTGCCTCAAGAGCTGGTCGGCCAGGGTTTTTTCTCATTCCTCTCTCCTAACAAGTGTGATGAATGCATGGCATGCAACATTGTCGACAGCCTTCTAACCTCTATATAAATATTTCAGGTCGACAGGACGTTAAGTCCATATGGATGATTGGACATTCCTTTGTCTATTGGGCTTCCAGGGCTAACATCGCTTCTGATATAAGTGTGTTTGGTCGAGCTGGGGAGGTTAGGTGGCTGGGTGAGAGAGGCATGCTGTGGGGAGGACTGCAGGCGGGGCTGATTCGAGCTCTGCGAAATTTTGGGGTCCCGAAGGTCATCATATTTCATCTGGGTGGCAATGACCTGGGGCGGGTAACCGCTCTTGAGCTACGCTCAGTGATTGTTCGGGACCTCTATTTTATTTCACGGTACTTACCGACATGCAGGTTAGTGTGGTCCTCCATTATCTCCAGGATTGTGTGGAGGAATGCTGTGTCCTGCCCCCGCCTGGAGCGTTCACGGAAGACGGTGAACGCTGCAGTTGAGAGGTATCTGCTGACCAGTGGCGGGGGTGTTATTCGCCATGAAGCCATCAGCTTTCAGCGGAGTGCGCTGTATAGGAGCGATGGCGTTCATCTGAGCCCGGAGGGCGTGGCTCTGTTTTTAGGCGATGTTTTTAGTTGGTTAGATGCACAGTGCTGAGCGTTTCCTACTTGGTGGCGGTGCTGAGGCTTAGGGCCTAGCTTTGGCGGTAAAGAACGGTCATCCTTGTAAGATCTTGATGTGTGTGTGTAGATAGTGGGGTGTCGCTCTCTCCTGACATCGATGGTCATCGGCCATGCTCCCGCCCGGGGTGGTGGTCACCACTAGCAACGAGTGGATGACCGGGGAGAGCGATCACCAGCGATGGTGTGTATGGTAACATCTTTAACCCCACTTTCCTATAATGACCGTTCTTTGGTGCCGCCACCATTATATATATATAGTTTAGTTTAATTGTCAAATAAATTGACATTCATGTTTGAAACGCCAGCACTTGTGTCTGTGTCTTTTTTATTAGATAAGTTATGGTTTAAGGTTTAGGTTAAGTTATGGGTGAGTGGAAGCGTGGACCTGGGGGATACCTGATGGGGAGTTTAAGAACCACGAATGCTGAATAAGCAATGAGAGAGCATAAACCCCTGATGGGTTCCCCAGGTTACGCTGGAAGGTCACCTGACATGTTAATAGGATGGGCACAAGGCCTATCAGAAGCGGTGGGAGGAGATAGACAGGGAAGAAAGGGCATGTGATACCAGAAGAACTTCCTCTGTCCAGAAAAGCCCCACCCACCCTTCCCTATTTCTTTTCTCTTCGGCGGCGGTAAAGAACGGTCATCCTTGTAAGATCTTGATGTGTGTGTGTAGATAGTGGGGTGTCGCTCTCTCCTGACATCGATGGTCATCGGCCATGCTCCCGCCCGGGGTGGTGGTCACCACTAGCAACGAGTGGATGACCGGGGAGAGCGATCACCAGCGATGGTGTGTATGGTAACATCTTTAACCCCACTTTCCTATAATGACCGTTCTTTGGTGCCGCCACCATTATATATATATAGTTTAGTTTAATTGTCAAATAAATTGACATTCATGTTTGAAACGCCAGCACTTGTGTCTGTGTCTTTTTTATTAGATAAGTTATGGTTTAAGGTTTAGGTTAAGTTATGGGTGAGTGGAAGCGTGGACCTGGGGGATACCTGATGGGGAGTTTATACCTTATTATTGATGGTTTATTTGATTTATATACAGTAAAAACAAACATTATTGAAACTTCTTAAAAACACATACAGAACCATACCTGATCTGAAGTTCACTGCAACCAGATGCATAGCTGCCATTACACATTATGTAAAGGATGAGAAAATCCACACCTTATTGTATAATTATCTCTGCCCTGACTTCTGCAAAGTAGGTGGTGCCTAGTCATATCGCAACACATTTCAAAATAGATTTTTAAAGAGGATTGGTTGTATTGCAACTTTAAACTGTAAAAATATCTCTCTTAACACCTACCAGAGTGATGTAACAGTGGACCTCTCCTCCAACAGAAACTCAGGGTGAAATGTAATAGGATGAGAGAATCAGAAAGTGAGAGATTTGGTTACAAATCTCCACTGCAATCATTTACACTGAAAACCCAGTTTGATTTTGCAGTGTATACAATTGCCACTTTAAAAAAACTGGTGATTTCTTACCAAATCTCTCACTTTCTGATCCTTTCACCCTATTACATTTCACCCTCAGTCTCTGCCCACCAATCAGAACAAGGTAGAAGTTACAGTACTTGTTTCCTAGCACGGCGCCACCAATTTTAATTGTTTTGATCGGGGCCGCAAAAATCGCGTCGATCGCATCGCATACCAACCAAATCGCATGCGAATCAATGTAACACATTGGAATCAATGTAAAATGTTCCCTGAGACCCCAATTTTACATTGATTTCAATGTAAAAAGCCCCAAAACCCCTCATTTAGATAGCAACCCCCCCCCCCCGATGGGTGAAATGGCCCTCCATTGTTAACGCCACCCCAATATTGACGCCAACCCGAAGTGTGGCAAGCGCAGCGAGCCCGCGAGGGGCGGCGGCACGCGTCCTCCGACCTTTTCATACCCCCACTATCCACGTCGCCGTGGAGTTGATTTTATATAGTGTGGCGAGTGCAGCGAGCCACCGAGCCCAAAGCGTGGCGTGCGCAGCGAGCCCCGCGAGGGGACGTGCATAACTTCACAGGTATTCGCGTCTGCTCACCACGCTTCGGGCTCGGTGGCTCGCCACACTATATAAAAACATCTCCAAGCCCACATGGATAGTGGGGGTATGAAAAGGTCGGAGGACGCGTACCGCCGCCCCTCGTGGGCTAGCTACGCTTCGGGTTGGCTTCAATAGTGGGGTGGCGTTAACAATGGGGGGCCATTAACCATACTTAATACCCATGAGGGGGCATATACAATGAGAAATTGGCCATATTGGCCCGTTTTCCATTGTTCCCTATGTAAAATCACGTAGTTCGCATCGGATGCCATTATAATGGCATGAGGCCGATGCGATCAACGCGATTTTAACTTTAAAACTAATTTAACATTGTTCTCTATGGGAAAATCGCGTTGATCGCGTCGGTCGCAACGCGGCCCTTTATAATGGGCCGCAATGGACGCGATCAAAGCAATTTTGTCTTTACCGGCAAATTAAGCTGGTAATTGACAGAAAATCGGGTCCATCGCGTCAATCGCATGCCTTAAGTACCTTAACTTAAGGCATGCGATCAACCCCGACGGGCGCCGTGCTAGGAAGCAAGTACCCAAGTTACTTTCTTCATTGATCATAATTGTAATCATACAATCTCACTGTAAACATGTATTTCAGTGTATCAGAAGATCTTATAATAAACAAAATGTTTTCTTTTTTGGGTTTTATTTATTTTTTTACAAAAGTAATTGTATTACAATACACATGTAGTAGCAATAGAACAATAAGATCAAAAACAGTGGGAAAAACACGGAACCGGTACCACTACAATATATAGAGAGAATATCAGATAACAATCCAGAGATTTGTTAGCTCTTAAAAAAATAGATCTTGCAGGTCTCCAACATTGCTGCTGCCATATAGAATACGTGATTCTGATTCTCTCAGCTTCCATCACTTTACAGGAGCATGAGATTTATTTAGTATTTATGGCTTTTGAAAGTCATGCCTAGGCACTTCTCTTTGTAAATTATAAATCTTTACATTCTATACATTATAAATATTTGGATAGAAAAACTTCATAAAGTTACAAGTAAATATATTGTATCAATCAATATAGTTTCAATCAAAAATCTTGTACAAAGTAAATTTCTTAGAATGAAATGCAAAACTTGCTATTACAAATATTAATATTAATGTGGTCACTGTGTACCCATTATTGAATGTATCTGCGCAGCGTGTACAAGGTTTCCCAGCTGATCAATGGTGACTCTACATTTCTATAAAGTTAGGAGATATTCCACCAGTTTCTTTTGTTTGCTGGTTTCTCTTACAGTACAGTATCTTCTAGCAAATTTTATGATACAAATTCTCAAAAGGAGTGAGGTCTAGTAATTACTCTCCATTGAATTCACTTTGTATGATGGGTCTCAAACGATGTCTCCACAATCTTTGCAAGATGACACAGTGCATTGTTATCTTGAAAAATTAATTAACCTTCCAGAAACATATCTTTAGCTGAAAGAAGCATCCTACCTTCGGCCATTCATCATTCCCGAGACAATATGAGGATGACTGACACCAGCTGCTAACATGCAGCCCCAAACCAGAATCTTCAAAGAATGTTTCCTATTCAGACTGTGTCACTCCAAGTAATATTCTTCATGTGGAGAGATTCACTTAGGGGTTGGCTTGGTGTCCATTATAAAAAAAATAATTACTTTTCTCTACTGTTGAATGAGTCAAAGGAGATGTTCTTCAGATGAGTCTACGCATGATCTTTGAATCATGGGCTAACTGCTTGCAAACATCTATGGGCAGTAATTGTACAGTTATTAACATTTGTATATCTGTGTAAAAACACAGATTTATCTTATATGCACCACATATCATTAGCAACCATAACAATGGTATCCAGCACCTTACAACCATCATAGCTCCATATGTCAGCACTTTACTTATATCACTAACAGTACTGTATATATAAATCTCCACTGTACCTTGCCATTATCTCCTTCTCTATAATCCTGCATCTCATTCCACTAATCCAAGGAAATACCCAATGACATTGCACCTTGTCCAGTGGCGTAACTATACAATAAGCACCCCCCACTGCCGGAAATTACCAAAATGCCGCCCCCCCCCCCCCCCCCAACCCTGGTTTACCCCTCAAATGTGCTGCCGCCGGGACCAGCAAATCTCTGCCTCCAAAAAGTGTCTGTTTTAAGGGGGAAACTGAGAAAGCCGCTGACCACAAGGCGGAGAAACGCGTTTTGTTGCTGACCACCGATTACCTGACCCAGTTACCGCAGTTCATCGCTGCCACTACCAGCCAGAGCAGCCGTTGTACCTATTGGTGTTGCAGAGCCCTCATCACTTCTCCATACTAAGCAGGAGAGCACCTCTAATTATGCAGAGGAAACAGTGTATCCAAGCATATGGACACTAATTGAGCCGGACACACCACCATGTGAAATTCACCTCTTACAACTGTGCGGGACTGGTAACTATAAAGCCTTGCTTAAACAAAATTAATCGCTGCCTTGAATGACTTTTAATTTATCCAGCCTCATACCAGCCAAATATGCTCAAAAAAGCCTCTGTGTGTTAAATGTTGTATGTCTTGTATGTCTGTTATGCAATTGCAATGGAAATTTTTTGAAGTGCACATATATGTATTGTTATTATTGCGTTTTTTATTGTTTTAAATACATTTTTTACATTGATAAAAAATACTGTTTATTATTGTGCTGCACACCACTGCGCCCCCTGATAGTACATGATAGTGCAAACTGCATGTCCTTATCCTTTTCAAGTACCAGAGAAGGAAGGACAGCGTCAGCGTCTATTCCAGACCGAAAACGGGGGGACGGCTTCATTTGCATAAGCCGCTGCCCTCATTTACATACACCACGCCCCCTTTTCCACGCCACGCGAGTGTCCCTATTTCTTTATTTATAAAGTTGGGAGGTATGCATTAGAGGGTACATGGTCTGGTCTGCTTAATAAATATATATAGCAAATATTGATGCAATGTACTAGATTAATAACACCAATGCACTATAGAAAATACATCATGTAGTCCTGTGAAGTATAAAGTAACTTATGTATAATGTGTAAGTGCTGAGGCTGGAAACGGATCCTTAGATCAGGCAGTGGGGCCCACCGGTTGTTTCCACTGTGAGCCTGTCCAACCCTGTCTGTATCACATACTATATGACTCTTGTCATTGTATTATACTTTCAATCTATTGCAGTGTTAGGATTATAATAGCATAATTACTGGTCATTCTCACCTCCAAGATTTTTGCCGTTGTGATACGTATTTCTGGAATTTTCTACCCCTCCCTATCAGACTCACCACCTCGCAACTAAACAGGCTCTCAAAACCCACTTCATTAAATCTAACCACTTCTCATCCTACTGCATCTTTCGGTTTATGCTCACTTCTATTCCTGCTGTGTCACCCCAGTCTGTCTGCCCCTTCCCTTTAGGGAATGGGATCATTGGGTCGACCAAATGTTGGTCGACAGTCATTAGGTCACCACCGTTGGGTCGACATACTGGAAGGTCGACAGGGGTCACACTCTCCTTGTGTGCTTTTCTAAGAATATATATCTGCCCTTATATAACTGCGTTCGTGCCCGCTGCTGCAATTGTCTTTTACAGATGGAGCCGCTGTCATTACAGTAGCTCCTGGTGATCTGATCGACATTCGCCGTCCGCCAGAATGGGTTGCTCGCACTCCCTATTCTCGGCAACGGGATGCAAGAGCGTGTGAGGCGCTCACATGCCACCGTCCGCCGGCCATGCCCCCCGCCAGCCTCCTCCAGCGCTATGGATATGTTGCGCTAGCAGGTTGGCTCCATCTGTATTTACCATGTATTGTCCTAATTTGCATTTGTACGGTAAATTTTTTATTTTTTTTGCTTATCTATGTATTGCCAGGCTCTGCGTAAACCCTTGTGGCACCATATAAATAAATGATAATAATAAATAATTATAATAACAGAACAATTATGGAAAGAGTTAAAAGTAAAAGGGATTCTGCAGAACAAAAACAAATAAGGTAAGCCTCATCCTATGTTGACATCAATCCAGTGTTATTTCCTTTTTAGTGTCTGAACAGGTAGGGATAAGTGCAATGTTAAAGGACTGGACATGGTAAGTGCATCTCCAACAGCTAAATGGGAGTGTAATAGTAACCTGTAGCCAAACCATCAAGTTTTTTCTTTCAGTAAAATGTTCATTGTTGGAAGTTTATGGATAAGAAATGTTTTGTGATTGGGTGTAGGTGGAAGTGATATATAAAAGCCCATGGAATTGTCAAGGTTTCTATTATAAGAATAGCCCCACCCTATGGTATATATATCTATTTTTTTGCATTAGTATATATTTATTTATTAACAGTTTCTTATATAGTGCACACATATTCCGCAGCGCTTTACAGAGAATATTTGAACATTCACATCAGTCCCTGCCCCAGGAGCTAACCATTACACCATCCGTACTGCCCATGTATACATCCATGTGTTGTTATGGTGGTGTGCAGAAGAGCAGCTTTTCAATACTGAAGTACATGGGCTAGAGCAGGCATGTCCAACGTTGGCCCTCCATATGTTTTGAAACTACACATCCCAGCATGCTTTGCAATAGTTTTAGCATTCTCTAATAGAAAAACTGTGGCAAAGTATGCTGGGATGCGTAGTTTCACAACATCTGGAGGGCCAACGTTGGACATGCCTGGGCTAGAGCATCAGATAACCACATCACATTCCACTCATGTGAGTCAACAGCTGAAAACGGAGTGTACAGTGGGCACAGACTGGCCAAAACAAAGCAGAAAAGTGGGTACTTGTGTATTATCATGGCGCTCATGCCCACGGAGCACATGCCATATCGCATGCCATATCGCATACGATTTGCATGCGATTTGAATACGATGCTATTTAGCACACCACCACTAGCCACCTCAGCCCGAAGCGTGGCTAGCAGACACGGTATGCAACCTCCCGACAGCACCCCGGCGCTCACCCGCTCCATGGGCCGGCGCCACTTCACTCCACGGTGGTGGGGGAGGGGGGGTTTGCTGGAGATGCGGTTGGGGGGAGAGAAAGAGCTGGAGCAGCGTCTCACTCCGCGGGGGGTGCGGGCGGCGGCGGGAGATGCGTCGCTCCATGGGGGGAAGGAAGAGAGGGAGCAGCGTATTACTCTGGGGGGGGGGGTGTTTGAGATGTGGTGATGGCCGCATAGTCGCTCCACGTGGGGTGAAGGGCTGGGGAGAGAGAAGGTGCCGCTCACCTGATCTGGGGGGGAGGCTGCTCCAAGTGGTCACCCTCCAGTGGCCGGCACCCCAGGCAAATGCCTAGTATTGGCGCCGGCCCTGCCTCTCAACCTGCTCATACACCCACTATCCACGTCGGCGTGGAGTTGTTGTTATAAAGTGTGGCGTTTGCAGCGAGCCACCAAGCCCGAAGCGTGGTGAGCACACGCTGAAAACGAGCCTGAACCGTGGCGAGCCCCGCGAGGGGACGCAGATTACTTGCCATGATTACTTGACGAGCTTCGGGCTCGTTTTACACGTCCGCTCGCCATGCTTCGGGCATGGTGGCTCGCTGTGCTCGCCACACTTTATAAAATCAACTCCGCGCCGACGTGGATAGTGGGGGGTAGGAACAGGTCGGGAGGACACGTACTAGATCCTCTCGCCACGCTTCGGACCTGACGTGGATAGTGGTAGTGTGCTAAATCACATCATATGCAAATTGTATGCAAAACACATGCGATATTTGCATATGATGCGATCCGTGGGCATGGGCGCCGTGATAATACACAAGTACCGAAAAGTGTCACCTGGTCTGATGAATCTCCCATTACTACATCAAATTGCAGATGGTAGGGTATATCTTATAGACAACTTCTGAGTACAGTACCAGTCTATCCAACTATAAGGTCTTTAAAATTATTTGTGGCAAAGTTATAGCATTGGGTCTTATTTTTAAAACCTAAACATAATTTATTTATTTTTAATTTAAATTTGGTTAGTAAATTTGGTTTGGCTTAAAATCTTAAAAGCCGTCCCTCCAAAGTGTTTCCCAGCCATGAAAACAGGGAGAAATCCATTCAGTAACAATCAACATCTAATGGATTTCCCACCATGTGGCTTATATGGTGCTGCAATGGCCATGAGGATATGGGGGACGCTGATGATGTCAGCATTCCTCCCGGTTTTTGCCATGTTCGTCTGTGTTTTTTATATAGGCACTCCCAGAAAATGCCAGCCAGCTGGCGGTTATCTTGTGAACGGCTAGCCATCAGTGGCTTTGTTCCCAGTGGGACCTTGCGTATGCTCACAGCGTACTGTGTGCCTGAGTGGTCTATCCATAATAGGCAGGGCTGCAAATTTGCTGCCCTGTGAATAGGTCTGATTCGGGCCCAATGTCATTACATTTGCAAGCCAAATAAAGGTGTCAACGTTTTTTGCACATATACAATATATGGAGCACCTGTCAGCCAGCCGCCAGATATCCTGCGCTGGCGCATGCTGGCGGACAGGCCCTCCATCTGACGGGGACGTGTGAGCTTCTCACACGCTCATGCGTCCCCGTCAGCACAGCAGCGGGGAGCAGCTTCCTCTTCAGCTTCCACTTCAGGGAAATGGGCAGGGTGAGTGGGGGCTGCGAGGAGCTACGGGGGGGAACAGTGGGAAGCCGGCGGTGGGCTGCAACAGAATGGAGCATGAGATTGTTTTCTGAGTGTGCGCCACTTCTGTCGGGATGGCTCACAGCAGTGATTGGCGATAACATCGCCAGGAGCAGCTTCATTGAGATCTGCTCCATCTGTATGTTCATGTCTCAAGAGTAATAACAGTATAGTACATTATTTGCTCCAGACATTGTAAGAAACCTTGATACAAAATGTACTTAACAACTTTAATGAAAAAATAACCAAGAGACATAGGTATGGCAAAATTTTATCTTGTTTATTAAAACAGGTTTTATTTATAACTAAATTTTCGTACCTCAGATTGAAATATAAAATTGAAACTACAGTAAATTATGGTGGCAAATTAAAGTATAAGCAAACAGAGGCCAATATAGGTGTCACGATCGGCGGGATTTGAGGACCCACCTCAGGGAGTTGCTCTGGTGGAGATTGGCCTTGAGGCCCCAGGAACTTGGCCGGCTGTATATAAGACCTCTGCATAAATTGGGGCTGTGGGTTTTAGCGGAGACTCCGAGGTGAGGGCGCGGAGTCTAACTGCCCAGCGGTCTTCTCCAGGGACCCCCGCAAGGGGATTTGGTTTTCGCTGCGTCTGGACAGCAGGTCGCGGCCCCTCACCCGGAGCACCCACGATAGCCCGGTAGGAGCAAACTTGGAGGCGTTTGCTGTAACAGGTATTTCAGGACGAGACGGGATGACAGGGGAACCGGAGTAGATGCAGAGCAGGAATGGTATATGAGGCACGGAAACCGGGAATGCTGACAGGAAGAAGCGACGACTTGACCGGAGTAATAACTGGAACTGAACGGGCCTACTTGGCTTGAAAGAATAACTATAACGTAAATGGCCGACTTGGCTTTAAACTGAAGAAAGTGACGACTTGTCCAAAAAGCAACTGTAACATAAAGGTGCCGACTTGGCTTGACTGGAAGTGACGACTTGACCGGAGTAAACGGAGCAGAGACGGATCAGGGCAGGAGGAACGAGACAGGACGGAGACAAATACTTGGGACTAGGGAGCTGGATCCAGAGAAGTACAGGGAGCGCAGTACCATGCAAGGACACTGGAGGCTACTGAATACTTTGGAGTTGTTCCAGCACTGAGGCACGGTGTCTGCTGGGATTTATACCCAGCCTAGTGCTACAGACCCGGCCCCCTGGTGGCTGAGGTGATAAATACAAGTCCGGCCAGCACGTCACGTGACGTCACCAAGATGGCGGCGCCTACAGCCGGGAGCCAGCGTCCGTGTCGGCCCTGGACCCGCCGACCGACCTGGCGCCCCCATACCCCCCGCTCCTGCCTGCAGCCCAGCACCACAGCGGCGCCAGGACCGAAGGACAAGACGGGGTGAGTAGGCGGCGCCGGTCCTGGCGCCGCTGCACGGCGTGACAGTACCCCCCCTTTTAGGAGTGGCCACAGGACACTTTGCTGGATTTCGGAGGAAAAAACTTTTTACCAGTGCTGGAGCATGGACATCTTCCGCGGAGACCCATGACCTCTCCTCTGGACCATACCCTTTCCAGTCTACCAAGAACTGAAGCTTGTTCCTCACCTGTCGGGCGTCCAGGATTTTCCTAATCTCGAACTCCACCCCATTCTTGGATTTCACTGATATGGGTCTCGGGGACTTTTTTCGGAACGGATTCAGAATCAGGGGTTTGAGCAAGGAAACGTGGAAGGTATCCGAGATCCTTAACGAAGAGGGAAGTTTAAGCCGGACTGCAACAGGGTTAATTATTTTTACAATGGGATAGGGACCTATGAAACGAGGTGCCAACTTCATAGTAGGGACTTTAAGCCGAAGGTTCCGGGTAGATAACCAAACCCGGTCCCCAATATGGTAGGCTGGAGCAGCTGTGCGCCGGCGGTCCGCAAATCTCTTGTATCTAACTGAGGCTTTCCGAAGAGCCAAATGGACATCTCTCCAGATATTGGAGTAAAAGCGTAGTGAGGTATTTACTGCAGGCAGATCACTAGCCGGTAAAGAAGGGAAGTCAGGTACTCGAGGGTGCCTTCCATAGACTATAGAAAACGGAGTAGACTGAGTAGAGCTGTGGTATGCATTATTATGGGCGAACTCTGCCCAAGGCAGCAGTTCCGTCCAATTATCTTGTGATGAAGATAAGTACAGCCGGAGAAAAGTCTCAAGGTCCTGGTTGACCCTCTCCGTCTGCCCGTTGGTCTGTGGATGGTAAGCTGTAGAGAATTTAAGACGAATATGGAAGGCCGAGCTTAAGGCTCTCCAAAATCTCGCCACGAATTGTATCCCGCGGTCTGAAATAATCTCCTCGGGAAGGCCATGGAGCCGGAAGATATGTGCGATGAATAAACGGGACAAAGTAGGAGCACTAGGTAGACCCTTGAGGGGTATAAAGTGGGCCATCTTAGAAAAGCGGTCTATTACCACCCAAATGGTATTATATCCATTGGAGGAGGGCAAATCTGTGACGAAATCCATAGCGAGATGAGACCAAGGTCGAACCGGAATGGATAGTGGTCGCAACTCTCCTACTGGGGCTTGACGAGGAGTCTTATGCTGGGCACACGTTGGACATGATGTAACATAAGACAGAATATCTTTCCGCATGGAAGGCCACCAATAGGAGCGTCGTAAAAACTCAAAAGTCTTCTGTGATCCTGTGTGACCTATATACCGGGACTGATGGGCCCAATGAAGCAGTTTCTGCCTTAACTCGGAAGGGACAAAGGTTTTGCCTGGCGGTGGAGATGGAACTCGCGTGAGGGCAAAAACCATGGAATCCAATACTGGTGGAGTGGGAACCTCTTCCTCAGATGGGGAGAAAGATCGAGAAAGGGCATCCGCCTTGGTGTTCTTAGATCCCGGACGGAAGGACAACTTAAATTGGAAGCGGGTGAAGAAAAGTGCCCATCGGGCCAGGCGAGGGTTGAGGCATTGAGCCGACCGGAGGTAAAGCAAATTCTTGTGGTCTGTGTAGACCGTGAAGGGATGCAGCGCCCCTTCCAGCAGGTATCTCCATTCCTCCAAAGCTAACTTTATAGCGAGGAGCTCCTGTTCCCCGATGGGGTAGTTGCGTTCGGCTGGAGAAAATTTTCGAGAAAAGAAACTGCAGGGATGGAGCTTCTCATCTTCCCCATATTGGGAAAGCACAGCCCCAACTGCGTCAGAAGAAGCGTCTACTTCGAGAATAAAGGGGCGCTGTACATCTGGCTGCCGGAGCACAGGAGCGGAGACAAAAGCTTGCTTTAGTTTCTGAAAAGCCTCAAGGGCACTTGGGGACCAACGAGCGGGATTGGCGCCTTTCTTGGTCAGAGCCGTGATGGGTGCCACAATTGAGGAAAAATCTTGTATGAATTTGCGGTAGTAGTTTGAAAAACCTAAGAACCGCTGAATGGCACGGAGAGTCGTTGGCTGCGACCAATCAAGAATGGCTGCTACCTTCTCGGGGTCCATCTGTAGACCCTGACCCGAGACTATGTACCCCAGGAAGGGAACAGTTGGTTTCTCGAAGAGGCATTTTTCCAACTTGCAGTACAACTGGTTCGTTCTAAGCCGGCGTAAGACTTCCTTGACTTGGCTACGGTGAGAATTCAGGTCGCGTGAAAAGATTAGAATGTCGTCCAGGTAGACCACCACAGAGTCGTACAATAAGTCACGGAAGATCTCATTTACGAAGTTTTGGAACACAGCTGGAGCATTACATAGACCGAACGGCATTACTAAGTATTCGTAATGACCGTCCCGGGTGTTGAACGCGGTCTTCCACTCATCCCCATCTCGGATTCGGATTAAATTATAGGCACCTCGGAGATCCAGCTTAGAGAAAATGGTCGCTCCCTTAATACGATCAAATAATTCAGGAATGAGTGGCAGAGGGTAACGGTTCTTTATGGTAACCTCGTTGAGACCCCGATAATCGATGCAGGGACGGAGGGTTCCATCTTTTTTTTTTACAAAAAAGAATCCGGCCCCGGCTGGAGAGGTTGAAGGGCGGATGAACCCCTTCTGTAAATTCTCAGAGATGTATTCTGACATCGCCTTGGTTTCGGATAGGGACAGTGGGTAAATGCGTCCTCGAGGAGGGATAGAACCAGGGACCAGATCGATGGGGCAATCCCAACTTCGATGAGGAGGCAACGTATCTGCAGCCTTTTTGTTGAACACATCAGCGAATGATTGGTAGGCCGCAGGGAGGGTCACTAACGGTTTGGGTTCCGAGGTGCATACTGGAACTATTCTGGCTAAACAAGATTTAGAGCAATGAGGACCCCAGGACAGTATCTGCATGGATGACCACTCGATGTGCGGACTATGTTTTCTTAGCCATGGAAGACCCAATACAAGAGAAAAGGAGGCCCTGGGAATGATCAGGAATTCGATGAGTTCTCGATGAAGTGCTCCTACGCCCAGGTCTAAGGGAACTGTTAACCTGGTGACCAAGCCGTGGGGAATGGGACTACCATCTACCGCCGTCAGACGTACTGGTGTTTCCAGTTCTCGAGATAGGATCTGATGACACTGAACAAACTCTAAGGAGATGAAATTGGCTGCTGCTCCTGAGTCCAATAGGGCGGAAATAGGAACGTTCTCTGGAAGAAAGAGTTGTACAGGGATCAAGGATTCTAAGCAATTCGGAGAGGTCTTAACCTGTCCTAATCGGGCCTCTCCAGATCCAATTAGGAGCGAAGGTTTCCCGGACGTTTGGTACATTGAGCAATCAAATGACCAGGTTCACCGCAATAGAGACAAAGATTCTCCCGACGTCGCCGCTGTCTCTCCTCAGGCGTCAGATGGGCTCGGTTTATTTGCATGGGCTCTTCGAGCGGTAAAGGTGTTACTGAGGGCGGTCGAGGAATCGGAAAAGACCGAGCTCGTTCTCCTCTGGATATCTCCGCCTGTCTCTCCCGGAACCTCAGATCGACCTTATTACAAAGAGAGATGAGTTCGTCCAGGGTCTCTGGGAGTTCACGAGTGGCTAGGTCATCTTTAATCCGGTCAGATAGTCCGCTCCAGAATGCAGAGAATAGTGCTTCGTTATTCCATCTTAACTCTGATGCCAACGTCTGAAACTGTACTACGTACTGGGCCACGGTACGGTTCCCTTGTCGCATGCGGAGGATTTCCATCGCTGAAGAGGATGACCGACCTGGCTCGTCAAAGATACGGCGGAACTGAGAGATGAAATCTCGGTAATTAGACAGCAGTGGGTCGTCTCTCTCCCACAATGGGGAAACCCAGTCCAAGGCAGCTCCGGAAAGTAGAGAAACAATATACGCCACACGGGTCTTGTCGGAGGGGAAATGACCAGGCTGAAGCGTAAAGTGAACGTCACACTGGTTCAGGAATCCCCGACACTGTTTGGGGGTTCCATCGAACTTGCTGGGAGGCGAAAGGTGAAGCTGTCCCGGGGTGGCGGAGAGACTGGCGGCAGATCGAATGGGTTCGGAGGGTGACGGAGAGGGTGACGCTGCCTTGGGTAACGAGGTTTGCAGCACGTCCTGGCGATGGGCGATGTCCTGCAGACCCTGGGCTAGCTGTCGTTGGGAATTCTCCAGGCTCTCCAGACGGGCCGCAATCTGCTGGAGCAACTCGGCTCCAATCCCGGGTCCTGAGGCGGCATCCATGTGGCTGGAACAAACTGTCACGATCGGCGGGATTTGAGGACCCACCTCAGGGAGTTGCTCTGGTGGAGATTGGCCTTGAGGCCCCAGGAACTTGGCCGGCTGTATATAAGACCTCTGCATAAATTGGGGCTGTGGGTTTTAGCGGAGACTCCGAGGTGAGGGCGCGGAGTCTAACTGCCCAGCGGTCTTCTCCAGGGACCCCCGCAAGGGGATTTGGTTTTCGCTGCGTCTGGACAGCAGGTCGCGGCCCCTCACCCGGAGCACCCACGATAGCCCGGTAGGAGCAAACTTGGAGGCGTTTGCTGTAACAGGTATTTCAGGACGAGACGGGATGACAGGGGAACCGGAGTAGATGCAGAGCAGGAATGGTATATGAGGCACGGAAACCGGGAATGCTGACAGGAAGAAGCGACGACTTGACCGGAGTAATAACTGGAACTGAACGGGCCTACTTGGCTTGAAAGAATAACTATAACGTAAATGGCCGACTTGGCTTTAAACTGAAGAAAGTGACGACTTGTCCAAAAAGCAACTGTAACATAAAGGTGCCGACTTGGCTTGACTGGAAGTGACGACTTGACCGGAGTAAACGGAGCAGAGACGGATCAGGGCAGGAGGAACGAGACAGGACGGAGACAAATACTTGGGACTAGGGAGCTGGATCCAGAGAAGTACAGGGAGCGCAGTACCATGCAAGGACACTGGAGGCTACTGAATACTTTGGAGTTGTTCCAGCACTGAGGCACGGTGTCTGCTGGGATTTATACCCAGCCTAGTGCTACAGACCCGGCCCCCTGGTGGCTGAGGTGATAAATACAAGTCCGGCCAGCACGTCACGTGACGTCACCAAGATGGCGGCGCCTACAGCCGGGAGCCAGCGTCCGTGTCGGCCCTGGACCCGCCGACCGACCTGGCGCCCCCATACCCCCCGCTCCTGCCTGCAGCCCAGCACCACAGCGGCGCCAGGACCGAAGGACAAGACGAGGTGAGTAGGCGGCGCCGGTCCTGGCGCCGCTGCACGGCGTGACAATAGGTATATAGTGTGATTCAATTAACCAACATCAATTAAAAGTGCTTTGTAATACTCCCACATGGTCAACAAACAAGTGATGCCGTTGTATTAAGTGTCATCATAAATGGGCTCCCTTGTGTGCGTGTGTGTGTGCGTGTGTGCGTGTGTGTGTGTGTGTGTGCGCACGTGTGTGTGTGCGCGCGTGTAAACTTAGAACTAGATACATAAAATTTGGCACCAGATAAGAACCACTTGACCCTTCTAATCTGTGATCCCCATGCAGGTAATATTGCCAATCACATGAACAATACAAATTGCTCTCAACTATGAACCACTGTTTGCCTCAAACACCAAATACAACTCAGCATACATCAACCACATAAAACAATCAGGTAGAGTTTCTGTAAAAGCTCCAAATGAAGATGGCCAAACTGAAATCATTCCCTGGTTATAAAGACTGGTGAAAAATCTCTCCACATAACTTTGAATTGATGCACCATATTGTATCACATCAGCTACTCTGTACAGAAAATGTAACCCTATCACAGTGGTTGTCAACCGCAGATCAAAAATCCAGATTTAATGGCTATCCACATGTGGGATGCGGTTATTTGGTCTACAGCATGATGGTCGACAGTCATTAGGTCGACACCATTAGGTCGTCATGGGAAAAGGTCGACATGGGTCTAGGTCGACATAGTTCTAGGCCGAAAGGTCATTAGTTCGACAGGTCATTAGTTCGACAGTGTCTAGGTCGACATGGGTTTTTTCACCTTCTTTTGAGCCAACATGTGCTGACAGGTGGTATTTCATACCCTACCATCCACTAGGGCATGGTGTGTGCCAAGCGTAGCGAGGCACCGTGCCCGACGAGGGGATACGGTGCACTTTAATCTGTGTCCATGTTGACTGTGTTGACATTCAAGTAAAAAAAAACTGTGAAAAACCCCATTTCGACCTTTTGACTGTCGACCTAGACACTATCGAACTAATGACCTTTCGATCAATAACCATGTCGACTTTTTCCTATATCGACCTACACCCCTGTCGACCTTTTCCCATGTCGACCTAATGACTGTCGACCATCATACTGTAGACCAAATGATCCCAACCCTTACATGTGACTTAATTTGTACCTCAGTCAGCTTGATTACACCACCTCTGAATAAGTCCAAGTACAAATGACAAGAATTGCAAACAGAAAACCGCAGCATGACAATCAGCAGGAAACTCCCTGAAATAACAGCAAACTCCCTCCAATCTCCCTCATGTCACCTAGTCCACATTATACTGTTACATTTTTGGGGAAAAAAGGAATGAGAGATAGATACATTTACATTGAATCATCAGCACCATTTTCCAGCACTTTACCAAGTACCTGTGTAGTTGGCAGTGGCGGCTCGCACCTTATTGGAGGAGAAGGGCTCCCTCTGGCCGCAGTGGGGGTACCGCGATTCAGGCACCCCCCTTCCGCTGGCGCTGACTCTTCCACTCTCCTCTCGGTCCCCACTCCCCGGCGCCCGTCCGCTGATGGCAGGCACCGGGACTGGCGCATGCGCAGTACAAACATATGTACTGCGCATGCGGACAGCTTCTATGGGCTGCTTAGGGCAACAGCCCATAGAAGCAATCTTGGTCCTGGCACCTGTATAATACAAATGACAGGCACCGGGACCAGTGCGTGCGCAGTACCGATATAGGTACTGAGGATGCGCAATTGCCATTTTTGCACGGCAGCCCTCACAAAGGCGTCCAGGAGGGAGGGAACACCTCCCAATGGGACTGCCTTTGTGACTGGCAGATCGGACTTCCAATTGGAAGTCACTGCCAGTCACAGTGAAGCCAGTGCAGTCTCACAGACTGCATCTGGCTTAACTACAGTGGTGGATTTTACCTGGGGGGGCTGCAGCCCATAGTTAAAAAACATCACTGATAGTCGCTCTTTCTAAATACTTTGGGCTCATCTACATTTGGATATAATATATTGTACAAGATTCTTCTCAGATGTAGCAGTGCAAACCTACGCTTCTAGGTGCCACCTTCACAATCTCTTTCCACAATTTATCCATATATGGAACTAGACACGCCCTCTGGGTGGAGAATTACACGCCCCCTCAATGGGGCGCTGTACAAAATTCTGTTACCATCTCTAATCTCCCTGAAACTTGTTTTCAAAAGTAGGCAAGTATGTAATACAGTAACAACACTATTAAATCGCATACTGTCATTCTCATTGCTTATCTGCACACCAGGCCGACAGTACTACACAAGAGATACACCACCTACAAAGCATATCTGTAGTTGTGTCCACATATAGATTAATGATGCCTTATCTCCAGGTGACATGTCTTTTACTGTAATAAAACAACTATTACCTGACCTTGTTCCACTTGTCAAGGCATGCGCAGTACAGAAATGCATACTCACCCAACAAATCTGAATGCTTCTTTTGTAGTACATAACCAAGCAAGCTGCTTCTGATGCCACAATATATCACCTATTCCCAGTCAGTTGTTGGATATCACAGAAACCACATCATTACAGGATACGCTTAGTATACCGTAGCTGGGAAACACTACATTTGAATTGTGTAGTACATAAATGTCTGCATGCAGAACAGCTGGAAGTAGTAATTTGAATATAATTATATTCATTAGGAAAACCATTGTAATTCAAAGTCTAATTTTCAGAAATAGAAACATTAACCCTTTCTCTCAGGAAATGGTACATTATATCTGTTACCTTACTGTAGGTGATAAATCCATTAGAGGTGGATAAATCTGCACTTGTGAGGAATGAATAAATACTATCACACAGCCTGTAAAGCATAAATAACAGGTACATTTATTACATTCAAATAAAATACCAAAATGGGTATACAGTATGAAAAAAATTCACATTAAAAAAGCTAAAATGCTGGTTTGAGAGAATGTACCCCTTCTCAGTTCTCCATGGGGAGGGTCCTGTTCCTATAATGGACTTGATAATGTATCAGTAGGTGGATGGATGAAGGTAAATTAGTGATTGGACTGCAAAAAACACTCAAGGACTGTTAAAAATGGCAGTTGCCAGAGTCCAGACGGATTAAATATTTAGATTATCCTGTCTGCCTTCTATTTCTATCTGTTATGTTTTTAATTTATATATGAGTTTGTACAACTGGAAATGGAAATGTTTTGACGCATATGTACACAGCGTGTAAAGCTAATTTGGGGACAGCTAAACCAATCAGCGGCCATTTTAACATGGGGATAAATATGAGAGCCCCAATGAGGGATAGACACCTTTGAAAAAGCTCGGGAACACCTGGCGAAATGCATTAGCATGCACATTCCTTCTCTACACCAGCAATTGGATCTCCTCTGGCCTATGGGACTCCTGAACCAGGACTTGTAGACATTATCATAGGAGGAACATTACTTCATTCTGGACACTAACCAGCTGACACCACTCCAAAGGGTAACCGCCATACAGCATACTGGCACAAGATCTTCCAATCACTAATTTACCTCCGTCCACCTACTGAGACATCAAGTCCATTCCCAAGCTGTGATACATATTGCGGAGAGTGGATGGGCGCCAGAGAATAGGTTAAAAATAAATTCAAATGGTACTCTTTACCTAGAACGGCGCCCGTCGCGGGCATCGCGGGTACATTTATGCCTGCCCGCGACGCGACCGACGCGATGCCCGCGATTTTCCCATTGAAAACCATGTTAAACCTGAAAAATCGCGTCGGCTGCGTCGCGGCCGGCCATAAACGTACCCGCGATGCCCGCGACGCGATGCTCCCGATTTCCCATAGGAAGCAATGTTAAAAGCCGCGATGGACCCGATTTTAGTGTTAAATGCCTCAATCCACCCGATTTGGCCATAGGAATCAATGTTAAATGGGCTACAGAGCCCATTAACCCTTAAATGTCCCCCCAATTTTTGTACGCCACCCCACGATCCACGCCAACCCGAAGCGTGGCGAGCGCAGCGAGCCCGCGAGGGGCGGCGGTACGCGTCCTACGACCTTTTCATGCCCTACTATCCACGTCGGCGTGGAGTTGAGAATAGAATAGTGTGGCGAGCGCAGCGAGCCACCGAGCCCGAAGCGTGGCGAGCGCAGCGAGCCCCGCGAGGGGACGCGGATACCTTCACAGTTATACGCGTCCCCTCGCGGGCTTCACAGGTGTCCGCGTGGCCACGGACACCTGTGAAGCCCGCGAGGGGACGCGCTTACCTGTGAAGGTATCCGCGTCCCCTCGCGGGGCTCGCTGCGCTCGCCACGCTTCGGGCTCGGTGGCTCGCTGCGCTCGCCACACTATTCTATTCTCAACTCCACGCCGACGTGGATAGTAGGGCATGAAAAGGTCGTAGGACGCGTACCGCCGCCCCTCGCGGGCTCGCTGCGCTCGCCACGCTTCGGGTTGGCGTGGATCGTGGGGTGGCGTACAAAAATTGGGGGGACATTTAAGGGTTAATTGGGGCTATTTGGGCTCTGTAGCCCATTTAACATTGATTCCTATGGGAAAATCGCGGGCATTGAGGCATTTAACGCTAAAATCGCGGTCAATCAGGCTTTTTAACATTGTTCTCTATGGGAAAATCGCGGTAATCGCGGGTACCCGATTTTGATGTACCCGCGATTTACCCGCGATTTACCCGCGATGCCGCGATTACCGCGATTTTACCCGCGATGCCCGCGATTTCAATCGTGGGCGCCGTTCTAGGTAAAGAGTACCATTCAAATTTATTGTACAAAACAATCATTAGCTAGTAAAAAAGATACTTCTAAAAATTATACTTCTAAAAAAGAGCAGGATGAATCCTTATCCCTAAGGGTATTTGGAGCCAGCAAGGGATGGTAAGTGGCAGGGATGCAGTCCGGAAGTGCACCCTGCTGTGGCCCCAAATACCTTAGCACTTGGTAGGTTCACCCAATTCAAGTCCAGTCAGTCACTGCCAGTGACGCGTTTCGAGCATCAGGTGCTCTTCTTCTGGGGCAAGGATACGTATTGCGCGGTCTTACGACTAGGTGCACTGTGGTGGTTGGCGGTACAATCGCCATATGAAGGCTAGCCGAGAGCGGCTCAATCTGGAGGAACAGGACCCTCCCCATGGAGAACTGAGGAGGGGTAAATTCTCTCAACCCAGCATTTTAGCTTTTTTAATTTGAAATTTTTTCATATACCCATTTTTGTATTTTGTTTTTATGTAATAAATGTACCTGTTATTTATACTTTACACGCTGTGTGATAGTATTTATTCACAAGTGCAGTTTTCTCCACCTTGCTTGCTTTTTCCATTTATGTAAGGGACTGACTATCCCTTTTCAAACTGCTGCTGAGCCCACTGTAATGCCTTTAGTATCCTCGCGATATGAGTTTTGGATTTTTTTCGATAAATCCATTATAGTCTGAACTGTCTGATTTAGAAAATATATAGGGATAAGCTTGGTATATACTGTATGTAAAGAGCTAGAACTATATTTAAGCAAAAGCTGTATAAAGCAACTTCCCAGAGCATAGGTCAAAGCTTGGCATGTTCTCAGTTTGTAAAGATCAAATAGACTCTGTCTGTTATAAGCCTCATGTCAGCTTTCTCTTTGTACTGAGATAAAGGAGATTCACATTGCACTGAGCAGTGGCTCACAAGTGAGTGAAGCAGGAACTTACTGAAGCAAAACAGCCTTCTAGCTTTGCAGCATCCAGCATAAAGGAACAATTATGTGATTGCTGGTTTATAGAAGTCAGTCCACAAGCTTCTATTAACCAATACGATCTGTCTGGCTTAATTGAGACTGTAGCAAGGGGAAACAATTCTGTAGAATTGTTATTTTTCATGTGTTCTATATTATCTGATTTCAAATGGAAAGTATCATTATTTTATATTTAATATGTACATAGATAAATCGTTGTATTTTATTCTCTTAGAATTATTTTGAGTACTAAAAAGAGACATCTCAATGCAACTGCCCTGGTGCCAGTGCTGAATTTGTTACTGTGTTCCCCTCATTGCAAACCTGTTACTTACAGGTACAACCACATAAAAAAAAAACATACATATATAATTATTTCTAGAAGGTTATTTTTGATTTTTCCCTATTTCTCCCTTCAACCTTAACCAAAGTCAATAAATGAGGTGCCATTTTAAACATTAAGTTCTCCGCTTCTAACGAATTGTTCATTTAGAATTGCACATTGTGTTAATCGTATTTTATGTGTACACAGCAAAATGGAAACACACTTCAGTGTTATCCTTAATAAGCATAAACCAGAAATCGGACAATATAATATCCCTCTTCCCAATGGAGAACGGATGGGTTCAGGAATCTTCTATCACTCAGTTTTCTCCTCTGATTCTGTAGGTGTCCCCAAAGTAAACTGACTGACTTATGAAAGGTCCCTATTTTCACATAAAGGTATCTTTCTTGTTTCGGATGGTTCCCTCTTGTGCCTTTCTCCTCTGATGCAAAGTTCCACAGGCACTGTTTCTATAAGGAGTATTGTACACGGACCTCATAAAGAAGCCCTATATTCATATTAGGGTTTCTTTAAAGTGGGTAGAATCCTCTGTATCAAAGTGCCTCAATCACAGACAGATCAATGTTGTAACATGGTTCTCATAGACAGAAGAAACTCACCTCAATAAGTAGCCCTATGTTCACTGAAAGGTATCTTTGGGTACTCCATAAACTCCGAACAGTCACAAGAATATCCCAACTCAGAGGTTTAGCGGTCACAAAAGAGTTTTGGTCCAGTAAAAACATGCAAAAAGGACGGAAAAAGTAAAAAAAAACACGCACATGGGGATGGATAAAATCTAAGAACTCTCCCCCTGTTTCCAGATCAGGGGGAGAGTTCATAGGTCTTATGTTCCTACATCACTGTGTGTAGGGAGCATAGCAATAGCGATGTGCAGCCCCACGCATTGCTATCTCCAGGCGATTAATATCCAGTGCACTGGTTATGAATCAGCTGGGGCCAGTGTTCTCACTGGAGAACACTGGCCCTGACAGATCGCTCAGCACACATTGCTGTGCGGCACTGTGTGCAGAGCAATCTGAGAGATCTAGCATCTACAAAAATCGCTACATGTGTAGGCCCATTAAGTGTGTGAAACTCTCATTTAGGGAGCTGGATGTATACATCGACGCCCCTCGTCGCCCAGCTGCCGCAATGCTAGTGCATAAGTATTAACATATGCGGCTAGCATTGCACTGCGGTGACGGAGGCCCCTTGCGATACCTGTAATGTGGTGTGCGGGGGGTCTCCGTCACCTCCCTGGGTGTCTCCTCCTCCCCTCACGATGGCATAGCTAAGCAGGCTGTCCCCGGCGCCTCCTCCTCCCCCTGCAGCTGGAAGGACATCCGGCTGTGTTGCTAGGGGGAGGAGGGGTTTACCTTTCCGGGTCCAGGAGGACCTGGAGGAAGGTAAGCCAGGGGGAGGGGGAGAGGTTGGATCGGCAGAGGCGGTGGGTTTGCAGTGGGCTGCGATAAGAAGCCCATAGGATACCCTGCTATGCGGTGAAGCGGCGGCCAGATATTCATACATTAGAAAATGCGGTAAACCCCCCCAAAACGGGTGTTTTACAGCATTTTTAGCTTACTACATCCCGCCCTTACTAACCGAAACAACCTCAGCATCCAAGACATGTTCTGCAATCAAACATGATATTAGTGTCACGGGATATTCGTTGCTTCATCAGGTAATTTTACTAATACACAAGACATTATTGCAGGAAGTAGAAGAAAGGAATTGCTTATAGATGTTAAAAAAATATTGCCAGCACATGCTGAAATAGGATATGTAAAAAATAAGCAGTTGGATGTGGGTCATTGTAATCATTAAAAAACACATGTAATATAAAAGAGTAATGCAAAATAACAATAGGTATTTATTTAGCAACATACTTTGTATAGCCAATAATAACAAGTATTAATAGAAAACACACTAAACATATAATAGATTGGTAATGATTCTATTGAAGTGGCAAATATTCAAAAGCTGGGCAACAAAAAGCTCTAGACTACACTCTTGAGGTTAAGGTCATAAATAGATTGTTTTTTATTCACACCATCTACTGTTGGGGCCTGTCCACTAGAGTCCTAAGGTGTATGCGATGCCTGAGCTCCACTACTTCTCTGCAACAAATGCGTTAAATTAGAATTAGACTCTACATAACAAAAATTTGTGCCAATCTATGTTTTTGAATTATTAACAAGTTAAGCATCTGCAAAGATAAAACTATACTTTTGGAAATGGGTAGTCCTAGTTCCAACACCCTCACCAAAACTTGAGTTATCTTGACAGTCCGGCATTTTATCTGATGGCCAATAGTTAGATAATAAAGTGTCCTATATTCATCTTTAGTCTTAGGTCAAATATTTTATTTGTTTATTTGCAAAATGAATTTAAAACCTATTTCAAAACCAGATTATCGGGATATTATAATTATAATAATAATAATAATAATAATAATAATTATTATTATGATTATTATTATGTACATGGTAAAAATGATTTCATTAAAATGTATGTACTTCTGACATTGATTAAAACAAAGTGCTCTGTAAAAAGAAATTGTAACTTATTTTACAGAGCGCTTTTTTTCATTAATCTATATTATTAAAACACTTTATACAGAGTTGAGACATACACACTATTTGGCGCAGAATAAGCTATTTTATTCTTTTACATATACTTCTCACACTAGGGAATTATTAATTCATTTTCATCTGTACATAGAGATAAAGATTCATTCAAATGGTTTCAAAATAGAGAGATCTACTATTTTAGTTTTTACATTTTTGTGTTTATTCATTACAGTGAATAATGTAGCATTTTGAAAGGGTACCAAATAAAAAAAAAATCAATACACACTCTGTAAATCACAAGAAAAATAATGCAGACAGAAAGAACATCAAGTTATATGAAATACAAAATAAAGAATTACAAGTAAATTAGAAAGTAATTGTACCAATACAGATCGGGATTATAATTTTTTTTTCCCAACCCACCATTTCAGTGATGAGGAATTGGGACTGCCAATTGTAGAGTTCAAGATGTGATGAAATTAGAGGAGACATAATGGGAAAATGTTATAAAAAAGAGTTTTTTTGTTTGGGTGGCTATCGTGGCTATGGTGCACTGAAAGTTTGTTTTTATTAGTTTGTAATCACTTCATTGTGCTAAACATACTGAAATAAATCCACTATGGCAAGTGAAATTTGGCTGACAATTGAAATTTGGCTGACATTTGAAAGCTGGCCATAGATATTTTTGTCAGATAGTAGGAAGATTATTAAGTAGGGAGAAAACAGTTACATTACTTAAGCCTGGACTTAGACTGGAACAACTGTGATGTAGTGCCTATCTTCTTCTAATTCATCTCATTACAGGAATTTAACTTTCCATGCCATTGCCAGTATTGAGTCAGCATCGCTCTGCCTTGCATTCTGCATTATCATAGGTAACTGTGCAATTGTATTAAGATTTAAAGTGAGTTAGAATGTATTAGTGGCTGGGATGGTATGTAACCTCTTACCATTTGTTTATCTTAGTTTTATTGCTAATGCATACCTCCCAACTGTCACGATTACAGCGGGACAGTCCCGATTTGCGGGTCCTGTCCCGCTGTCCCACCCGCGGCAGGCATTGTCCCGCTGCGGGGGGTGGAAGTTGGGAGACCCCCAATCTAATAGAATAGACACTGTGCGCATACGCACAGCGTCTATTCTCGTATGAAAATGAGGTTGTGGCTAATTAGCATAAGCCACACCCTCATTTGCATACGTCCTGTCCCCTTTTCGGACAGAAAACAACAGCAACTCAGAAAACCAAAGGACTGCTTTGAGTGAGCTCACTTCACTCACAACATACTACTCCTGGCTTCTTAATCTGACTATTCATCCGTAATATCACCATTTCTACATCGGCTAAAACTTTGAATATCACTGTTAAGCAGCCCATACACTCTGCGATGCTGGGCTGTGCGTTCTGTGCTTTGAGGTGCGCGCTCCCGCGGCACCTCATCGCTTGCACATACTTTTTGTACTTAGACAAAAACAATAGAAATAAGTCCCAAGGCGCAAAGCCCTCCTTCAGCCGGATCCACAAAAATGGGTCACCACTCAACCCAAACGTAGGAAAGTTTGCTTTGGAAGAAATGGACCAATGGGCGCTGGAGGGTAGTATACACAAATCACCGATGTTCCTCTCCGGAATGAACGATATAGGAGGGAAAATACAAAGAGGGTATCAGAAATAATGTGGTCTGATAACAGAAGTGTCAATGGGGTTCACGATGTGGGTAACCATAAGCGTACCATCACTCACTATTTGGAAAGTAAAGATGTGCCCATAAAGGTTTCTTTTTATAGGTTCACCACACGTGCAGCCTCAAGGTCAAGAGATGCGTACCGTACTCACAGGTGAATGTGTAGCTACAGACGCATCTGGGTATCTTTAACTCTAAGAAGGTGGGATCCTCATGTAAATATCACGGCTCCATATAGGGTATAGAAAAACAGAGAGCCCACTTTCAAAGATAGATAAACTTTTATTCTGAACGGATACAAAATAACTGGGATAAGCTGGATGGGACAAAGCACGGTACCTTAAGGCTGGGGTATTGGCCTTATACCCCAGTCTGTCACCGTCAGTCAGCACAAAATCCCAGTCATATAACAGCAAAGTCCGCTCCTCTCCTGCCAAAGCGTTTCGACAGAGGACCTGTCTTCTTCAAGGCTTGGAGAGGAGTGATCACAAGCGCATATTTATACCTGTGCACATTTTGTCAATTAAACTCATTTCCGCCGGAAGTGGTCATTGGGCGGAAGTTCCCATAGATTTCTATGAAGTTTAATTTTGGAGTATATAAACTATAAGAAACAAAGTGGGATAAATTGGAAGGTATACTCCACCTGCTCGTTATGCAGGGGAGCTAAACAGTATGCGCTCTGTATAACAGAGCGCTCGTTCCGGGTCTCCGGGAGCCGTGGAACGCATGAGAATAGCGTATGGAACGCATGACAGCTTCCGGAGTATGTCACTTCCGGAAGCAGTCTGTTCCTAGCGTCCGGCTTCTTCTCTCTGTGAAGCGCATCCCATTAGGGATGCTGGACTGCAAACGTGTCACTTCCGGTCGCGTCACGCCGGCGCTGTGCAAATAATGGAACGCACAAGCGCCGGGTCTTTGGAACGCATTCAGGCCAATAGATTATTTCCGGAGGGGCCTGATTCCGCGCTGTAACACCAGCGCTTAGAACTGGTTTTTTTTTTAAAAAGTGACGAATGCTTGTTTTTTTGTGAAAAGTGACAGATGCTTGTTTTTGAAGTGACATGTGCACAGAAAAATATGGCTTTTACAAAATACAGTTGCATGACAAATACAGTTGCATGACAAATATATAAAAAAAAAAATCACAAGGAATTAAAAACGAGTAATCCAAAGGGTATAAAAATATTTTAAAATGTTCATAAAAACCACTTTAATTCAAAATCTGAATTAAGACCATGAGGGGTTAGAGAATTAAGGTCATAAATCCACCTCATTTCTTTTTTAGCCAGATTTTGTTCTTTATTCTTATGTCTCCAATTGTCCTTAACAAGTTCGAGACCCCAAAAACCTTTAATATGGTTTGGGGAACATTGATGGAGCTCCTTGAAATGCAATGAAAAAGGGTGATCTGGATTACCCTTTTTTATGTTCCTAATGTGTTCGGACCACCGGATCTTTAGAGTCCTGGTGGTCTTTCCCACATACAGTTTGTCACAGGAACACATGATAGCATAAACGGCGTACTTCGAATTGCATGTCATAAAGTGATTTAATTTGAACTTGATTGTTTAACGTGAGTTCAACTGTTTTTTTAGCAGTATTGGTGCAAGATTTGCACATTGCGCAGTCTCCGCACCTGTGGAACCCTTTGTTTCTGATGATGCCACCTAGCGGTTTCTCTATGAAGGCACTTGAAACCAATTTATCTTTAATGCTAGGGGCTCTTTTGTAAATGAATTTAGGTTTACTCTGTAAAATGTCTGATAAAATAGGATCACGTAAAAGTAGGTTCCAATTTTGGTTAAAAATCTTTTCTATTTGGCGGTGGTGACTACTATAGTTTGAAATAAAGGCAAGATTCGCCCCGGTTTCTTTTATCTCCTTTGGTTTGTTTATAAGGAGACTTTCTCTCGGGATCGCATCAACTTCTTCTATAGCTTTGGTTAATGTAGCTGGCTTATAGCCCTTATGTAGAAATTTTGATTTGAGAATTTGAACACTTTTATTATATTCTTCGGGCTTGGAGCAATTTCGCTTCATCCTAATAAATTGCCCCTTAGGAACATTTGTAAGCCAACAACTCAAATGATTACTTTTTCTGTCGATATATGTATTTGAGTCTGAAGGTTTAGTATACACAGACGTTTGCAATGTGTTGTTCTCGACATAAATGTTCAAGTCCAAAAAATTAATACTGGCTTTACTAATAGCAAAAGTAAGTTTTATATTTAATAAATTAGTGTTTAAAAAACTACAGAACTCATTGAGCAGCGATTCCTCACCACGCCAAATAAATAAAATATCATCAATGTAGCGCCACCATTGGACCAGGTTCGCACCCCACTCATGGACAGACCATACCATGGTATCTTCCCATCTGGCCATGAAGCTATTAGCATAGCTGGGGGCGAACCTGGTCCCCATGGCGGTGCCCACTTGCTGGAGGTAAAAGGAACCATCAAAGTTAAAATAATTGTTAGTTAAAATAAACAGAATTCCTTCCAATATAAAAGTTTGTAAATTGGCCTCCATTACAGTACTCTCTAATGTCTGTTTTATTGCACTCAACCCATCTTCATGTTTAATAATAGTATACAGAGATGTAACATCCGCTGTTACTAAAAACAGGGACTCGTCCCATGTGACATCTTTAATTTTATTTAAAACATCCTTCGTGTCTTTAAGATGAGACCTATTATTGCACACTAATGGTTGGAGATGGTGGTCAATAAAAAAAGAAAGATTAGAGGTGATTGAATTTGTCCCCGCTATGATAGGACGTCCAGGAGGGTTAATCAAATCCTTGTGCACTTTTGGCAAAAGATATATCACAGGCACTGAGAACTCCTCCACCACCAAAAACTCTGAAATATCTTTATCAATAGTGTTTAAGTCGGAGTATTTTTCGATTAATAATTTGAATTTTTTAAATACAGAGGTGGACGGATCCGCCCTAAGCTTTTTGTATGTAAGTCCGTCGTATAGTTGTCTATTGACTTCTTCAATGTACATACTTTTATTCAAAATTACCACCCCCCCCCGTCCTTATCGGCAGGTTTAATGATAATCCCATCATTCTGTTGAGTGATTTTAAAGCCTCTCTCTCCTTTATACTAAGGTTATTTTGATACAGAGGTAAATTGTCTTTCAAACTGTTAAGTTCCTCGTTGATGACTTTATGAAAACTTTCAATAAAACACCCTTTAATATGTCTTGGGTAAAAGTTCGAGCTTTTTTTAAAAGGGTTGATGGGATCAGGGGTGGCTGAAAAAACCCCAGTTCTAAGCGCTGGTGTTACAGCGCGGAATCAGGCCCCTCCGGAAATAATCTATTGGCCTGAATGCGTTCCAAAGACCCGGCGCTTGTGCGTTCCATTATATGCACAGAGCGCCGGCGTGACGCGACCGGAAGTGACACGTTTGCGGTCCAGCATCCCTAATGGGATGCGCTTTACAGAGAGAAGAAGCTGGACGCTAGGAACAGACTGCTTCCGGAAGTGACATACTCCGGAAGCTGTCATGCGTTCCATACTCTATTCTCATGCGTTCCACGGCTCCCAGAGACCCGGCCCGAGCGCTCTGTTATACAGAGCGCATACTGTTTAGCTCCCCTGCATAACGAGCAGGTGGAGTATACCTTCCAATTTATCCCACTTTGTTTCTTATAGTTTATATACTCCAAAATTAAACTTCATAGAAATCTATGGGAACTTCCGCCCAATGACCACTTCCGGCGGAAATTAATTTAATTGACAAAATGTGCACAGGTATAAATATGCGCTTGTGATCACTCCTCTCCAAGCCTTGAAGAAGACAGGTCCTCTGTCGAAACGCGTTAGCAGGAGAGGAGCGGACTTTGCTGTTATATGACTGGGATTTTGTGCTGACTGACGGTGACAGACTGGGGTATAAGGCCAATACCCCAGCCTTAAGGTACCGTGCTTTGTTCCATCCAGCTTATCCCAGTTATTTTGTATCCGTTCAGAATAAAAGTTTATCTATCTTTGAAAGTGGGCTCTCTGTTTTTCTATACCCTATATGGAGCCGTGATATTTACATGAGGATCCCACCTTCTTAGAGTTAAAGATACCCAGATGCGTCTGTAGCTACACATTCACCTGTGAGTACGGTACGCATCTCTTGACCTTGAGGCTATAAAAAGAAACCTTTATGGGCACATCTTTACTTTCCAAATAGTGAGTGATGGTACGCTTATGGTTACCCACATCGTGAACCCCATTGACACTTCTGTTATCAGACCACATTATTTCTGATACCCTCTTTGTATTTTCCCTCCTATATCGTTCATTCCGGAGAGGAACATCGGTGATTTGTGTATACTACCCTCCAGCGCCCATTACTTTTTGTACTTAGTTCTCATCACATCGCATTGCATTGCATGCACAACGCATGCACACGCAATGCAATGTAATGTGATCCATGCTATTTAAGCCCACAACGCACGCCCGCATCGGGGCGTGTATGGGCAGCACTAATGCTTGTATTTGCACTGGCAGTTTTGAAAATGCCCAGCTGTACCTCTAATGCTTCCACCTATCCTGCTCTTCCATTGATAGTAGGTGTCCCCCAACACTTTCTTCTTGGTCCTCTTCTCTATCTCTATACGTCCTATTTGGGTGAGCTCATTTGCTCACTCGACTTCCACTGTCACATCTATGCTGATAACACTGAAATCTACAGATTCTTTCCTGATCTCTCTCCCTCTATCCTCACTCATATCTCCAACTGTCTCTCTGCTGTCTACTCTTGGATGACCGAGTGCTTTTGTAGACTTAAAATATCAAAGACTAACCTGACCTCTTCCCACCCTCCTGCATAAAACCTGACCAATCCATCTCTCATCCGTACCTACTGTTTATGCTCACTGCTACCCCTTCTGTGTCACCCCTGTCTGTCTAACCTTCCCCTTTAGAATGTAAGCCCTCACGAGCAGGGCCCTCTCTCCTCATGTGCCTCTTAGAATATATAAACCTCTGCCACCCTGCTGATTGCTTCAGTGTCCTGTCCCCTGATGCAACTATCCATATTAATATGTACTTGTCCTAAATTGTCTTGTACTGTAACTTATCTGTTTTTGCTCATCTATGTATTGGCAGGCGCTGCGGAACCTTTGTGGCGCCATATAAATAAACAATAATAATAATAACAGTCACATCATCTTGTTAAAGATATTGAGTTACTGTAAATTACATTTTTAGTGACTGTTGGTAACAATTAATAATACTGCACTATGAGCCTGATACAGCAAGGCTCGCTAAGCATTGGGCATTCGCTGCTTAGCATGCCCTGAAATGCTGAACATCCATTCGCGCCGCTGAATTTCTCGGTACCATGCAAAGGGATGTATGTGAAGACATCCCTTTGCATGTGGTCGAAGGGGAGAGAAATCATTTGATGGTCGGTCCGAGCTTTATTTCCATTGGTGTATGCCGAAGAGGGGGTGGATGCTGACACCATGTGACATTGGCCACCCGCCACCGGGAAGCATCAGCCCACCTGCGTACCCAGGGGAACGCCAAACATTTTCATGGGGATGCATATAAAATGCTGGGTGTTCTCCTGATTTGGCCCCTTCCCACCCGCCTCCCTACCCTACCTGTGCGAATGCCGGCGTTCGTAGAGTGCCCCTGGTTAATAGTAAATAAAAAGTATGAACCATAGTTCATATTATGCCAGATAGTAGAGTGCCTATTCATTATATGCTGAACAGTAGCACCCACAGTTCATATATGCCAAAAAGCACATTACTATAGGTCAGATAGTAGTGATCCCGGCTTATATTATGCCACACAGAACTAAAAGTCACAAGTTCAAACATGTATCAGAATAAAATGCCTCCAGTGAATGTATCTACTTCCTATACCTGTGCCCTGCTCAGCCTGCACCTTTTGCCTTAGATGCTGTGCACACCTGAACTATGCCATATTTTCACCAATGTGCATATGGTACAAACTTAACATAATTTTTGGGATATCATCAGTCATCAGCTGTTCCAAGCATTACTGCTTTTTGTATAATGTCAAGTGGCACTAAATATGAATTGTGGAGGCATCAGAGCAGTCAAATATAACATCTGTACTAATCAGCCTTATATGGGGAAACAAGGAACACTCACATTCCGGGAGTAAAATATATTGATTTACAGTATAAGCAGTGGTGGCCCGTACCTGTTCTGGGGAGCCGCAGCCGCCGTGGGGGTACTGTGATGCAGGCACTGTTGCCACCGCTGCTCCCGGGCTCCAGCCCATAGAGGGAAATCATGGTCCCAGCACCTGTATAATACAAATGACAGGCACTGGGACCAGCGCGTGCACAAGTGCAATCAGGGATTGAGCAGGGCAGCCCGCAGAAAGGTGTCCCGGCAAGAGGGAACACCTCCCAATAAGACTGCCTTGGTGACTGGCAGGTCGGACTTCCAATAAGAAGTCACTGCCAGTCACAGTGAAGCTTCACTCTTCTTCTTCATCTTGCTTCACTTCAGTGGCGGATTTTACCTGCGGGGGGCTTCGGCCCTGCAGCCCATAGGTAAAAACCGCCATTGAGTATAAGGGTGCTATTAACTTTGGGTGTGGCAATTGATGCAGGACAAATTAGCCAAAATACAGTAAAACCGCTGAATCGTGTAATCTTAAGATGGCCAAACATGGTGCGATCATCGCATGCAGTTCAAAACGCATTGCATGCAATACACATCGTACCATATTTCTTTTGGCTTGCAATGCGATGTGCGCTTCCACACATCACATATCACAGGTCAGAAATAGTATGTGCATGCAGTCATTTTTGTACTAGATCGCATTGCACCTTATTCAAATCACACTCTGTTTTATCATATCTCATCGAGGACTAAATGTACCGCATGTGGGCACCCTTAGGGGAGGTTGAGTTTTCAAACATCAAATTAAAAATAAATAATACAAGTGACCTGTTTAGGGATTATTGATGTTTTTGAGGAACATTTGTTTTAAAGTAATATTTGTTTAATACAGTATAGGATAATAAAACTGTAATTTTTCCACTTTCAGTGATGCTTATATTTTCATTTCATTTTAATATACAGTATATTGCCCTTAATTTGGGAATTTTTTGTGACACATGTTGTGGAAATGCACATGAGGTGTTTACATTTTGGACATATGTTTGGGACTCCATTTGGAGAAAAGCCATGGATGTCACCAATGGAACCCCAAGATATATTTGCTTGTAAATACTCCGGAACAGATTCCGGGGTAAATAATAATGTATTATGTCTAAAAAAAAGAATAACAGGACTAAATGGCTTCTGTGGTGTCCAATCCTGCACAAACACACACAACTGGTTAACCGTGCAGCTTCATTTTCCTCCTGTAGTAATAGATATGCTCAGAAATATCTACTGGATGGCTGCTTATTAGAATACTTATGGACCACATTATAATCTTACAGGTGTACTAGTGGTTTCTCATTACCTACTGATAACTCCTATAAAGTAATGTCTATATAGCTGTATTAGTTTTCATAACAACTGCTGTTCATTACACAATAACTTCAGTATTGTGCTAGGGCACGGTGTCCTTATATTATTCTATATCAACTTGTACAGTACATATATTATAGTTGGATGACTTTGTATGTCTAATTCTTTAGTTTTCTTTGTTCATACATAAAAACATTGAAATAAAAATGACTGATTTAAAAAAGAAAAAACACAGACACCCCACCCTTATCTTCTGTGTGTTACCCAACCAGTGCCAGATAAATGCTTGTGGGGGCAACTCTAGTATTTCTATCAAATTACCCCTCCCATATGAACACAGTGCATTGCAGAAGTGCCTCTCACACACTGTCACGCTCCCCCGGACCGCGGGGGTCTCTTACCGGGTCCGGGGTCCAACGTGGGGCGGTAGTCGAGTCCGGGGGCCCGGGCGGCAGCGTCTCAGCGGTGATCTGAGACAGCCGTCCGGGCAGTAATTCCCTGGCAGCAGCAGGGATCTCCGTGCGGCGTTCACCGCCGCGTGCACTTCCTGGTTGGCGGGCGCGCGTCCACTAGGGGCGCGCGCGCCGCGCCGTGCACAGTTTAAAGAGACAGGCAGGAAATTGGGCAGTAACCTGCAGGGATAAAAGGAAGTCCCTAGCAGGTGAACCCTGCCAGAGTATAGGTTCACACCTGCTCCAGCGTCCTTGTGCATTATATCCTGATCATTACTATCATACAGACCCCGGCTTGTTTCCCTGACCACTCTCTTGTCTTATCCCATTGTACCTGCATCCGTGTTACCCCGTGTATGACCTTGGCTAAACCTCCTCGACCATTCTCTCAGTCTCATCCCAGTGTCCTGCGAAAAGTGCTCCCAGTGTATGACCCGGCCCGGCTTTTGGATTCTCTATTGTCTTCTCCCTCGTGTACCTTCTGACCTTACTGTGAACGACCCGGCTAGACGACCACGCTTACCATATTCCCATAACCGCACCAACTCATACGGGAAACCTGACCAGAGGGCCGCGACCGACGTGTCGGGCGCCGCTGAAGCCCAAATCCCGCTTGGAGGGGTCACTGGCAGAAAACCCCCGGCACGGTTAGACTCCGCGCCTCTGTGTCAGGTCAAGCCAATTCCCGAGTTGGTGGGAATCGTACTATTTGTGACAGAATACTCTGGCCCATTGGAATATGGATCCAGCCAGTGGTCCGTCGCCTAAAGAACTCCTGGAACACTTGTTAACGAGAGTAAACAAGCAAG
The DNA here is from genome assembly GCF_055691185.1 of Crinia signifera. Lineage (NCBI taxonomy): Eukaryota > Metazoa > Chordata > Amphibia > Anura > Myobatrachidae > Crinia > Crinia signifera. Next base: position 196,688,685 of record NC_139222.1, on the reverse strand, counting down.
AACAGGATCAGGCCCAAATCATGCAATGTTTGCAAACACTGATGCAGCGTATGGAAACACCGCCGGTCCCTCCTCCTCCGGTACCAGCACCCCCAGCCGTAGTGGCCAACGCTGCTCCTCCCCGGATTCCAAATCCGACAAAGTATGGTGGAGATCCAAAGGAATGTCGAGGATTCCTAAACCAATGCCTTATCCAGTTTGAGATCCAGGCCGCATCCTTTTCTTCGGAAAGAGCTAAAGTAGCTTATATCATTTCGCTACTGACGGGGCAAGCCTTGTCTTGGGCCTCACCTCTGTGGGAGAAAAATGACACCGTGATCAATAATAGCACTGATTTCATCGCTGCGTTTCGCAAGGTGTTCGATGAGCCAGGTCGGGTGACGTCGGCTGCCTCAGCAATTCTTCGACTAAAGCAGGGAACCCAAACGGTGGGACAATACACCATACAGTTCCGGACCCTCGCTTCCGAGCTAGGGTGGAACGAGGAGGCTCTGATAGCTACCTTCACGCAAGGGCTCTCGGAGAGAATTAAAGATGAACTGGCATCTCGGGATCCAGCAGAATCACTGGATGGGCTTATTTCTTTGTGTACCCGGGTAGACCTTCGTCATCGTGAGAGGGAGAAGGAGAAGGAGAAGGAGCAGTCTCGGAAGTTTAGCTTCAAGCTGGCACCTCGATTTATTCCTCCCGGAGGGGCCTCTTCTTCAGCACCCTCAGTTTCAGATAACCAACCCGCCGAGGAGCCCATGCAGATTGGGAAGTCTCGCCTACCATTCGCTGAAAGGGAACGGAGGTTCAAAAACCGTCTGTGCCTTTATTGCGGGGAGTCCGATCATCGTCTCTCCAGTTGCCCAAAACGTCCGGGAAACGACAAAGCCTAACTGACAGTAGGGGGGTCAGCCTGGGCGCATTGTTATATACCCCGTCTCGAGTTCCCGCAGTGGGATTCACTATAGATATCACGCTACGGAATCAAAATTCCTCCCTAGTGCTGAAGGCCTTCCTAGACTCAGGCGCGGACGGCAACTTTATCACAGCACAAACCGTCAAACGCCTGGGAATTCAATGTCAGAGACTGGCCAATCCGTTGCATATTGTGGGAGTGGATGGAAACAAATTACCGTTTTCAAGCATTCATTCCAGCTCCTCTTTGGTCCACATGAAAATAGGAGCCCTTCATCAAGAGCTTATTTCGTTCTTCGTACTCCCTTCGGCAGAAAATCCTGTTATTTTGGGATTACCCTGGCTACAGTTACACTCCACCATACTCGACTGGAGGAATCCACAAGTACTGGCGTGGGGTGCGGAATGTCAGGGACGGTGTCTCACCAAGGTGGAACGACCCCAATGCACTATTTCCTCTACCAAATTAGACCCAGAGGTCAAGCTTCCAGCACCCTATCGAGCCTTTCAGGATCTCTTAAATAAGTTCATAGTCGTTTACCTGGATGACATTTTAATTTTTTCTAATAACCTCCAAGAACATCGGCATCACGTTCGCGAGGTACTGTCTCGTTTGCGGGAACACCAGTTATACTGCAAACTGGAGAAATGCTCCTTCGAACAGCAGGAGATGCCTTTCCTGGGGTTCATTGTTACAGGCACAGAATTGCGGATGGACCCCAAAAAGCTGTCCGCGATATCCGACTGGCCCCAGCCTATAGGCTTAAAGTCTATCCAGCGATTCCTGGGATTCTGTAATTTTTACAGACAATTCATTAAAAATTATTCATCCGTGGTGGCCCCAATAACTAAGCTCACTCGGAAAGGAGAAAACACTAAAGAATGGTCCTTGGAAGCCAAGCAAGCTTTTTCTTTACTTAAGCAGCTCTTTGTATCCGCCCCCATCCTAAGACGTCCCGATCCTGATAAACCTTTTTTCCTAGAAGTGGATGCCTCTTCAGCAGGGGTTGGGGCAGTTCTTTCCCAAAAGGATGACGTTAATAAATGGTATGCCTGCGGTTTTTTTTCTAAGAAATTTCAATCTCCCGAAAGAAATTATGCAGTTGGAGACAAAGAGTTGTTGGCCATCAAACTGGCCTTACAAGAATGGCGACATATTTTAGAAGGGGCAAAATTTCCAGTAACAGTTTATACGGACCACAGGAACTTGATGTATTTAAAGACGGCCCATTGTCTCAACTACCGGCAGGCTAGGTGGTCTCTGTTCTTTGACCGTTTCAATCTCATTTTAACCTATCGTCCAGGGGCCAAGAATATCAAAGCGGATGCTCTCTCTCGACTCTTTGGACCAGCTTCTTCGGAAGAATTGGAAGAGCAGAAACCTATTCTAAAATCATCTTGTTTTATCGCCTCCACCAGGAAAATTAAGATTCCAGTCGGGAAAACTTTTGTGCCTTCAAGTTCACGAACCAAACTTTTACATTGGTACCACTCTTCTCGCTTCGCCGGACATGCTGGCGCTAAGAAGACTATGGAGATCCTTTGCCGTCACTACTGGTGGCCATCGGTGAAAGCAGATGTCAGGAACTTTGTGGCTGCCTGCGACATTTGTGCTCAACATAAATCCTCTTCGCAAGCTCCGTCCGGGTTACTTCAGCCTCTTCCAATCCCCAGTCATCCCTGGGTAGATATCTCAATGGACTTCATTACTGAGCTCCCTGTTAGCCAGGGCTGCAACACTATCTGGGTGGTAGTGGATCGTTTTTCCAAGGCAGCCCATTTCATTCCACTAAAAGGTCTTCCGTCTGCCCCCAAGTTAGCCGAGATCTTCATTAAAGATATTTTTAGGCTGCACGGTTTTCCCCAAAGTATTGTCTCAGACAGAGGGGTTCAGTTCACTTCCAAATTCTGGCGAGCCCTTTGTTCCTCTTTTAACATCAAACTTAATTTTTCTTCGGCCTATCATCCCCAGAGTAATGGACAAACCGAGAGGGTTAATCAAGACCTGGAAAATTTTTTAAGAGTGTATATTTCAGCCAACCAAGATAATTGGGTGTCTCTTCTTCCCTGGGCAGAGTTTGCCCACAACAATCTGTTTCACGAGTCCACCGGCAAGTCTCCTTTTTTCATTCTAAACGGGTTTCACCCTAACCTTCCAGAATTCTTTCCAAATCCGTCAATTCATTACCAGCCGTTCAACAGACGGTTAAAAGTTTTCTAGACATTTGGTCAGAAGTAAGGAGAAACTTGACTAAGTCCTCTGATCGTTATAGGCGCTACGCCAATTATAGAAGAAGAAATGCTCCTCAGTTTAAACCCGGTGATAGGGTCTGGCTCTCCACAAGGCACTTACGACTCAGGGTCCCGTCCATGAAGCTTGCTCAGAGATTTATTGGTCCGTTTCGCATCCTCCAAGTAATTAATCCTGTAGCAGTAAGACTCAAACTTCCAAAATCCCTTAGGATTCCCAACGTGTTCCATGTGTCACTTCTCAAACCGCTTATTATCAATAAATTCTCCACCAGCAAACGTCCTTCCACTCCTATTCTGGTCGGTGATCAGGAGGAGTATGAAATAAATCAAATTTTAGATTCCAGAATCTCCAGAGGAGTCCTCCAGTTCCTCATTGACTGGAAGGGATTTGGCCCTGAAGAGCGCTGTTGGGTTAGGGCATCCGAAGTTCACGCCCCACGGGCACTTCTCAACTTTCATCGAAAATATCCCAACAAACCCTTCATAGGGTGTTCGGTGCCCACCCCTAGGGGAGGGGGTAATGTCACGCTCCCCCGGACCGCGGGGGTCTCTTACCGGGTCCGGGGTCCAGCGTGGGGCGGTAGTCGAGTCCGGGGGCCCGGGCGGCAGCGTCTCAGCGGTGATCTGAGACAGCCGTCCGGGCAGTAATTCCCTGGCAGCAGCAGGGATCTCCGTGCGGCGTTCACCGCCGCGTGCACTTCCTGGTTGGCGGGCGCGCGTCCACTAGGGGCGCGCGCGCCGCGCCGTGCACAGTTTAAAGAGACAGGCAGGAAATTGGGCAGTAACCTGCAGGGATAAAAGGAAGTCCCTAGCAGGTGAACCCTGCCAGAGTATAGGTTCACACCTGCTCCAGCGTCCTTGTGCATTATATCCTGATCATTACTATCATACAGACCCCGGCTTGTTTCCCTGACCACTCTCTTGTCTTATCCCATTGTACCTGCATCCGTGTTACCCCGTGTATGACCTTGGCTAAACCTCCTCGACCATTCTCTCAGTCTCATCCCAGTGTCCTGCGAAAAGTGCTCCCAGTGTATGACCCGGCCCGGCTTTTGGATTCTCTATTGTCTTCTCCCTCGTGTACCTTCTGACCTTACTGTGAACGACCCGGCTAGACGACCACGCTTACCATATTCCCATAACCGCACCAACTCATACGGGAAACCTGACCAGAGGGCCGCGACCGACGTGTCGGGCGCCGCTGAAGCCCAAATCCCGCTTGGAGGGGTCACTGGCAGAAAACCCCCGGCACGGTTAGACTCCGCGCCTCTGTGTCAGGTCAAGCCAATTCCCGAGTTGGTGGGAATCGTACTATTTGTGACACACACTCACACACACACACACACACACACCACCCTTGTATTCACCTCCACATTCTTAAGACTGCAACTGGTAAGGAATGCCGCTACTCAGACTGCATATATAACAGGGGAAAGCAACTGCCGAACCCGTTCATAAGCGGCAGGGACATGATAGGGGAAATTTACTAACATCCCTGATACAGACGATCCCACGTACTAACGGGTACGACCAGGATCGGCCATAATCAGGTAAAAAATAGGAATTGAGGATACAGCTAACTTACAAAGATACCATATTCTCAGGATTTGTATTTTCCGATGGTAAAGTGAGTCGTATTTGGCTGCTGAGTTTCCCTGGCAGCAAAATATGGACGAGCATGAAGCCTGCAAGGATCAGTGAGATCCATGCAGGCTTCTCTGTGTAAAAAAAAAAAAAAAAAAGAAAAGAAATGAAAACTGCATGGGGTCCCCTCCACAAGTAAATCAGCCCCAGGCTCTTTGAGCCAGTCCTGGTTTCCTGAATACCAGCGAAAAATCAAACAAAGAGGCTCCCCTCCCCAGGGCACCACTAGCCCAGGCTGAAGCCCTGGGCTGTCCCATGTTCCCCTGGGCAGTTGACACCTGGCCCAGCAAGCCTCCCCACATGTTGAGAACAAGCATGCAGGGCTTTACCATCCCTCTGGTGTAGAATGGTCCACTTCAGTCCAAGTAGGTTAAAAAACACCAGCAACAGCCAATACCAAGTGAATTGAGGAGCCCGCCTCCTCCCCAAGAATGAGGGAATTCACCCTTGACGTTAGTCACTGGGATTCCTTCAGCATATCAGGAGGTTTCCACACCTGATCGGCTAAAGTCTCCTGACTAAAAAGGACCGATCTACATCAGAGGGATGGTAAGTATAATCTTTTTCATAGGTACTACTACTGGAGAAGTCCCCCGAGGCTAAGGGATCAAGATAGATAAGTATAGATGGAGTGTGTAATAAAGTTGTACAGTAGTGGGTAGTTTTTTATTTGTTTATTCTATTTTTTACACAAATAAGCCTGCACAGATCTCACTGATCCACTATATCTTCTGCTGAATTTGTAGCCGAAATTAAGCAGTACAAATGATAGTAAATTTGCCCAAGTTATAGAACTCTATCACCATATACGACCAAGTTCTATCGGTGAAATTCGTCTGAAGTTCCCATTTTTTAAAATGGCAAATCAGCTGATTTCAGCTGTTAAAAAATTAGGCAGGCGCCGGGTCCTGGCCATATTTTAGATATAGTATGAATGGGTGCATTCTTACCTATTCGATCTTAGCAAATTTACCCTGGTGTGTTATGTGCTGATGATGAGGGGATTTGGAAGCCGCACTGCTCTGTTTGCAGCCTGAATAGAGACAGTCCGTACCAGTTGCGAGTCAGACTGGTCTGTATGGGGACCCCTGCATGTGGGTGAACTTGGACAGTTGGTGGTCACCACCAATCTATCCCCACATGCAACCAATTGGCGGTCATTGGCCACCCGAATCCATGCATGCAACCATATTATTAGTATATTTTATATCTTATACTTATAGGTGTGAGCTTGTATATTTTGCATTTTTGTGCCATTGTTTTACAATATTGCATTTTAGATTTGGAGCTACTGTAATTAGCATGACTCTCTTTTCTTCTTTTGTCATCATATTGCAGAGCAGAGAAAGTGACCTTCCCACAACTCATTAACATTAATGACCTCACATTATTCTTAGTATAGCTAATAAAGCACTTCAAGCAATATAATGATGTGGGTTCTTAAACTTTGCAACACAGGTTACTGGTGAGCAAGCAACGAATACATTAAAACAAATGGAATCAGTGTTCAGCACTACAATACGTACACATTAGTCACACTGTGCTTAATACACACACAAGACAGATAACACAGAGCCAGGGTGTACCAAGCTGTATTTTGCAGTCAACCCTACAAAAATACCATTTTTGGAGGTTTTGGCCACATATGTGTCAAGCTCCGGAATGCAATACATTCTAGTGTTGAATGTGGTAGATAAAGCTATCTTTAGAAGGCATTGCCCAATATAATCTTATGGGCTACATTCACAATCCCCTTCTCAGAGGGATCCAATGAGATCTCTTACAGCACCCCCACAGCATGCCCATTAGATTAAATTCACATCCTTGTCACAATGCATTATGAATAAAACTAATTTTTGGTTAATTTTTTTTTAAAAAGAGTCTCAAGGGACCTGGCGTACATAGAGAGGCTGTTTGTTGCAACTACATCAACGATGTACAGTATGAGCATACATTTGTTTATGTAATTCATAGGGCAGTATTCAATGAGATTAATCACTATGAGCAGTGAACTTCCTCTCCCCCTATTCAACGCATCAGGGGCTCGCTGGCAGCGATTTTTAACACACCCCCCCCCCCCCGGCGAATGCCGCAGGGAGCCGTGGAGATGGTGTAAGGCAGGGAGATGGAAGCCTCTCTGCCTGTGTCAGACACTGTGGGGTAGAAGGAGGGCTCCCGGGGACACAGGCAGCAGAAGCTGCCCCCCGGGAGAGCTGGCAGGGGATGCGGTGGAGGGAGCCTCTGCGCTGGTCCTGCTCGTGCATATGTAATGAGCGGGACCAGTGTGCAGTGAATATGTAATAAGCGGCTCACCGCCCCCTGCTGGTATAATGTGTAAAAAAAAATTTTTTATTAAATTCAAGCACATGAATCCAAATAGCATGCCCCTTCACATAATAAAATTACTGATTTTTTGACACGAAAAATAAAAAAAACAAACCCCTCTATTTTAAAAGAACACATTCCAGTTCACCTTAAAAAGATGTTGAATGAAAAACGGTGAATCATGGCGAAAAATCATGCTGAAAGCAGCTCTCCATCCTAGCATTGAATACACTCTCGGCAAATCACAGTGAAAACCCCATTAAAATACACCAGCGAATTGCAGCGAGCATGAAACTGAGAACTGGCCGGCATTCACTGTTCGCTTTCGGCAAACAGTGAACATTGAATAGGCTGAATCACATTTTCAGTGAAAAAGATTCACCGCGGGAAGTGAAAACAAAACGGTGAATCGGGAGCATTGAATACTGCCCATAATCGTTTCTGCCCCAATCTATTTCATACAAGGGCACGCGTGCACGCAGGCACACACACACTAAACTTTAATAATAAAACCTTTAAAACAATTTGGCTTGGCTTTTTTCATTAATATGCATTTATTATTATTTATTACAAGTTACTTATACAATAAGTATAGCAACAACATAATAATTTGCGCTGTAATTATCTACATGTAATTATCTATGTAAAATGTAATTATCTACATAAGTATAATTGAAAAATGTTTGTGTGCGTGTGTGTATGGATGTTCAACGATAATTCTCAAATGCTTTAACTACAGTAATCCTCTTTGAACGTTACCTTATCATCTTAGGGGACAATCTAAGTTCGAAAAAGGGTATAATTGGACGACCACCTACGGGTGCTGTAATTAGGGTCCATGCTATTTCTGTTGTTTTCATGCATTGTGATATGTCGTTGAAAAGCTAATGACCTTCTGAAAACAACCAGGGCCCTGAAAGCAGCGCCGGCCCCGGTAAAAAAAAAAGGGGCATGGTCAATGGGTTTGGTGTGGTTAATGGGAGGGTGCGTGGTCACACCACTGTAAAAAAATGAAAATAAAAATTTGCTATGCAGACTTGTTCAAAAATCTGGTGCCTGGTGGTAGGTGAACTACATCATGAAGTAACCAGTAAATAATTAGACTGAGCCCCACCCTCCCTCTGCCCGAACTGTGCCTACTAGTGGTTCCCAAACCAGTGGTGCCCTAAAGTATCAGCATTTTATTTCATGGCACACCTAGAATAAAAGTTTATTATTGAAATACAGTATTTGCAATTAAAAATTAAGTAACTTGCGCCTTCCAGTCATCCTTAGGCTCAGTTATGTGGTGGTGTACAGTTGGCAGGCACAATAACTGGTTTTGCCTATCACTTTGACCATCAATAATTTGATTTGGTCACGGACCAACAGCCCAAGGCACTCAAAGGTGCCAAAGCACCCAGTTTGGGAACCACTGCCCTAGGCCCAATGTGTTCAACACACTGGGACCGATTCATAGTTACTTTCAAATCTGATCTTATTATTTTTCACACTTGCCGAGCATACGAGACTATGATCATGAACATGCAATTCAGAGCAGTACACATCATGGCCACATCTATGCATGGCCGATCTATGCATGTGCATGATTGACATGCTGTGGCCATTTGGTGAGGTAACAAGCAGTGCTAGAGAAAATTGGGATGTGTCAGTCCTGTTGTTGGGCATTCTGATGCCAGCGGCTGTGTCCTCAGATGCAGCTTCACTAGCTGAGGCAGTGTAAAAACGCCGGACATCCTGGAGGTTACAGATGTTCAAAGTTCACAATTCCATCTACACACCTATGACATGATGATGGCATACTTATTATAAATGTTAGTGGCCAGCTACACCCATCAAACCAGGAATGGTGATTATATTGAAAAGCAGATGGGCCATAGAAGTTACCAGTAAGTTTCCCAGGAGGCTGCCCGGCCCTGAGGCCACTGAATCCTTGGCCCGGCTCCATACATTTAAATAATAAAACAAAAACTTATAGAAGCTGGCCCAGTGGGGAGCGGTGCCTCAGAGTCTCTGTCCGTATACAAACAGAGACCCTGCACCCCTCCAAAGATAGCTGCTGCCTGAATGGGGACAGATTTTAGAGGTGCTCCTGTGCCTGTAGCATCTGACAGGATGTGCTACCAAGAAAATCTGATTCCAGGAGCGCTGGCACGCAGAGCACACCCCTGGGCATTGATCAAGGAACACCCTCTGGACAACAAGCATGTAACTCTCCCTGGCAACAAGCATGTAATCCATTGCAGCAACAATCAAGAGACCCATGGCAAGGAGCATGTAATCCCCTGACATGCCCTCCCCCCTCTCATGGCAACGAGCATGAAACCCTGGCAACAAGCATGCAACTCCTGGCAATGAGCATGTAGGTAAGCGGCAGTTATGTGGCATAATATATAATAAGTATTATGGTGTGTGGTATAATATGTTATAGGCAATACGGTGTGGTGTATAATATGTAATAGGCATTACAGTGTGTTGCATAAAATGTAATGGGCATTGCCGTGTGTGAAACTGTGTAATGGACATTATGGTGTGTAATCCTGGTGCAATGTGTCTAAGGGGCTCTACCTGAGGCATTGTGTCTATGGGGCTCTAGCTCTAGCTGGCCGATGCTTTAGACTTGCCTTTCACCGATGTCTCTAGGTATAGTGATATAGTAATCCCGCCTACTGTTATGCTGGCTCTGCCCATTGTTGATTTTGGTGCCACCTTCATGAGGCCACTTCCAGAAATTTTCCAGGGCCACTTTTAGTCCCCAATTCCAAATGTGCACATAGTTGTCTGTATTTGCTTGTGCAGGCTCTGATGCACATGCATCTACCGAACCTCAACAGATCCGTCCACAGAACAGAAATGCATGAACACTGAAGCAGGTCCGTGGATGTTTCTTCACTGACCATGTGGTTATAGGGATGATATACTGTAACTCCAGGCTAATGCAAGTCTTGTCACTGTTAATGTCTATAGTAACAACTACGAATTACCTACATAGCACAGACAGGCCACAATATATTGATTTAACAGAAAGTGGGGAATAAATCATTCGCCTTTTCCACCAACTATAGATTTCACATGAAATTGTCATGCTGTACAATAGTGTAAGGTGTGATTTGACCAGGATGTTACCCCATCCAGAATCACTGGAACAGCTCATCCACCTTCTTCTCTAATCCAAGTGCAATGAGTCATAAATATTGACACATACATAAAAAGGCTTTAGCGAAAATGACTTTGCTTTTAGGCACAATCCCCCCCATTAATTTACCTGTCAGACAATAAATATTAATCCATTTTATGTCTGTTGCTTTGCCCAAGATGAGAAGTTATAATGTACTGTATAATCCATTCTATAACATGGAATAACAAGCTAAAAGATGCAAATCACATTCCATTCTATCATGTGGAATTTATCAATCACTTGATTGGTTTGTATCTCCCTAAATCATACAGTATATCTATGCATCATGTTACAGAAAGTGGTTTAAATGGTTCATACAGTGTCTCCTGTTTAGAAGATTTGTTACATCTCCCCATTGGCCTCATACTGAAAAAAATGCATTTTCTAAAAGAAAAAAGAAGGTTAAAATGAAACAAACACACACACACACACACATAGAAAAGTAGAACTTTATTACACACACACCTCAATTTTACACACTATACTTACTGACCCAGGGTTCAGCGCTGATTCCCTCCTCCAGAACCAGCTCATCCCGCACTGACAGCGGCTACAGAGGCTGCTAGCATGGTTGGTCGATGCGTCTCCATGGAGACGCATCACCCAAGGACGCTAGCAGCCTCTATAGCGCTGGGACGGCCGGCTGAGGAAGCCGGCTGACCCCGCTTTCACTGCGGGGTGAGCTGGCTCTGAGGGAGGGAGTCAGCGCTGGACCCTGGGTCAGTAAGTATATTGGTATATAATTAAGGTGTGTGTGTGTGTGTGTAATAAAGTTCTACTTTTCTATGTGTGTGTGTTTTATTTTAACATTCTTTTTACAGGTGGACTACAAGTCCTAGCGGGCCCATTAATGCCCCGCATGCTGGGACTTGTGGTTCACCAAGTCCTAGCATGCGGGGGAGGCCTGCTGCCACTTGTAGTTCACCCGTATAAAGCACTGTGATGTATGATTGTTTTAACCCTATCAGGCCGGCGTCCAATGGCCAGGGACGCCGGTTTCAGCCCTGGACGGGTAAAGCCTGGGGGAGGACCCCTTTATTGGGGGGATCCCCACTCCCCCAGGTACCCTGTCCAAGGCTGACCAGCCACTGTGCTCATGGTATGGCCGTGGGACCTTATGTAAAAGTGTCCCCCAGCTGTGGCATGACACCACGGGCTATTGGATCCCGGTTTCAAAATACGGGGGACCCCAGATTTTTTGTCCCTGGTATTTTTGGAACCAGGACCGGTTCAAGAGTCCGGGGCTGGTTTCAGAAATACGGGGGACCCCTACGCTTTTTGTCCCCTGGATTTTTGGAACCAACGAGCCTGTGGTTGGTTATGCTCAGGAGGGGGGACCTCACGCCATTTTTTTTTAACACAAATCTGCACATTTCCTCAAATTCGCATATTTTCATGACTAAAAATCACCCACTATCGCACTTTTTGGCCCAGAACACGCAGCTCATTAAAATGCAATTTTAAAATGTGCGCTAATGGGCTATTTTGGAAAGTGATTAAAACTCTCATCCTATTAAATGTCACCCTCTGTATTTAGAGTATTTGGTACTCAATATTTGAGTACATCTATAAGTCTTGCCATGTGCCATTTACAGAATAAGCAACATACTGTAAGCACCAGTCGGCTCCGTATAAAGGAGGAATAACACGATACATCACATAGCAGTGAGAATCAAAGGAAATGCAGACAGACATGGATCACAGAAAGCTCCCGCTGTAGAATAGCTAGAACCACAATTTTTTGGGGACAGATCAAAAAGAATAGAGAAAAAGAGCGCATATCGCTGCATTATTAATCACTAAACATTAAACAGTCTGAAGGATCTGCCTTTTATTTATTGTTTTTAACTCAAACATCAAAACCTTACTACACTTTTGTCTTCTATCACAGACTTCACAATTTGTTCCAGCCTCCTAGGTACAGCCTTTATACATCATGTAGCAGTTTAATTAATCAATGTACAGACAGCAATGGTGTCCTTACTTTGTGAATGTCACTGTTATTTAAACAAATAATATAAAAAAACATCTAGAGAAAAGTAAAACTAGTTCTTAAAGCTGGGTTACTACTTTGCACCAGGCAGCTGCCATTAGGGATGATTTACAAATAGTAAAAGGGTAATAGAAGCAAAAATCTATATTCTGTTCTGTAACAGGTCTTCTATAGAACTATAGAGGGGAAAAGGGATAGGGGAATTCTGAGAGCAGTACCGCGCTGGTTAGTGGTGTGACACCATTATTTGTTCATACTGGTGTGATCATGTATTTCTCTGGGATAACTGGCTTAAACCTTTTAACATGAGGTATGTATGTCATAAAGCTCTATATTAAAGTTTTTATTATATGTGTGACAACTCCAACCATAACTTATATAACAGCCATCCAGTGGGAAGACATGGTGATGTCCAGGAGTGACCAATCTTATATACCATTACCTATCCCTTGGTATACAATCCCATATACACACCATTACCTACAGTATCCCTTGGTATATGAATAACAGGAAGAAATGAGGGTCACTTCATAGATATAAAACTCGGTTGCCAAGACCGACCTGTAGTACATGCATATATACTGTAGCTTTAGTAACATTCCATATTTTTGCAGCATTGTTTTTCGCTCATGACAAGGAAACTATCTAAATCCATTTTAATGTATATTGATTAAATATTAAGTTTTTAAACTGTATTTGCATAAGATTTCTCTGTGATTCAAGGGTGTCTCCAAAAAGAGTTGTATTTTCCTATCTTCCTCCCTTGGCTTTAACAGGGTATGTGGATCAACCCAAGATGCACTTCCCAGTGGGTGTAGCTGGCAGCGAGGGGGTATTCCTTTCTAGTGTGAGTGATGGTTTATGTACAACTCAGTTGTTTGCAGCAGGTGTAGAAGGAGCGGTCGTTGTTTGTAGGCAGGCAGAGTCTTCTGATGCAGCTTCACGAAGCCCAGAAGCATGGAATACACGGCCATCCTGAGTAACCAGAGGGGTTCTCAAATGGTCGATGTTCACGCATGTAATGTGATGGTTGCTACTTCGGAAGCAGCTCACAGCAGTTGGCAGGTGATGTATACATACACAAGGCGCCTCCTGCAACATTAGCAGCAGACATGTGTGTTCTGATTGTTAGCGCTCAAAGATACAGAACAGAATCGGACTCACAATGAGCATTGTTGGGAGATAACGGCATACCTCCCAACATCTTGATCCAGTCAGGACTTTTTGGCATGTGCTCCTGAAAAGGGGGCATGGCATAGAAAAAATGGGTGTGGCTTTGTGTAAATGCCATTTTCTAGCACTGTTGGGGCATGCTCAATGCTCTATCAAGCTTCAGAAAGTGATAAAGTGGAGAATGATATACAGCCAGCCAATCAGCTTGCTACTGTCATGTTACAGGCTGTGTTTGGAAAATGACAGGTAGCCGATTGGCTGGTTGTTTATCACTCTCCAGGTTATCACTTTTTGAAGCTTGATACATCTGGCCTTGAGAGTCCATGCCCCCAGTCCCTCTATCTCCCTTGAATAGATGCTGTGTGCATGTGAACAGCAGCTATCTTCTGCTGCTCTGCTAGGTCTCCTAACTGACCCCCCCCCCCCACCACCACCACCACCACGGGACACTGCTGCCTGTGGGTGGGACAATCACAAGAAAAAATGGGTCTGTCCCATGGAAATAGATGCATCAAGATACTGCAAATGCAGTTGCAAATCCATCCTATTCATTAGAAAAAAGGGTACTTGTTTCCTAGCACGGCGCCCGTCGGGGTTAATTGGATACCTTAATTAAGGTACTTAAGGTATGCGATCAATGCGATGGATGCGATTTTCTGTCAATTACCAGCCTTTATTGCCGGCAAAAAGAAAATCGCGTTGATCGCGTCGATCGCATGCCATTATAATGGCATGCGATCAACGCGATCAACGCGATTTTACATAGGGTACAATGTTAAATGGCCCCGCATCCTCCGACCTTTTCATACCCCCACTATCCACGTCGGCGTGGAGTCGATTTTATATAGGGTGGCAAGCGCAGCGAGCTACCGAGCCCGAAGCGCGGCGAGCGCAACAAGCCTCGCAAGGGTACGCATAATACCTGTGAAGTAATGCGCGTCCCCTTGCGGGGCTCGCTGCGCACGCCACGCTTCGGGCTCGGTGGCTCGCTGTGCTCGCCACACTATATAAAATCGACCCCACGCCGACGGGGATAGTGGGGGTATGAAAAGGTCAGAGCATGCGTACCGCTGTGCTCGCCACGCTTCGGGTTGCCGTTCATCATGGGGTGGCGTTAACAATGGGGGACCATTTCACCCATGAGGGGGGCTATGCAATTAAAATTGGGGTTTCGGGGGCTTTTAACATTGGGCCCAATGGTAAAATGGTCTCAGGGACCATTTTACATTGATTCCAATGTAAAAATCGCATCGATCTCGTTGATCGCATCGCATACGATTTGGTTGCATGCAATGCGATTGACGCGATTTTTTGGGTCCCGATGCTTAAGATAAAAATCGCTGGCGCCGTACTAGGAAACAAGTACCAAATAAAGACACAGAAGATGTAACCGGGCCTCAGTGTGACTCGAAATCTTTATTTTAAATGATGATTGTTCAATATAACCCCACACAATGCATTTATTATAACGAGTATAGCTTTTAACACTAGAGCAAAGCTTAGAGGAAACACTTCTTGCTCCCACTCCTGCCCCCAGTTCCCGTTTCTTCAGGTCTGTGGGTTCTACATGCTACTGTGAGTTCTGTCTTTATAATGCAAGAGAGAATTGCCATAAATATCTTCTAGCTGGCAGAAATAATGTCGTTTTTACAATCAATTCCTGAGTTCCCAGCCTCTCACCCAACTCTTATTAAAACACAGCGTTCACATCACTCAATATAAAATCACTGTTCCCTTCAGCTACATGGCTGCAGAACTGATCATTATTTTATCCAATCATGAAATGAATGATCGCAGTCAGACTGAGGGCCTCCAGAACAGCAGGATACAGAGACATAGGTTAAGTGTGGGCAGAAAAGTCTTGTTTTCTTTTATACTTCTAAGTTACAATATTCTGAAAGAAACATGATCTGGAATCAGCAAATGGTGCCATACTCAGAAGTCTAATCATTATAATACAGTATATTTCTTTATATCTTTATGAATAGACTAGTACATTTTACCCCCATGGTCTCATATAAAGACCTAAATGTCGAGTCTCCCCTGTAAATTTATTTAACCGACATGCTGTAGCAATGTTTTTAACCCATAACGTTAACACAAAATTTAAATCTAAAGTACAGCGTTAGCTTTAAATCCACCAAAAATGTAAACCAGTGGTCAAAGTGGGAATTTTGATGTGGGGGTACAAAATATTTAAAGAAATTTAGTGACATAAGGATGTTGAAACTGGCAGATTTTGACACACAGACAGATGCTGACACACAGACAGATGCTGACACACTGACAGATGAACACTGACACATGGACAAACAGATACTAATACACAGACAGGTGGCGACAACCTGGCACACAAATGCTGACAAACACAGATGCTGACATACAGATCCTGACACATGGACAGATTCTGAAACACGGATGCTAAAATACAGGGAGATGCTGACACACAGATAGACGCTGACATGCTGATACATTGATGCTTGCACATTTACACTGACACACAGACACATGGATGGATGCCCACACAGGCACTGACCACCGGATTTCACCAATTCTAACCAGTCAGGACTAGGAACATAGGATGGAAGGCATCATATAGTGCAGTGATGGCTAACCTTGACACTCCAGTTGTTATTCTACTACACATCCCAGCATGCCCTGTGTGAGGAAACCACCCTTAGCTGGGAAGGTGGTTACCCTCGGTGGGATTCAAATCACTCGGGCAGACAAGACTATATAAAAAATACCATATATACTCGAGTATAAGCCTACTTTTTCAGAACATTTTTTATGCTGAAAAGGCCCCCCTCGGCTTATACTCGAGTGAGGGTCCCACTTGAGTCAATACATTTTCCCAGTTTTTTTTTTGTAAAATTAGGTGCCTCGGCTTATAATCGGGTCGACTTATACTCGAGTATATATACGGTAATTCTTTATTATGACAGCACAACAGAAAAAAATGCTCAAATGGTACAGGATAATTGGTAGCATAGATCATCCAGCAGTCTCTTGCAGTCAGCACGCTGAAATAACAATCTAGTAACATGCAGCCTTACAACTACTGTTAGCTAGACAGTCCTGTGTCCTGGTAGGGTTTTCTCTGATGTCTGATCTACAGGATCCCTCAGGATAGAATCTCTCAATTGAGAAACTGTTCTCCTTATACACCTGGCTGGCAGATCCCCCTGGTGCCACGAAGTCTACTCAGGGGGTAGGGTCAGATATCCCAATGCTAGGTCAGCCAGTATAGTGCAGCAGAGACCCATTGTACATCCTCTGGGAGGTCTGACCTATTCTCTCCCAGGTTACCTGCTGACCTAGATATATTCCTTTGTCTGGCAGCTAATACCCCTTTTCCACTAGCAGAAATAACCTGGTAATTTCAGCGGGGACGTGTATCTACCCGGGTATTCTGCTAGTGGAAATGCTCCCATGTCAAATAACCCGGTTTGGATTTCCTGGCAATCCAACCCAGGTAATGATCAGGGTTAAACCCGGTTTGTACCTGGGTTCAGGGGTAGTGGAAATGCTCCCAACCCGGTATATTTGAAAAACATAGCTGATTGGAGCTTCTGGGGTATTTTATGTGCAATTTGTACATGTTTATGTGTACTTTTACGTGTGTACCTACCAATGGCTCAGGTATACTGCAAACAGTTTTCACAAAAGTATTACATGTCTTGTGTGAAGACACTTTTGAAAAGGTTTCATATTGAATTTTTGGGACTAAAATAAAAGCACAAACTTTTTCAAATAAATATTTGTGGTGCCTTCATTAATCAGGAAATGTTTTCTTTAATGACGGCCCTTTTGGGTAATGGAGGCCCTGTTTTGTGACCCCTTAGTAAAGCCCTTTAAAAAGGCATTTTCTTATGTAATCTATAGGAAAAACAGGCCTTACCCAGGTTAAGTGTAAACGGTGCTGATCCAGCAATTTACCAGGTAGCACTGTAGTGCAAATGTGTCTTAAACCCAGGTCCAACCCAGTATCGATCTGGGTACAAATTACTGTGTCTGACCCAGGTTGCTAGTGAAAAATGGTTATAACTTATGGGTGTGGTATAACACACCAACAGTCGGGATTCCGACAGTCATTAGCCCGGCGTCGGACTCCCGACTGCACAGCGGGGAGAGCGCAATGAAGCCCCTTGCAGGCTCACTGCGCTCTCCACGCTGCGGGCACGGTGGCTCGCTGCGCTCACCACCTATTTTATTCTCCCTCTATGGGGGTTGTGGGCCCCCACGAGGGAGCATTCGGGATTCCGACGTCGGAGTAATGACTGTCAAAATCCAGATGAAGGTTCTCAGTCCATCTCGTTTCGTCACACCCTGCATCAGTTTTAGCATGGGCAAAAAGTAATATTGTAGCAGGGCATGCTGGGATGTGTAGTTCAACAAAAGCTGAAGTGTCAAGGTTAGCCACCACTGATATAGTGTAATACCGTTTTTTATTAAACAATCATAAAAATCATAAAAAACAGGTTTAAAACAGAGGACCCTAAACAATATAAGCTTGATATAATATTCCAACAGGCATCCCTGGGGTGCTTGTGTAGAGAAGGGGATTCATTCTCTCTCATCTTTCTCAAAGCATCGGTGTGTAATCAAACAGACCTCATATTTATACCCCTATTCATTAAGAGAATGGTTAAATGCTACGGCGAGCACATTGCATTTTGGTTTCACAGTGCACTCTCTGTGATTCGCCGGGGTCCCTGATTCGCCACTAGCCCCTCTTCCACACTATTCAACTGGTCAGGGACTCGCTTGCCCTTGACCACAAAAATCATTCTCCCCGGCGAAAGGAGGACGGCGGAAGGCAGGGGGATGGAAGCCTCCCTGCCAGCGCCGCATTTACAGCATGGGGGACAGAAGGGAGGAGGGGGTCTGGCAGTGACCCGTCTTCTGCGGTAGAGAGGAGACAGGGCAGGCAGGGAGATGCGGGGAGTGCTGCGCTGGTCCTACTCCATGCATATGTAATCAGCGGTACCAAGCGCAGTGAATATTAATGAGCGGAACCCCGCCCCCCTGCTTACATCATGTTAAAAAAAAGAGTATGAGCCATCATAGAATAAAAATAAAATTTTCAGTGAAAAATGTCACAGTTTAGCTGAACAGCAGCCCTGTTTACCGAAAAAAGCGGTGAATCTAGAGCATTAAATACTGGCCACAGAATTCCTATCCATCTACAGTAATTGTATCAGTAAATGTCCTCAGAAAAGCAATTCTGCTCCAGGGTTGCCTTTCTATTGTGTCCCATACAGGTGGATGTTATTACAAGCCTGCCTGAGATACAGTATTAAAACCGGCCAGCTGCTAACACATAGGTGAATCCCGGAGACCCTAATGTACGCAAGCACCGCAGGGACACCTGTTGGGATATTACATCAAGCTTATTTTGTCTGCAGTATTTGTGGACAGAATTTTAGGGTGAGAATTCTCTGTTTTATACCAGTTGTTTTTTATGATTGTTTAATAAAAAACTGTATTACACTATATGATGCCTTCCATTCTATGTTTCTAATCCTGGTTGGAATGGTGGAGGAAGGAGAGGGGAAATCTGGTGGTGACACGCATGTCCCTCACTAAGGGCCTTATTCTAGTTCACTCTTAGAGGCAAATTCCTTCTTAGCTGGACAAAACCATGGGCACTGCAGGTGGGGCAGATGTAACATGTGCAGAGAGAATTAGATTCGGGTGGGGTTTTACTTCAAAGTGAGATCTATATTGCAGTGTAAAAATAAAGCAGTCTGTATTTTCCCTGCACAGAAACAAATCTAATTCTATCTGCACCTGTTACATCTGCCCCCTGCAGTGCACATGGTTTTGTCCAGCTAAGAAGGAATTTGCCTCTAAGAGTGAACTAGAATAAGGCCCTAAGTGTTTCTGTCTACTTCAAACTGTAGACCAATCATTCTGGTACGAGTCCGATTATCATATACTGCTTTCACATTGCAGAAATGGGTAATGACACTGTATTCTTAAATGGGACTTTAAAACGGGTCTGAGCCTTGAGACCTCTCACATTGCAGGTGAAAACCGTTTTAAAAATCATTTAATACCATTCAAACATTCAACCCGTTTAGCCCCCAAGGGACACGTTTCAAGCCATTGAAATAGAGCTGTTCAAACTGCCAAAAAAAACGGCTTTAAAACGTGTGGGACTCTGCTTTTTAACCGTGTTGAAATACCGGTTAACTTTAACCGGTAAATCAACTTTGGCACTTTCACATTGCAGCCTTAAACGTTTTAAAATGGAAAAAAAACGGCAATATACCGTTTTAAAAGTGCGATGTGAAAGGGGTAATAGTGAATTATATACAAAATCAGAAATGTAGCAGTATTACACTATTGCACTTTTATTTCTCTCTTTTTGAGTGTCATCATTCTGAAGAAAAATCACTGACATACAAAAGGAGAAAAGAAAGTACTATTCCAAGCGCCAAGGGACCTTCTGATATATTTGTGTTTGGTAATGAAACAATGGAGGCTTGGCCATATATATAAGATAGCATCATTAAGGGGGTGGGGCCACAGGAACCAAGGATTGCAACATGGCCTGGAGTTTATGCAGACACTGGATTGTTGATGTGTTTTTTTTAATAGTAAAAACAGAGAAAAATGGTGTGTAGGAGTATTGAGTTGCTTAGCTTTGTGGCATTGAATTATATTGCCTGTAATGTGTTATGCATATTTTGGTATCATTTAGAAAGTTTAAAGTTTAACAAACATATTACATTGTTGCTTTTAGGGCCAATCTGAGTTTACTACTGAGGAAGTCATTCAGACTAATAAAATTACGTTTTATTTTAAACTGTTTTTATTGTGTGTGGGGTCAGGTTGCCTTCACCTCTCAGGGAAGAAACAAACAACATCCTTGTTGCAATCCTTCAAACCTACCTGATCCATCGGACACCAATGGTGAGTTTTATACACCTGGAGCAATATGTAACAGCCTGGTTTTGTCCTGTAAATGATTGCTGCTTCACAAATATGTCCAGACTTGCAGAATGTCTGCACTTTGCAGACAATTACATGTTGCCTCTAATCTAGAAAGATTTATCTTCAGATCTGGCTGGTTGGAACAAAAACATGGTTATGGATAAGTGACAGTGTCAGTTTTCCAGCATTTCCAAGCAAATGGTCAACTGTCATTTGCTCTCATCCATAACCATGTTTTTGTTCCAACCAGCCAGATCTGAAGATAAATCTGCGCGTGTATGGCCACCTTAACTATTTCCTGTCTAAATTTTAAATACAATGGTTCTGGAAATTAGCTTTCCACAGCTGTCTTCTACTAAGTCTGGAATACAATAATTAACCTAGGTTGACTGTTAGAGCGCTTTAATATGAGGTGTTTTCTAGCAAGCAGCTGCTACCGGGGATGGTCAGTTCCCCAAAAAGAATACAAGAAAAAACACAAGATTGGAGCAGCGCTATACATATATATAGCGCTGCTCCAATCTTGTGTTTTTTCTTGTAAGTCTGGAATACAGCTGAGCCTATAGCAAGCTGTACGCAGTGCACGCTAAGAGCTATTTCACACGCTCCGGCTCGTGCCAGGCGGCGAAACCCCGCACGGTCAAAAGCCGTGCCACACACAGTAGTTAATAATGGACACAATTGTGTCCATTCACATGGGACGGCCCGGCCGCCTGGTTGCAGCCGGATCCCACCACTGGAAAGGACGGCTGCCGGGCTGTGGCCATCCCCACCATTGTAAACTTCTCAGTGCGGCATGGCTTCTTGGCTGTGCGGGGATTCGCTGCCCGGCAGGAGCCGGAGCGTGTGAAATAGCCCTACGAAAGCTGTAATAATGTATGCTTTTTCACTGCTTGATACATCACACCCCTGTTATTTATAAACATTTCAAATTGCAACTTATATGAGGTGAATCTTGGAGGACATTGCACTCATTATATAAGGCACTTACAAAACAGATGCGCATTGAATTTTTGACAACACCCTCTAAAATTGCTTTTAGCAAATTATTGTAATGATTGAATTGTTTTTATATTGTGTATGCTTTGCTAAACTCTAAATAAATGTATTTTTATTATTCACACATTCATTTCATGTTCAACCGAAAACATTATTACCCGCACTGGGTGTGGATTGAAAGGTCCACATTGCCTAGGTAGTCAGCCTAATTGCAGACTGTCCTGCTGTCCCTCCCATGAGTCAGAGTTCAGCAGGCAGTTGTGGGGTTGGAGCCAGGGGTTTCCCAGCACCTCTGGGAATTCTGGGCACGCCCCTCAAATTAACAGAAACAGGGGATGCAGCACTAGGCCTGGTCTCCTCAACTAAAGGTCACGCCCACCAGCTGGAAGCCATGCCCCCTTTTCTGGTCAGCTGTGTTTGAAATATGACAGTTGGGAGCTGATATATTTCAAACACAGCTGATTGGCTAGTGCTTTATCTCCTTCCACTTTATCTCCAGTTTACAAAATCTGCCCCCCCCCCCCCCCCCCCCAGTAACAAAGAACTCTTGATCGGTATTTTGTGTCTGCAACAGACCTGCGCTGCACATGTGCTCACCTGTAATGCCTGAACCTAGGCATCACAGGTGTAAAGGTCCATACACACTGGGCACCTATGCCCAGCGTGTATGGACAGCGATGATGTCAATCATCGATGCAGGGAAAGCCGCTCAGTGCATACACACTGAGCGGCTTTCCCCCTGCCTGGTGCCGATGGGGGAGGACAGCGTTGCATAGCGCAGCACTATGCAAAGCCGTCCTGAAAGCCGCTCATCTGCTGGTATAACCAGCGGATGAGCGGCTTTCCTGGCGATGATGCGGGAGCGCACAGCAGCGCTCATCGCCGGGGCATACACACTGGGTGGCTTTCAACCTGCCCAGTGCCAACGGGGGAGGATGGCGTTGCATAGCGCAGCACTATGCAAAGCCGTCCTGAAAGCCACTCATCTGCTGGTATAACCAGCAGATGAGCGGCTTTCCCGGCGATGATGCGGGAGCGCACAGCAGTGCTCACCGCTCATCGACAGGCATACACACTGGACGGCTTTGAGCTGAAAGCCGCTCAAACTGGGTGTTTTGAGCGACTTTCAGCTCAAAGTTGCCCAGAGTGTATGGGCCTTAACCAGTGCTCCCTCTAAGCTGTGCGCACGTGCGCGCGCACACAACTCGACGAGCGTGCGCACAGACATTACAACTGAGCGCACAAAGCAGCAGTGGTCCCTTTTTGCAGTTGTGGACTCAATTAATGTGTGTTTCACCCATTAACTACATTGTGTGCTGTGTTTTGAATGTTTAAATGTTTAATATCATTTTGAAGTAAAGTTAACACAAATGCTGAACGTCATTTTCCAGTTATATATAAGTGACGCACAAAAGTGAAAATTTCCTCCCAAAGTTGCACAGTCAAAATCTTTTGCCGCACACAGCCTTCGTAAAATTAGATGGAACATCGGCCTTAACCCTCTGTGGGTTGTATGTAAAGGAAAAATGTATCAACTTTGTTGATTTATTTGTTGTGCTCGGGTAACAGTGAGGAACTTTCTGGATCCCTTACTGGGGATTCAGCTGTCACTCAAGGCAGTATCGCATGGACAAACTGTTGGAAAAACTGGCAGTAACAGTTCAACTCGAGCTGGTCAGCTGATCAGTTTCTGGGGGAGAAAAACACTGTCATTGCCAGCCAGAGACAGACTGCTGTTAGCTCTTTCAATGACTGACCCTCCAGAGCCATAATCGGTACAGCTGTAGACATTAGAGTGGGCATATATGAAGTAGCAGACAACCTCCCAAACCCTCAATAACCTAATGTGTTTGGCGGCGGGTAGCTGGGTCTGCACAAAGCCGTTCCCTTCTACGGGACTGGAGCCTGTCTAGTCGGCTGTGGACAGGGTGATTGCTGTTGCTGCCGCTGGTTGCCGGAATTGAGATCTGCCGCCTCCCTCCAATCTCTGCTCCGCCTAACATAGGTGCCGGCGCCACCCACACTGGCGCTAGGGAGCACTGGGAGCTGCTGAGGTTGCCAAGAGACCCACTCCATTCTAGTGCGCTGACCGTTTAAAGATCCACCCACCGCTAATTATATGCCTCCGCCGCTGATATCATTACCTGCTTATGAGGATTGACAGCAGTTTAGCTCCGCCTACCACTAATTACAGCTCAGAGAGAGAAAGAGACAGAGCCCAAGTAGAGTGACAACGGGATTGAAATCCATATTAGAGTGAAGAGCCTTGCATGTTCAAGTTTTACAGGCAGTCTGCTTCAAAACGTACAGCCTATATTAAAGCATCCTGACAGCATAGGTTCAGCAACGCTGCAAGAAGGGTAAGAACTGCTTAATTAATATTAATCTCCTCCCTTCATAGGAGATTAGGAGATTGGTCAGAATTCGAGGATAGAGACCACTCCCTCATTGCTTTTAAGATGTTTAGTCTGGAAATAACAGTGCGGAAACAAGTACTTTACACTGGTCTTGTATGTCCATCAAAATCTTGGCTTACAGCCAGAATTAAGTTTTTTGTTACTTTGTATATAGAAGAGCAGACTTTAAAGAGAACAAGAAAAGGTTGATTGGATTGGATACTTTTTATATACACATTAGTATCCAAGTCTAATACTTTTCAGCACTTTCATCTAGAGTTTCACGGAAAGGCAAACTAAACAGCGTATTTATATCAGCCGAATATACAATAGGCCCCAATGCGCGACAACTAAAATATTAATACAATGCATTGCACGGTTGTTTACTTTTAATTGGCTAGTTAATTGCTATTACAGCAAATGTAATTTTGTTGTACTGCATGCATGTTTATGTATAGCGTTTTTAAGGATAGATTAGAGATATATTTGAGTTGATTGATATCTTTATATTGAAGGTACTATAACAACTGTTCTGTTTACTATTTGTAATTTAATACAATTGCTAACATGTACAATACATATACTTACCATAATTGGGTCCTCTTGTCCATATGCTGATGCAGGGATCCTGAAATAAAGAAAAGCAGGGGTTAGAATAGTAGTGAGGAGCATCTGGCTCCGCCCTATCATATCAATTAACCATCTACACTGTATAAAGGAATATGTAGGTTTCCCAAGCCGCCTACATTGCAAATTGACTTGGGTGGAGGTACTAGCATACCTATAATTAACCTTTCCAGGATAGGGGAAGGTTACACAGGAAAGCACAATTTACTTTGATAACCCTTTCTGAATATTTTAAAAATAAACTTTTGGGGTGCCTTAAAAAATGCCGATACGAGAGAGTGCTGATTGCAAAAAGGTTGCAGACCACTGCTTTACACAATGTAATAGTTTGTCCTGCAGTAGGTAAGAAAAGTTTGTGCTATGGAGACTTAATTTTCATGTAATTAATTACGGTATAATGTGGACGGTAAGCCCACTGAGATTAACTGCTCTGGTTTGGCTAGAACTGACAGGGCACTGTGTAAGGCTTTGCCTGTATGCCCCACAGTGAATACATGTCTGATAGGGAGAAGAAACACCCTTTCAAGCGCTAAATGAGACCAATTAAGGAAGCCAGGCTAGTGCTGCAAAGGGATTTTTAGAGTGGATACATAATGGTTACTATCTTTGCAGGGGCACAGACTCTGTAATCACTTCTGATACCCTGCAGCTACAGGAACATCCTTGTATTCTCTACGTTCTTCTTCTTATAGACATACACTTTGTCAGCAGTGTAAGCTGGTATACGGCTAGGATGTATGTATGTATGTATGTATGTATGTATGTATGTATGTATGTATGTATGTGTATATATATATATATATATATTATATATATACTCATTGTTTGAGAACATAGGCGTGCGCACATAGAGTGTGCGCACGCCTATGCTGTGCCCACCCTTATATACTTTTGCTTTTTAGAACTGGTATTCCATTAAAACAAGTGCCCATCAATCAATTATGTGTGTTTTGCATTGTTAATTGTAATAGACCATTGTCATATCACTACATACCTGCGTCATCCATATCACTACATACCTGCGTCATCCATATATGATAATGATTTTATTTGCATGTACTGTTACACAGAGTAATTAGAAGATTAAAACTGAAATAGGCCAGAGATTATGGTGTGGCTGAGAGATGTTTTATATTGTAGCGAGTGCGAATAGCTGATGGTAGACACGTCTGATTGGTGGTGTTAGACACACCCAATGGGCGTGTAAGACACCCCCCCTAATGAAATGTGCACCCCCTAATGAAATGTGCTGCGCACACCTATGTTTGAGGACCAGTTCAAAGATCATCCATGTGAGATGGCTATATATACAATGATGGCATCATGTGCAACTGCACACACACCAACAAGAATGATCTTACCCCAATATGTCACACTTTGAGCAGAACTATAGGTTATGCACAGCAAGTGTAATACAACGAAAGATGTGGACGGTGCACGCATATTAAAGTGACTTTCAAGTCACTTACATATGCGTGCTTCACTGGGATGGAAATGGCCGGGCAGCTGACATCCAGTGATGTCAGCTGCCCGTCCCCTGCACCCGCATCACGGCCTCATTATCATGAGAACACCCTTGAAACGCTGAGCGTTCCCATATGGTGATGGGGCTGCCCGGCACCCAACACCCTCTTTGCCCCCCATGTTGGGTGCACGCACCCTGTGTATGCACATGCACACTAAAAAACCATTGATCCCCGTGCAAACGCAGACTAGCTGCGAACGGACCTGAATAAGGTCCGATGTCTGAAGTGGGTTGAAGAACCTCTAATAGCATTCTAAGCAATGGCATGCAAACCTGATCAATATGCATAGCATTACCATGGTGTAATGCAGGTGTGCACGCTCCCATTCCAAACTACTGTATCATATTTGAAAACGGCGAAAACAGGTTACCAGCGATGTATGAACCAGTGAAAAGTGCAGTTTAAAATGGAGAGCTAAGCCTGCACCCCCCAAAATGGCAACATAACATAGGATAACAGTTTAGAAGTATGAGAGGGCATAATAAAAAGGTGCACAAAAGGCCAATCACCACCATACATTAGCAATTGCAAGTCTAATCCATTGCACATTGTTTAGCATATTGCTCAATCTGAAATGGCAATCACTTTTTGATCACAATTGTCACTTGGGGAAGCCCATATATCAGCAATAATTTAGGGCAATCCTCACAAATTGCCCCAATCCATTGCTGATATATGGCCATCTTTACATGCAGTTAAGCTTGTCATATATCAGCAATGGACTGGAGCAACCTGCCAATTTTGTGGTGATTGCCCTAAATTATTGTTGATGTATGGGCTTCCCCAAGTGACTTGCAATTGCTAATGTGTGGCAAAAATTGTCTTTTGTGCGACCAATTTGACAATCATCCAATTATTCTGCTGCTAACAATCACTGCAATAAAGATTACAATTAGATAGTATATGGGCAGATCAAAAAAACCTGCAAATCACTGGTAAATATCTGTGAAACTGTGATGATCGTGGAAGAAATTGCAAAATCTTCAAATCATGTATTGCAGATTGCTGATGTACTGTATGGGGGCCTTTACTGGAGTCCAATCTCTCACATGTTTGTCTGTCTGTGGAGCTGGGAGCTCACTTGAAAATCTTACCAGAGAGTGAAAAAAAAAGGAGGATCCTCATTACCAATCAGCTTTGATACATACCGTAATACAAATTATTAGGAACGTTGCAAGTAGACTTAGAATGACAAACAGTGGTATGCTTCCTTTTAACAAGAACACCGTTGATTAGTTTGCAGTATATGAGGGTGTGGTTGTGTTTGTGTAAATGACATTATTTCATCTTTATTTCTTGCAGATGCTGTAGGAGGCATTTCACGGATATGTAACCTGACCCTTTTTGCACTGCAGCTCCATCGATGGCCCAAGGATTTGTTTGTCAACCTTCAGCTATATTAGATAACCATGATCCATCATACTAAAATCAATATTAACAATAACAAAAATAAAATCATGAAAATAAAAGGAACGATTACACTGAGTTACTTATTGGTTGGATTGTATTGCTGGAGCCAATGTGGAAGTAGAAGACCACCCACACTTACCTCATTCTATTATACTGAGTTATAGCAACAGCTAGACATTTCCAGACCTGTGCATGTGACTGCTAGATTTGTAACGTTATACCCAGTAGTCAATTGTATGCCAAGCCTACATTGAGCAACAAGGCACATAATAGAGAACAGAACACGTACAAGCATGTCCTCACTTAATATGTGTACCATGTTTTCTGCAGAAAGATCACAAGCTGTGGCAGTCTCACAATGTCCTTGAACATTAGAATCCTTGGAGACATAACCTTTCTGTTGCATAATTTACAAAGATTAATGGCAGAGTATGCAGTGCGGGGACACGTCAGGCTGGAGTGGTGCTCTCCCTTCTCTGCTGATGTGCGGTGATTCTGCCGGCTGCACTGCGCCTGACATAATATATAATGCTTGGGCCACAAATAGCGGCCAAGCGGCTTCCGCTTGGCTGCAAGGAGGAAGGGGGGGGGGGTCACAGACAGTGGTGTGGCCGGATCCTACAGGATCCAGCCACTGCCAACCGAATCTCAGGAAAAACACAGCATGGCATCGAAATGTATGTGTTCTTCCCGAAATCCGGCTGTCCCCCCTGTCCTTCCCCTCTGCTGCTAATGTGTTGGTGGCCGCATAAGAGCCTGTGTGCAGGCTCCTTGCATTGCAGCAGGTCCCACTGAGCCACTATGTATGGCCCCAGCCTTACAGGAATGAAGGCAGCAGTAGTCCTTACACTGAGAGCAGCAGGTGAAGTACCTGTGATTGGAGGATCTCAGCATATGATGATTAGAAGACCTCTGAATTGTGGAGCTATCATATTTCAAACACAGCCTGTGACATGACAGGTAAGAGCTGATTGGCTGGTGGTTTATCACTCTCCATTTTATCACTTTTGAAAGCTTAGTACATCTGGCCCATAACCCTCTGATTCTTGGAACACTGAGGATCGCACAGCATGGACCTGTCCCTATGTATTCACCCTGCCTCCTCTGTCTCTATAGCGCATGTCTCTATCTATGCCAACATCTGTGCAGCTTCTCTCTCTGACTTCTACATGTTTCCTCCTGTTTCCCTATATTCTCTGTCCAGCATCTATCCTCCCCTCTCTGCTCAGCATCTGACCCACCCTTTGTCCGGCATTTGTCCTCCCCTCTCTGTCCAGCATCTGCCCCACCCCCATCTGGCATCTGTCCTCCGATCTCTCTGGCATTTGCCCCCTCTCTGCACATGTGCAAACCACGTCAGGGAACGGCTGCAGCAAGTTGCACACTTGCAGGGCCATTTGCAGCAGAGGGACCCACTGCACCTGCAGCTTACAGATTATTACATTTTGGCCCAAGAGTGAAAAGTTAGATCTGGGTGGTGTCCACATTCATGTGATATACTGTTCATTTTCTGAATGATGCGGTGGAAAAATAGGAAAAGATATTTGTAGTGATAGACATCATGAATCAAACGTCAAGTGAGTAAGATTAAAAAACCTAGGGAAAAGTAGCATAATGGGGCATTTGCTGGAGCAGTGAGGAGTCAGCCACATTAAAACCAGAAGAGAAATCCAGAAGGAGATGAAGATTTGTCTTTTTGCTTTCTCTACTCAGTAGAGGAGGTTAGATTATAGCTGGTGTAAAGGTGCCCACACATGGTGCGATTTTCGCATGCGATTTGAACTTTTCAGTTCAAATCGCAGTGTTTATATTGCCTTGCGATGCAATGTGCGTTCCTATGTAATCCATATCCCAAGGCAAGTAAGTGCAGGCAAGTATTTTGGTCCTACATTGCATCGTGTCTAGTTCAAATTGCACCCTGTGTCGGGAATCTCATGCAATATTACTTTATATATTTTAATGACATTATTGTAGTCTAGTCCAGTGATGGCTAACCTTGACACTCCAGCTGTTGTTGAACTACACATACCAGCATGCCCTTCATCAGTTTTAACATGGCCAAATAGTTAAACTGTAGCAGGTCATGCTGGAATGTGTAGTTCAACCACAGCTGGAGTGTCAAGGTTAGCCATCACTGGTCTAGTCCGACGGAGTTCAAATCTTATGTAGTTCAAATAGCACAAAGTATAAAGTTCAAATTGTATAGCACACATCTCACCGTGTGTGAGCACCTGTATGGTGTGATCGCATCTAGTTCAAAATGCATGCAATGTGCATAGCTGCGTGGGTTTTGAACTAGATACAATGTGATATAGGTCAAAACATATGTGCAGAACATACTTTTTGGACTTTACAAGGTGACGTTCGTGGGAGCGCGAATCGCATCCAAAACGCTCCATGTATGGGCACCATAAGGGACACAAATTGTTTATTAGGTTTTTTTGTTGTTTGTCCATGTCATAGTACTGTACTTAGCAAAATATAGATAGCATACATTTACTCAAGGTTTAATTTTTTTATTTTAGCCACATTAACCACATTTCCACTTCAATTTTTAAAATACATAGTTTAGCTATTCAGACTTCAGCATTACTAATATGCAGCAGTTATTTTAGTGTGATTGTTCATAAATAATCAGCTGAACATAAAGTTTTATGGGTAGTTGCTCAGGCCTAAGGAAAAAAAGTAGTCCTTGAGCACCATCTTGTGGATTAAATGTAGAACACAACCATAGTCCTATCTAAAATTATACCATAGTCATGTCGTTTTCAACAGGACATGATCCTACACATTATGTGGAGCTACACATGCCAGCATACCCTGTCATAGTTTAGCATATCCTAACAGCAAAACTGTGTTTGGATATTTTAGGTTGTGTTGTCCCACAGCCGCTGGAGGGCCTCATGTTCATTACCCCTGCCATAGTCCAATACAGCGATTCCCAACCACATTCCCTCAAGGCACATGACTATTTAAGGATAGTCATACTTGACCACAGGTGTCTTAAGCAGTTCTTCAGTTATGTTGATTTACCCATCTGTGTCCAAGTATGGATATCAATAAAACTTTGAATGTTAGGGGGAAAATTTACTAAAATGGGAGTTCTATTTCACATGGGATGTTGCTATGGGCAACTAATCAAATTATGTTTATTATCTTCTAGAGGGTGCTAAATAAATAAGAAGTTGGTTCTGATTGGTTGCCCATAGCAAGATCCCATGTGAAATAGAACTTCCATCTTAGTAAATTTCCTCCTTAGTGTGCCTTGATGATTGTTGTTGGTAATCATTAGTCTAATGTAGAGATGAGCGGGTTCGGATCCAAGAGATCCAAATCCCCACGAACTTACCTGATCCGAGGCCGGATCCAAGGAGTTCACCGGTTCCCGGCATCTTTCCGAGTCCAAATCGAGCCTAAAACGTCATCATACCGCGTCGGATTTGCGCGAGACCTGGGGATATATAGTTCCCGGAGGTCGGCGCCATTTTCAAACAGGCTGGTGATTTCAGACAGCACGGATGTGTCCGTACTGTCTGCTTAGGGGTGTGAGGGGGAAACGTGCTGGGAAGGGGGGGGGGGGGTGATTAAATTAATGCATAGAGGGGGCTGAATTCTTTTAGTTAAAAAAAAATTCAAAGCAAAAAAATATGTTTTTTTTAAATTACTGCTGCCAGTGCCCAGGGTGCCTGCATGTGTGCTGCATCAGTCCAGGGGTGCCCACATGTGTACTGTATCCATCCAGGGGTGCACACGTGTGCTGCATCAGTCCAGGGGTGCCCACATGTGTACTGTATTCATCCAGGGGTGCCCACATTTGTGCTGTATCAGTCCAGGGGTGCCCGCATGTGTACTGTATCCATCCAGGGGTGCACACGTGTGCTGTATTTGTCCAGGGGTGCCCGCATGTGTACTGTATCCATCCAGGGGTGCACACGTGTGCTGTATTTGTCCAGGGGTGCCCGCATGTGTACTGTATCCATCCAGGGGTGCCCACATTTGTGCTGTATCAGTCCAGGGGTGCCCGCATGTGTACTATATCCATCCAGGGGTGCCCACATTTGTGCTGTATCAGTACAGGAGTGCCCGCATGTGTACTTCATTCATCCAGGGGTGCCCACATGTGTGCTGTATTTGTCCAGGGGTGCCCACATGTGTGATGTAACAGTCCTGGGGTGCCCACATGTGTGCTGTATTTGTCCAGGGGTGACCACATGTGTGCTGTATCAGTCCAGGGGTGCCCGCATGTGTGCCGTATAATTCTATGGGTGCCTCCATGTGTCCCGTATCAGTCCACAGGTGCCCGCATGTGTGCCATATAATTCCATGGGTGCCCCCATGTGTCCTGTATCAGTCCTGGGATGCCCGCATGGGTGCCGTATAATTCCAGGGGTGCCCCCATGTGTCCCGTATCAGACCAGGGGAGCTGCCCTTTTTTGTAAATGAAAAAAAAAATAAGGTTTTTTTTTTTTTTTACTGCAAGGGCTGTTAAATGCGCTGTAGTCCAGGGGTGATCCAAGAGTGCTGTATAATTAATGGGGTGTTGCTAAGTCTGCTGTATAATTCCAGGTGTGCTGCTCTTTGTTTATAATTAAAAGAATACACATCTTTACTTTTACTGCAGGAATTTGTCTGCTGTATAATTCCATGCCTGCCGCCATGTGTGCCGTATCAGTCCAGGGGTGCCGCCATCTGTGCCGTATAATTCCATGTGTGCTGTATCAGGTCAGGGATGCCCGCATGTGTGACGCATAATTCCTGGGGTGAGCCAAGTGTGTCATATAATTCATGGGGTGCTGCAAAGTCTGCTGTATAATTCATGGGGTGCTGCTAAGTGTTCCGTCACAGTCCAGGGGTGATGCTAAGTGTGCCGTATCAGTCCAGGGGTGAGCCAAGTGTGCTGTATAATTTATGGGGTGCTGCTAAGTCTGCTGTATCAATTCAGGGGTTCTGACATTTTTTTTATTAAAAGAATAACTCTTTTTACTGCAGGAGTGTCACTATGTGTGCCGTATAATTCCATGTTTGCTGTGTCAGTCCAGGGGTTCCGCCATCTGTGCCGTATAATACCATGTGTGCCATCATGTGTGCTGTATCAGGTCAGGGGTGCCGCCATCTGTGCCGTATAATTCCTGGGGTAAGCCAAGTCTGCCGTTTAATTCATGGGGTGCTGCTAAGTGTGCCATATCAGT
The DNA here is from genome assembly GCF_055691185.1 of Crinia signifera. NCBI lineage: Eukaryota > Metazoa > Chordata > Amphibia > Anura > Myobatrachidae > Crinia > Crinia signifera. The sequence goes on along the minus strand of NC_139222.1, from coordinate 196,656,127 downwards.
CCAGGGGTGAGCCAAGTCTGGCAAATAGTTCCTGGGGTGAGCCAAGTCTGCCGTATAATTTATGGGGTGCTGCCAAGTGTGCTGTATTAGTCCAGGGGTGATGATAAGTGTACCATATCAGTTCATGGGTGATGCTAAGTGTGCCATATCAGTCCAGGGGTGCTATTAAGTGTGCCGTATCAGTCCAGTGTTTGTACCGCCCACTTGTGTCACTTATCATAGTTATCCAACTACTTCCGTGCAACCTTTTGGCATAAAAACAATATTGTGAGGTGTTCAGAATAGACTGGAAATGCTATTGAGGTTAATAATAGCGTAGGAGCAAAAAAAAAAAAATTCTGCGATTTTAGCAGTTTTTCAGCTTTTTCTTAAAAAAAATCAGAACCCAAAACCCAAAAATCCAAACACAAAACGTTTAGGGGGTGTTTTGGCAAAACTCATTAGAACCCAAAACCTGAAGGTAATCAAAACCCAAAACATAAAACACGTAAAGTGGCCGGTGCACATCCCTAGTCTAATGCAGGCCTGGCCAACCTACGGCTCTCCAGCTGTTGTGAAACAACAAGTCTCAGCATGTATTGCCACAGATTTTCTAGTCGGGAATGCTAAAACTGTGGTAAGGCATGCTGGGATGTGTAGCTTCTCCTCCAATTGGCTCTCTGCAGCTATTGTGAAATTAAAAAATGTCCCTATGAATAAGCCAATTACCAACCCTCTGGAAATTCAAAAAATGGAACCCAGGGTGTCTCTCTGCACCATTTTTGCAATAGGCAATGCCACTAGTTCCTCTTACTATAACCGCAAAAATGGATCCTGGAGCCACTGCCTTCATCATAAGCTGGGTACACATATGTACAATTTCATTTTTCTTGCGACCGTTCGATCGACCGAATACACGTTCGGCCGTCCGAAACATACGACCGATCTGCGCGTACACATATGTACAATTTTACTTGCGACGTCCGATGTACTCCCGTCCAAACAATCGCAAGAAAAAGATTGTACCACCGTACACACTCTCCCGTTCTGGCTATTCACACGATAAAAATGTACACAACATTATCATAATGGGCTGGATTAAAAGAGCATACCAAAACGAGGCGTGATCACGGAACAAAGAATCGTTCGTGTAGTACAGTGAATAGAGCCGTGACTATTCAGATCATTGCTAGCTGTACTGGATATACGTACGTACGTTCGTTCGTCTATCGGTGCATTTGGGCCTTTTTAATTATGAGCTTGAGGAGAAGGAAGGCTCGTGCGTGCATTTTGGCTGCTATGGCCATTAGATTGCGGGCTATTAAAAAAAGAAAAAGGACCAAGAATCGGAGCTGCTGGACCAGAGACTGGAGTGGCAAAATATTGCACGTGATTTCCGTGATCTTTGGAATTTCCCTAATTGTGGTGGAGCTATCGATGGCAAACACGTCAGGATCATGCCCCCTGCAAAGAGTGGATCTTTTTATTATAATTATAAGGGGTTCTTCAGCATTGTTCTAATGGCCATCGCTAATGCCCGATACGAGTTTGTATTTGTGGACATTGGGAAAAATGGTAGAGTTTCAGATGGAGGAGCCCTGGAGAATACCTTTTTCCACGACCAACTGAAAAAAAATGAACTGAATCTGCCAGAGCGGACTGAAAATGAGCACGGTTTGAACTTTGTTTTTGTGGCGGATGAGGCCTTTGCATTGCACCCTAATGTCCTTAAACCCTACCCACAAAGGGCACTGAACAGGGAACGACGCATTTTTAACTATCGCCTGTCACGTGCCAGGCGAGTGGTTGAAAATGCGTTTGGGATTCTAAGTAATAAATTCAGAATTTTTCACAGTCCCATCAATCTGTGCCTAGATAAGATTGACAAAGTGGTGCTGGCCTGTTGTGTGCTGCACAACTACATGCGCAGAAAAGCGGTGCACACACAACAACTGGGGGCTACAGTGGACGAGAGCCAAGTTGTTGACGAGCCTATTGGTCTGACAGCTTTGGCAACTAATTTAAACACCAGAAATGCATCAACGCAAGCAAAGTTGTCAAGAGACGAGTACTTGAATTATTTCAATGGTGTTGGGGCTGTGGAGTGGCAGAATGACATGATTGCTTAAAAATGTACCTTTTTGTCATTGTAAATATATTGTTTTTTGGTGTGTAATAATCAATATTTTGCCAATAAAATTTGTATACTCACAGTTCCGCACAAGTTGTCCTCTGCGTCTTCTTGCAGCAAGGAGGGGGAGGTGGAGGCCGAATCACGGCAAGTGAGTGGTAGTACTCAGGTGCCAGGCATTCCTGGAGGGCACAATGCCACGGCACCTGGGGTGCAGACTGTACCCAGTACTGGTGTTTATGTACTAGCAAGTAGTTGCTCCACCACACCTATTTCTATGCCAATTTCTCCTGGTACTTTGTACGTATGTATATCTGTGCCCTATAGTCACCCTGCATGGTAAATGATATTTTCACACGGACACCAACTAGATTACAGAATTTTTAATTTTTATATAAATTATTAACTTATAAACTTATAAAAAATATAACATAAATAACAAGTAAATAAATAATAAAGAAATACTTAAACATAAAAATATTTAAAACAATAATGCACTTAAATAAACTATATAAAATATTTACATATGGTGGTAAACTTGTCCCACCCCATAATCCCCTGTATCCATCGGTGGTTGGGAGGGAGATGGACTTTCCAATAAACTCTGGAAGGGGCCACCAGGTGGACCTGGTGGGAGCGTATTAGCCAACGTTGCCGGTTGGTGCTGCCTTTGCCCAGTTGGTGGCTGTAAATGTTGATACTGGGGATATTGCACCGGGTGAAATACCGCTTGTTGGGGTATAGGAGCTGGGCTGATGGGTTGAAATTCAACCCTAGGCAGAGGGGTCTCATCGGTGAGACGTGTGTGCCGGGACAGAGTCCCCACACGGGCCCGGTACAGCGTCTCATAAAATATGCGCTCTACCTCCACCCTTGTAGCCGGGTCCAACTTTCGCAAATTGTCAGCTAATACACTCCCTACCCGGTCCGCATCATCCTCATCCATGCTCATCAATCTGTTGGCAGACTCCAGGATCTTGGTGGTTGCCACGTCCGCAGCATCTGGAGTCTGCCTCGGCCTTTTGCGCCCTCTTCTTGATGGCGCTTCTGCTGGAGGTTGAGCGCTTGTTTGCGGTTCAGCGCTGGTCGTGGCGGTTGGTGTGGGGGTGGAGCAGAGGGCCGGTGAAGGCAGCTGTGATGCCACCTCCAGCGATGCCGAAGATTCATCCTCGGCAAATAGCGATGGCTGTAACAAAACAAGATGACAATGATGTATCACTATCGATTTTTAAGACTTCCATATATTTTTATATCTACGCAGAAGAACGCAGCCCATACACCACCATGTTGCTGCCATGGATGAAAGTGAGCTAGTTGAAGAGGCGTTATGACTGGCATCTCTGGAAACTAATTATTTAGATACCAGACATACCAAATACTAATTTAAACACCAGAAATGCATCTATGCGTGCTAAATTAACAGGGATGAATACATGCAGTATTTTATTGGTGTTGGCGCTGTGGATTGGCAGAATGATATTATTCCGTTAATTTTAGACAACAAAAAATATTACAATAATCCGCGCCAGAAAGACTACAACAGTGTAGATACCAGGGATTACCAATGCCAACCAAAAGTTCCAAATACAAAAAATGTGGTAAATGCACTTGCGATGTCTGAATATTGATCACTGTGTTCTCAGGCGGATAAGAGTATAAATTGGGGATATAGAGAGCGCACTGTGTTGATTTAACACTTTATTAAATATAAAAATAAATAGTAATAATAATAAAAAACAATTTAATAAATGCAAAAATATACCATACACACAAAATACAGTTAAAAACAATTTGACACTAAGATATCCAGCATTAGGTTATGGGATAGCGATGTAGTAATATAAAGTCCCATCCAATTAATAGCAGCAGCTCTTTGTAAATGGTAAACTCCAATGTCCAGACTTATTTAGATTAGAATAGCTTATTGGATCAATATATACGGATATAATTACCAGTCCCGCTGAGCTCCGTGAATTCGGAGATGGAATGAGGGAGAACTTTGGGGAATCCACCGATGCCCGCTAACAACCGGCGGGGCTTAGTTGAAATGAAAGCCACCGTCGGGAGCAGGTATCCAAGATGTAATGTGGTTTGCAGGAGGATTCCTTTGACCTCCGCTTCCACCGGCGGGGCTCAGATGTAATGTGAGCCACCGTCGGGAGCAGATGGTCTGTCTCCTTCTACCTGAATTCACCAGGTCCCGATGGAAGGAGGAGAGAGGAGCTCAAACACCGGCCTGGTGTTACGTGGCTGTTGAGATCGCCGCAGGTCACTCGCAGCAGACGGCCGGGTAGCGGTAATATCTGGAAAGCCGTGAAAGTAGCAGGTTAAGCTGGAACTCAATTGGGGATAAAATCAGCAGAGCTTGGCTGGATAAAAGGTTGGCTTGACGCGTTTCTCCGTCTTAGAAGCACGACGGTTTCTTCAGAAGCTCAGGTGTCATAATGGTCTTGTGGTTTAAAAAGGCAGGTTAACCAATCACCTTTCCGGAGTAGTTATAATACACCTGTTGTCATTTAGCATTTTCAATTCAAGGTGCATTAGAGCGGCATATGGTTTAAATGAACGAATTTCATGATATAAATGCTGTGGATATCATATATATTATAGCGCTTTTGTTACACATTAAAAAAATATAAAAATATATATAAATTACATAAACAACATAAACTGAATTAAATATATGGCATCATTGAACGTTGTTATCAATACATATAATTGGTGCCATTGCACACATTAATTCTTGTAGGATACAAGTGGTTCAGCGGTAAGAAAACAGGCCAGTATTCAGACAGCTTGCAGTCTCACAGGTTCAAGACCCGGCAACAACAATATCTTAATTTGGTTTAATTTATATCTAAATTGATAAAGAAATCGAAATGGAATAGTTAAAGTTTTTAACAACATAGAAAGCGAATAGTTCAGGGGTAGGGGTGTGGACCATCGTGCAAATGCAGGCTCACTGCACAGGTTCAATCCTCCCCCTGTACATATCATGAAATAAGCTTTTAATATTTATTTATAAACAAGTAACACTATTGAGATAATTCAAAGTATAAAGTATAAAAAGTGTATACCTATAATTTGAGTAAAGTTATATAGTTTTATAGTGTACTAATGCAGATAGAGAACAAATAATCAAAAATACTCAAAAATACTAGAGTAGTTAAATACATATCAGACTTCATGCAAATTTATTAACCCATCATATTTCTTTATGTATATTTATTATCATTGGGTGAATTCAGCTGCCCGGACCGCACAGTGATTTTTATATATATCCAAGCAGCTAAGTTCAACCAATTATATATTTGGAAGGATCACAAACACTATGTTGGTATGAGATAGGTAGGACATGAGAGAGGGAACAAGGGAATATATCAAAGAAGAAAACAGGACCCAAGATTTCTAATTAAATTAAATTAAAGACTAGAACAGAATAGAAAAACATCTTCATCATCTCAGAATCTCTATACATTATTTAATTCAATATTGTCATTTAGACCAGCAGGAAAGAGGGTGCCAAGGGAAAATATCCAGAATGCTTCTCGAGCACATAATCTGTCATATCGGTCGCCACCTCTTAATGTATGTTCTATATGTTCTATCCCCTGCAGATTCAAAACCCGTAGGTCTCCATTATGTTTCTGTTTGACATGTTTTGATAATGAGTGATTGAGCACCCCTTTCAAGATATTTCTTCTGTGCTCCAGAAATCTTGTGTTCAAAGTACGAATGGTGCGGCCCACATATTGGGACCCACACACACACGTAATTAGATAAATTACATATGAAGTTTGGCAATTGATGTGACTTTTTATGTTAAATGATGTTCCTGAGCATGATGAAGTAAAACAATTATTTGGTTCTTTAATGTATTGGCATGTCATGCATTTATTCTTTTTACATTTGAAACACCCCTTTATTTTATCTATTTTTTCGTTATCTTTATTTTCACGTATAAAGTGACTGGGTGACAAGATGTCTTTCAAGGTTCTATTCTTTTTAAATATTATTTTCGGATTTTCTTCCAAATGAGGGGCCAATATATTATCACATTTGAGAATCCTATAGTTTTTATTTATAATTTCTCTTAGTTGATCCGAATATGTATTAAATTTTGAGATAAATAATGGATTATCCAATGTTAATTGTTTATTCTTGGGTTTTGATTCTAAGAGAGAAGTTCTCTCTATTTTTTCACTTTCCAGAGTGGCTTGATCTAATAGCCAATCTGGATATCCTTGGTCGGAAAAAGTCTCTCTCATTTCCTCCATCTGTTGTTTATATACATTATTTTCAGAACAATTTCTTTTTATCCTACAAAATTGATTTTTTGGGATATTATTGACCCACGGTTTATAATGACAGCTTTGATAATTGAGATATTTGCTATTGTCAACTTCCTTCTTATATGTTGCAGTTGAAATACAATTGTTTTTGATGGAGATGGCTATATCCAAGAAATTTATCTGTTTGTGATCGTAAGTGAAGGTGAATTTTAAACCAAAAGTGTTAGAATTAAGTGAGTGTAAAAAATCAAGTGCTAGTGAAACGTCCCCTTTCCAAATAAAAAATAAATCATCTATGTATCTGCCGTAACGCACCAGGTTCGCCCCATATTGGCTCTGCCATATATGTTGATCTTCAAATTGGCCCATATATAAATTAGCGAAGCTCGGGGCGAACCTGGTGCCCATCGCAGTACCAAGTGACTGTAAATAAAAAACACCATCAAATGTGAAATAATTATGAGTGAGTATATAGTGAACAGATTGTAAAATGAACTTTTTCTTGACATCACTCAAGATTCCCTCCTTATCAAGATAATATTCTATTGCAAGGATCCCCTTGTCATGTGGGATGTTGGAGTACAATGACTCCACATCACAGGTCATCAGCAAATAATCTGGTTGCCATTCTACTTCCATAAGTAACTTCAAAAATTGAGTGGTGTCTTTAATATGTGAGGGGAGTGAAAAAACTAAATTTTGTAAATGTGAGTCAACAAAAGCAGAAAGATTTGTGGTTAGGGACCCAACACCTGAAATTATAGGACGACCAGGAGGTGCAGTGAGGGACTTGTGGATTTTGGGCAAATGATAATATGTGGCTACAATTGGATGTGGATTGAAAATGTATTGATACTCTTTCTTGGAAATGGCCCCCTCCTCAACTGCCAACATAAGGAAAGCCTTAAACTCCCTACAGTATCTCTCTGTAGGGTCTTTTGTTAATATTGAATAGAATTTTTTATTATTAAGCTGCCTATGAGCTTCTGCAACATAATCTTCAGTATTTTGTATGATAATGCCGCCGCCTTTATCGGCGGCTTTAATTGTCACCGTTTTATCCTCTTTTAATGTTTTTATCGCTCTATATTCATTTGGATGGAGATTATTCTTCCTCTTTTTATTTCCATCTTTGTCTAACTCTTCACAAAATGTATTAAAGTCTTTCATTGTGAGTGCATAAAAAGCTTCAATGCATCCACTTTTATGCTGCATGGGATAAAATTCAGATTTTTTCTTCAAAATTTTGTTTCTATCTGCAGTAGTCTCGTTTGTATCATAGATAGGGAGAATATCTTGGTTATTTTCGCTTTCTAATTCCTCAAGTATTCTAATAGTTGCTCTATCTGTCTCATCTAGAACGATAATTTTTTCAGATTCATGATTTTTTGTTTGTTCTTGATTAAGAAAATAACGTTTCCTACAAAGGTCTCTAGTATACCTGTTCAATTCGACGAACAAATCAAATATATCAGGTTTTTTTGAAGGGGCAAATTTCAATCCCTTTGAAATTACCGCTTTCTCTGTTTCACTAAGGATTTTTGTTGATAAATTAAAAATACCTGTCTCTCTTACTCTCTTCTTATGCTTTTGGATTGTTTTCTTCCTTCCTCCTCTTGTTCCTCGAAATCTAGATCTTTGCGTTTCGGGGTATCCTGACTTAGTACTTGGTAACGGTTTGTGGTTTTCCATATTGGATATAGACCTCTCTCTAAAAAAGACGGTGTCTTAGGTGGCGCTGTATTAGACCTCTCTGGCCCTTTCAGAGAACTTAATTGATTACTATATTTAGGTCTTGCTCCTCTCTGATTGTAATCTACAAAATTAGGGTTTGAATATCTTGGGGATCCCTTTCCTTGATATCTCTTATTTTGAAAATGGCGTTGTTCTGGTTTATAGTTTGTTCTCATAGGGGGAGTTTTTGTCTGGTTGGTATTATCTTCAAACCTCACATTTTGGTTTAGAGGGGCCTGATGTTGGAAGGATCTGAATTCTGGTTGTTGAAATCTTCTATTGTAAGTACGTACTTGGTCATTTTTGTAATCAAAATTATCTCTGGAAAGTTTATTGTTCTTAAATTTAATTAAAGAGGATTCAAATTCCTCTATTCTTTTATTAAGTACCTGGTCATACTCCTTAAATTCTGGTTTGATTCTGAGGGGTTCCAAGAGGGTTTGGATTTTTTCTATTTCTGCATTTGTGGAATTAATTTTATTATCTCGATGTGATACCAATAGTTCCATTAAATTAAAGGAACATTGGTCCAAGATGTTATTCCATTTTTTTGTTACATTATCATCTTCTTTAAAGGAACATGATTTAAAAATTCTTAGACCCCTAGGGATCATTTTATCTGACAGGTATTTTTCCAACATTTTTTTATCTAACCAATGTCGGGTCTCGACTTTTATAAGGTCTTCCAATTTATAAAACATTTGAGATAAGTCAGCAGTATTTGTGTCAGAAATGTCGACCTCATATCTATCTGACGTATCAAACAACAATTTATCTCGTCTTTTATTTCTATCACCAACGTTCAATGATGCCATAATCTAAATCAAAACAGTGCAGCCCAAAAAAATATATTTATAAAAAAATCGAACGGGGATACTTCTACAGAAAGTAAATCGGGCGCAAAATAGGTAATGGTCACTTTAAGGCCACAGCTAAATATAATTAGTTAGGGCTGCTCCCATATGAAAATAAATTCAATAGGACAGAATAAATTGGGGATATAGAGAGCGCACTGTGTTGATTTAACACTTTATTAAATATAAAAATAAATAGTAATAATAATAAAAAACAATTTAATAAATGCAAAAATATACCATACACACAAAATACAGTTAAAAACAATTTGACACTAAGATATCCAGCATTAGGTTATGGGATAGCGATGTAGTAATATAAAGTCCCATCCAATTAATAGCAGCAGCTCTTTGTAAATGGTAAACTCCAATGTCCAGACTTATTTAGATTAGAATAGCTTATTGGATCAATATATACGGATATAATTACCAGTCCCGCTGAGCTCCGTGAATTCGGAGATGGAATGAGGGAGAACTTTGGGGAATCCACCGATGCCCGCTAACAACCGGCGGGGCTTAGTTGAAATGAAAGCCACCGTCGGGAGCAGGTATCCAAGATGTAATGTGGTTTGCAGGAGGATTCCTTTGACCTCCGCTTCCACCGGCGGGGCTCAGATGTAATGTGAGCCACCGTCGGGAGCAGATGGTCTGTCTCCTTCTACCTGAATTCACCAGGTCCCGATGGAAGGAGGAGAGAGGAGCTCAAACACCGGCCTGGTGTTACGTGGCTGTTGAGATCGCCGCAGGTCACTCGCAGCAGACGGCCGGGTAGCGGTAATATCTGGAAAGCCGTGAAAGTAGCAGGTTAAGCTGGAACTCAATTGGGGATAAAATCAGCAGAGCTTGGCTGGATAAAAGGTTGGCTTGACGCGTTTCTCCGTCTTAGAAGCACGACGGTTTCTTCAGAAGCTCAGGTGTCATAATGGTCTTGTGGTTTAAAAAGGCAGGTTAACCAATCACCTTTCCGGAGTAGTTATAATACACCTGTTGTCATTTAGCATTTTCAATTCAAGGTGCATTAGAGCGGCATATGGTTTAAATGAACGAATTTCATGATATAAATGCTGTGGATATCATATATATTATAGCGCTTTTGTTACACATTAAAAAAATATAAAAATATATATAAATTACATAAACAACATAAACTGAATTAAATATATGGCATCATTGAACGTTGTTATCAATACATATAATTGGTGCCATTGCACACATTAATTCTTGTAGGATACAAGTGGTTCAGCGGTAAGAAAACAGGCCAGTATTCAGACAGCTTGCAGTCTCACAGGTTCAAGACCCGGCAACAACAATATCTTAATTTGGTTTAATTTATATCTAAATTGATAAAGAAATCGAAATGGAATAGTTAAAGTTTTTAACAACATAGAAAGCGAATAGTTCAGGGGTAGGGGTGTGGACCATCGTGCAAATGCAGGCTCACTGCACAGGTTCAATCCTCCCCCTGTACATATCATGAAATAAGCTTTTAATATTTATTTATAAACAAGTAACACTATTGAGATAATTCAAAGTATAAAGTATAAAAAGTGTATACCTATAATTTGAGTAAAGTTATATAGTTTTATAGTGTACTAATGCAGATAGAGAACAAATAATCAAAAATACTCAAAAATACTAGAGTAGTTAAATACATATCAGACTTCATGCGAATTTATTAACCCATCATATTTCTTTATGTATATTTATTATCATTGGGTGAATTCAGCTGCCCGGACCGCACAGTGATTTTTATATATATCCAAGCAGCTAAGTTCAACCAATTATATATTTGGAAGGATCACAAACACTATGTTGGTATGAGATAGGTAGGACATGAGAGAGGGAACAAGGGAATATATCGAAGAAGAAAACAGGACCCAAGATTTCTAATTAAATTAAATTAAAGACTAGAACAGAATAGAAAAACATCTTCATCATCTCAGAATCTCTATACATTATTTAATTCAATATTGTCATTTAGACCAGCAGGAAAGAGGGTGCCAAGGGAAAATATCCAGAATGCTTCTCGAGCACATAATCTGTCATATCGGTCGCCACCTCTTAATGTATGTTCTATATGTTCTATCCCCTGCAGATTCAAAACCCGTAGGTCTCCATTATGTTTCTGTTTGACATGTTTTGATAATGAGTGATTGAGCACCCCTTTCAAGATATTTCTTCTGTGCTCCAGAAATCTTGTGTTCAAAGTACGAATGGTGCGGCCCACATATTGGGACCCACACACACACGTAATTAGATAAATTACATATGAAGTTTGGCAATTGATGTGACTTTTTATGTTAAATGATGTTCCTGAGCATGATGAAGTAAAACAATTATTTGGTTCTTTAATGTATTGGCATGTCATGCATTTATTCTTTTTACATTTGAAACACCCCTTTATTTTATCTATTTTTTCGTTATCTTTATTTTCACGTATAAAGTGACTGGGTGACAAGATGTCTTTCAAGGTTCTATTCTTTTTAAATATTATTTTCGGATTTTCTTCCAAATGAGGGGCCAATATATTATCACATTTGAGAATCCTATAGTTTTTATTTATAATTTCTCTTAGTTGATCCGAATATGTATTAAATTTTTAGATAAATAATGGATTATCCAATGTTAATTGTTTATTCTTGGGTTTTGATTCTAAGAGAGAAGTTCTCTCTATTTTTTCACTTTCCAGAGTGGCTTGATCTAATAGCCAATCTGGATATCCTTGGTCGGAAAAAGTCTCTCTCATTTCCTCCATCTGTTGTTTATATACATTATTTTCAGAACAATTTCTTTTTATCCTACAAAATTGATTTTTTGGGATATTATTGACCCACGGTTTATAATGACAGCTTTGATAATTGAGATATTTGCTATTGTCAACTTCCTTCTTATATGTTGCAGTTGAAATACAATTGTTTTTGATGGAGATGGCTATATCCAAGAAATTTATCTGTTTGTGATCGTAAGTGAAGGTGAGTTTTAAACCAAAAGTGTTAGAATTAAGTGAGTGTAAAAAATCAAGTGCTAGTGAAACGTCCCCTTTCCAAATAAAAAATAAATCATCTATGTATCTGCCGTAACGCACCAGGTTCGCCCCATATTGGCTCTGCCATATATGTTGATCTTCAAATTGGCCCATATATAAATTAGCGAAGCTCGGGGCGAACCTGGTGCCCATCGCAGTACCAAGTGACTGTAAATAAAAAACACCATCAAATGTGAAATAATTATGAGTGAGTATATAGTGAACAGATTGTAAAATGAACTTTTTCTTGACATCACTCAAGATTCCCTCCTTATCAAGATAATATTCTATTGCAAGGATCCCCTTGTCATGTGGGATGTTGGAGTACAATGACTCCACATCACAGGTCATCAGCAAATAATCTGGTTGCCATTCTACTTCCATAAGTAACTTCAAAAATTGAGTGGTGTCTTTAATATGTGAGGGGAGTGAAAAAACTAAATTTTGTAAATGTGAGTCAACAAAAGCAGAAAGATTTGTGGTTAGGGACCCAACACCTGAAATTATAGGACGACCAGGAGGTGCAGTGAGGGACTTGTGGATTTTGGGCAAATGATAATATGTGGCTACAATTGGATGTGGATTGAAAATGTATTGATACTCTTTCTTGGAAATGGCCCCCTCCTCAACTGCCAACATAAGGAAAGCCTTAAACTCCCTACAGTATCTCTCTGTAGGGTCTTTTGTTAATATTGAATAGAATTTTTTATTATTAAGCTGCCTATGAGCTTCTGCAACATAATCTTCAGTATTTTGTATGATAATGCCGCCGCCTTTATCGGCGGCTTTAATTGTCACCGTTTTATCCTCTTTTAATGTTTTTATCGCTCTATATTCATTTGGATGGAGATTATTCTTCCTCTTTTTATTTCCATCTTTGTCTAACTCTTCACAAAATGTATTAAAGTCTTTCATTGTGAGTGCATAAAAAGCTTCAATGCATCCACTTTTATGCTGCATGGGATAAAATTCAGATTTTTTCTTCAAAATTTTGTTTCTATCTGCAGTAGTCTCGTTTGTATCATAGATAGGGAGAATATCTTGGTTATTTTCGCTTTCTAATTCCTCAAGTATTCTAATAGTTGCTCTATCTGTCTCATCTAGAACGATAATTTTTTCAGATTCATGATTTTTTGTTTGTTCTTGATTAAGAAAATAACGTTTCCTACAAAGGTCTCTAGTATACCTGTTCAATTCGACGAACAAATCAAATATATCAGGTTTTTTTGAAGGGGCAAATTTCAATCCCTTTGAAATTACCGCTTTCTCTGTTTCACTAAGGATTTTTGTTGATAAATTAAAAATACCTGTCTCTCTTACTCTCTTCTTATGCTTTTGGATTGTTTTCTTCCTTCCTCCTCTTGTTCCTCGAAATCTAGATCTTTGCGTTTCGGGGTATCCTGACTTAGTACTTGGTAACGGTTTGTGGTTTTCCATATTGGATATAGACCTCTCTCTAAAAAAGACGGTGTCTTAGGTGGCGCTGTATTAGACCTCTCTGGCCCTTTCAGAGAACTTAATTGATTACTATATTTAGGTCTTGCTCCTCTCTGATTGTAATCTACAAAATTAGGGTTTGAATATCTTGGGGATCCCTTTCCTTGATATCTCTTATTTTGAAAATGGCGTTGTTCTGGTTTATAGTTTGTTCTCATAGGGGGAGTTTTTGTCTGGTTGGTATTATCTTCAAACCTCACATTTTGGTTTAGAGGGGCCTGATGTTGGAAGGATCTGAATTCTGGTTGTTGAAATCTTCTATTGTAAGTACGTACTTGGTCATTTTTGTAATCAAAATTATCTCTGGAAAGTTTATTGTTCTTAAATTTAATTAAAGAGGATTCAAATTCCTCTATTCTTTTATTAAGTACCTGGTCATACTCCTTAAATTCTGGTTTGATTCTGAGGGGTTCCAAGAGGGTTTGGATTTTTTCTATTTCTGCATTTGTGGAATTAATTTTATTATCTCGATGTGATACCAATAGTTCCATTAAATTAAAGGAACATTGGTCCAAGATGTTATTCCATTTTTTTGTTAAATTATCATCTTCTTTAAAGGAACATGATTTAAAAATTCTTAGACCCCTAGGGATCATTTTATCTGACAGGTATTTTTCCAACATTTTTTTATCTAACCAATGTCGGGTCTCGACTTTTATAAGGTCTTCCAATTTATAAAACATTTGAGATAAGTCAGCAGTATTTGTGTCAGAAATGTCGACCTCATATCTATCTGACGTATCAAACAACAATTTATCTCGTCTTTTATTTCTATCACCAACGTTCAATGATGCCATAATCTAAATCAAAACAGTGCAGCCCAAAAAAATATATTTATAAAAAAATCGAACGGGGATACTTCTACAGAAAGTAAATCGGGCGCAAAATAGGTAATGGTCACTTTAAGGCCACAGCTAAATATAATTAGTTAGGGCTGCTCCCATATGAAAATAAATTCAATAGGACAGAATAAATTGGGGATATAGAGAGCGCACTGTGTTGATTTAACACTTTATTAAATATAAAAATAAATAGTAATAATAATAAAAAACAATTTAATAAATGCAAAAATATACCATACACACAAAATACAGTTAAAAACAATTTGACACTAAGATATCCAGCATTAGGTTATGGGATAGCGATGTAGTAATATAAAGTCCCATCCAATTAATAGCAGCAGCTCTTTGTAAATGGTAAACTCCAATGTCCAGACTTATTTAGATTAGAATAGCTTATTGGATCAATATATACGGATATAATTACCAGTCCCGCTGAGCTCCGTGAATTCGGAGATGGAATGAGGGAGAACTTTGGGGAATCCACCGATGCCCGCTAACAACCGGCGGGGCTTAGTTGAAATGAAAGCCACCGTCGGGAGCAGGTATCCAAGATGTAATGTGGTTTGCAGGAGGATTCCTTTGACCTCCGCTTCCACCGGCGGGGCTCAGGATAAGAGTATAGCTCCACCACTGAGAAGAACCAGAATTAGGGCCACAGAGAAGGTCAAATTGACGATGTATAACCAAAAGGGGGGGGTATCGCCCCCTGCAACTGACCTCTCTGTTGTGCCCAACAGAGAGGTCAGTTGCAGGGGGCGATACCCCCCCTTTTAATTTTACATGTTCACAATTTTTATACTGTACTTGCTGTTATATTTATCTGGTTTGAAAAATTTTTTTAAAATAAAATCCGTCTACTTACTGTGCCGCAAATGGTGTCATCAGAAACCTCTTGGTTGCACGCGGAGGTGGAGGGGGCAGGCTGGTTCCTTGAAGTGTTGCTGACCGAATCCCTGGGCAGCTCCTGGTCCACCGTGAAGGCCAGCAGGTCGTAGTACCACAGCCTGGGCACATAGACTTGGTCTGCCCCTGCCCCAGACCGCTTTGAGGACTCAACCTTATTCAGTTCTTTTTTAAAGACGGTCCTCATATTGGCAATCCGAGTCCGGACCCACTCTACATTTGCTGTGGGGTAGTATGTTTGGCTCACCCTCACCAGCTCCTCCAGAGCAGATAGCCTCTTCTGCCGATTGGAATGGTCTCTGGATTTTGTGTTCAGAGACAATTTTGATCCCTGTAGGCCTCAATGAAGTCCTTCATGAACTCGACATTTTTTTCTGCCATGGTTGAATTTCTGTTCCAAAAAATAAAATAAAAAGGCATATTATTTTCTTGATACACAAAGCACACCATAAACCATTTAATGTACAGGTGTTCAGTCTGTGGGCCACTAGATATACTGTAGCTATACTGTAGTACAGGAGTTGAAACTCTGTGGGACATAGGATACACGGTCACTACAAGCCCCAGCATACCCATGGCCCACAGATTGAAGTCCCTGTCATAGAAAACTACACATTTTGTTTTAATACTCACCGAAATAAATGTCGATACAGTCCGGAAAATTCGCTGCGCTGCTCCGATCAATCCAACAGCAACGACGGAATATTCTTTCGTGCTGAACGTGGCTTGAAACACAGTGATTGGATGAGCACAGGAATCTCCGCCCCACTCACGTGCTTCGCGTCACACAGACACGGGACATCGAGGAGCCATGTCGGAGGGTCTGGCGCCACCGCATATGGGGGAGGCCAGTACAGCACCTTTGTTTTCCAATTCAGCACTGATAACAACAGATAAAGAAATCGCTGACAACAAGGAGAAAAAAGTGACGCGCGCATCCGCCATGTCATCTGCAGAGGTGGAACTGATGGTCAAAATGCTGGATAGAAGGGACTACGATTGTTCGAGAAAAACATACCCCAAGACAAATTATAGAAAAGAAATTATCATGCAGCGTGTATGCAAGGAGATAAAGGAGAAGTTTGGGAAAAGAAGGTCCAAATACCAGCTCCAAAAACGGTGGTCGGACCTGAAGCACAAGGAGCAGGCCAAGCTCAAGAAAATTCGTGGAATTATTAAAAGAAGTGAGTCCAATGCCCTAGGTGGCTTTATTAATATACTGTCTTGATCCATTACATTTTGTGTGTTTTGCTGACATGTTGCTTGTTTTTACTCAGAGGAAATCCAATCCAGGAGAAGACATGAGGAAGGCAGAGACAGGGCCTCCAACCTAAAAATAAAGAAGGAGAGTACAACAGGTAAGGTTTTGTACCAGCACACCAACAGAACAACACATGTTTTATACACACAACAAGGGGTAGTAATATGTCACTTTACCTTGTCACTATAGATGATATCCAGGCTGCGCAGCCGATGGAAGGGACCACAGAGGGCCACCAAGTGATTGCGATCACCAGCAGTGTAGATGGTGAGTGTATACTGCAAATCATCTTTATGGGATAGTGACGTATCATTTGTGGAAAGGTAAACATTTCTTTATCTGTACTTATTATAGATATCATCGAGATTTCAGATGTCAGTGCAGAGGGGGAGAAGAACACACCATCACCTGACACGTCCAGCGACGAAAGCACAATGCAAGAAAACATGACACAAGTCCATAAATGTCTACAAGAACTTAGCGGGAAAGTCCATACCGTAGCCCAAAAAATTACGAAAATCCAAAAAGGCGTAGCAGTAGTACACTCTTTATATGAAAAAAATTATAACGGTTTGCATTATAAAGTCAAAAAATAGTTTGTGTACTTTATTTTACTTTTTTCTCCTTCTTGTTTATTTGGAGGCCAGCAGCATGCACCTTAAAATGGTGCATGTCATGGCAAGCAGTCCCACGGCAGCAATGCATCACATGTGAGCAGGCCGGGATGTTCCCATGTGATGCGTTGCTGCCGTGGGCCCGCTTTCCACTACATACACCACCATGTTCAAATGTGTTTTTATGTTTTTTGGGTGGGTGGGCTTTCCTGCTACACCTTCACACGTGGCACTTATGTCATGGCAAGCAGTCTCACGGCAGCAATGCATCACATGTGAGCAGGCCGGGATGTTCCCATGTGATGCGTTGCTGCCGTGGGCCCGCTTTCCACTACATACACCACCATGTTCAAATGTGTTTTTATGTTTTTTGGGTGGGTGGGCTTTCCTGCTACACCTTCACACGTGGCACTTATGTCATGGCAAGCAGTCTCACGGCAGCAATGCATCACATGTGAGCAGGCCGGGATGTTCCCATGTGATGCGTTGCTGCCGTGGGCCCGCTTTCCACTACATACACCACCATGTTCAAATGTGTTTTTATGTTTTTTGGGTGGGTGGGCGTTCCTGCTACACCTTAACGCAAGCACCTGTATGTGATACTCTGTTCAGGTCCGACCACCCAAATAAACAAAGTGTTCACAGTATTTTTTGTCAGTATTTCTTAATAAATGTTAAGTGTTTATGCAGAACAATGAACATCACATATCTATCTATCTATCTATCTATCTATCTATCTATCTATCTATCTATCTATCTATCTATATCTATCTTCTATAACTATATCTGTCAGGAATGCACACACAACGATTATTTATTTCAAAAGGAATGCACACACAACGAATATTCTTTAACAGCATGGCGCGGAAAGTACGGGGGAGAAGACTTCCTGTTGTTTACATGCTGCGCTGATGGAGGGATGACGCAGCTAGTCAACACCCACATGGGCGTGCTGCTTTTGGGAGGAATGATCGCAGGAACGGGCTGCATATCGATCGAACGTGCGTACACATGTCACTTTTCTTTCGATATGGAGCCGTCCTGTCGGAAGAATATTAAGCAGCAAAGAACCTGCGACCGACCGACCGTGGACGGCCAAGAGCGTTTTTGGCCGTTTATCGATCGCAACGAAGGGATCGGGACAGCGTACACATATATACAATCGAACGGCCGTTTGTCCGCAGATCGGAAGAACGGCCCGACGATTGTACATATGTGTACCCAGCTATAGATCCGCGATCCGGCACTTTCAGGTAACACAACTACTGTACACCTGCACCCACCCCTGCTATAGGGCCTTATTCTAGTTCACTATTTCTGACAAAATCCTTCTTAGATGGACAAAACCATGTGCGCTGCAGCGGGGCATCTGTAAAATGTGCAGAGAGAATTAGATTTGTATACGGGTTTGCTCCTTTGTGGAGCTGGTGGTATGTCTGCACTCTAAGAGAATTTAGATGTATATGATCCGCAGATCAAATCCCCACATTGGATCGGTTCGCGGGGGTGCAGTTCCCAAACAGTGATAGTTAGGCAATAAACAGTAAGAAAAAAGGACTGTTGTTTAGGGAACGCACTTGGACAAAAAAATTAATCACATAAAATTTAACTTTTAATGAGTTATATTGTTAAAAGGTCCCATTATATAACATGGTGGGAAGCCGCAGTGAATTTAAAGAGGTTAAAATCATACGTACAAACATATACACACAGATGGTTTTTAGGTGATAAAGAATTGAGGAAAAAGTGATCCTAAAAAGATCTTGACTGGAGAATGTCAGTTTTATTTATTAAGCAGATTTTCAATGTGTGGAGAAAATAATTTATTTATTGTCTAGAGGATGTTGTTATTTTATAAATACCTCTGACAATAAAAATTCTTGTGTTTGGTACCCAAAATGTGTTTTTACTATTAGGTCACTGATACTTTGGTTGACTCTCAGCTAATCCGCTAAAGAGTCATGGGCACTTTAAATGCATGAGGCCCAGGGGTAGATGTATATTGGTCCCCTATGTTATGTTCAAAAAATATTCCCAGACAGACACAGTCACCTATAATTGGTACCGTGGTTGTCAGGTAGGTATTTAACAGATATGATGCAGACAGTTCCGGCTGTATACCTAATTAGATATTAGGTCAGCTGGGATACTGTCTGTTATTTACAAAAAGAGAGCATAACATTAAGTTGCTTCCTGATCAGTATTTTGTATTCAGGAAAAAGGATTGCTGATTGCTATGTTCAAATATTGATAATTGGATACAGTCACCTAAATTGGGGACTGGGTGGTCTTAACAATTCTGGCAATAGTTGCCTCTATTGCTGCCACCTATCAATTATTATATGAGCAGATCTGGGAAAAACCTTGCTTAGTACAAGTTTGAATACTTTTGCAGGCAAGGGTGCCCTCTGCTGCTCATATCAGGAACATAGCATGAGAATCCTTAGTAATTAGTGTAACACATAGGGAAATTCTAAATAACTAAACACATTTGAAAGATATTTCTGCTAACTGACATTTCAGTCTAGATCTAACCAACACATGTTTTACTGCTCTACGCAGCTTTCTCAGCTGCGTAGAGCAGTAAAACATGTGTTGGTTAGATCTAGACTGAAATGTCAGTTAGCAGAAATATCTTTCAAATGTGTTTAGTTATTTAGAATTTCCCTATGTGTTACACTGATTACTAAGGATTCTCATGCTATGTTCCTGATATGAGCAGCAGAGGGCACCCTTGCCTGCAAAAGTATTCAAACTTGTACTAAGCAAGGTTTTTCCCAGATCTGCTCATATAATAATTGATAGGTGGCAGCAATAGAGGCAACTATTGCCAGAATTGTTAAGACCACCCAGTCCCCAATTTAGGTGACTGTATCCAATTATCAATATTTGAACATAGCAATCAGCAATCCTTTTTCCTGAATACAAAATACTGATCAGGAAGCAACTTAATGTTATGCTCTCTTTTTGTAAATAACAGACAGTATCCCAGCTGACCTAATATCTAATTAGGTATACAGCCGGAACTGTCTGCATCATATCTGTTAAATACCTACCTGACAACCACGGTACCAATTATAGGTGACTGTGTCTGTCTGGGAACATATTTTGAACATAACATAGGGGACCAATATACATCTACCCCTGGGCCTCATGCATTTAAAGTGCCCATGACTCTTTAGCGGATTAGCTGAGAGTCAACCAAAGTATCAGTGACCTAATAGTAAAAACACATTTTGGGTACCAAACACAAGAATTTTTATTGTCAGAGGTATTTATAAAATAACAACATCCTCTAGACCAGGCATGTCCAACGTTGGCCCTCCAGATGTTTTGAAACTACACATTCCAGCATGCTTTGCAATAGTTTTAGCATTCTCTAATAGCAAAACGGTGGCAAAGCATGCTGGGATGTGTAGTTTCACAACATCTGGAGGGCCAACGTTGGACATGCCTGCTCTAGACAATAAATAAATTATTTTCTCCACACATTGAAAATCTGCTTAATAAATAAAACTGACATTCTCCAGTCAAGATCTTTTTAGGATCACTTTTTCCTCAATTCTTTATCACCTAAACACCATCTGTGTGTATATGTTTGTGCGTATGATTTTAACCTCTTTAAATTCACTGCGGCTTCCCACCATGTTATATAATGGGACCTTTTAACAATATAACGCATTAAAAGTTAAGAATTAGATTTGTGTAAGTTATTTTGTTTCTGTGCAGGGAAAATACTGGCTGCATTATTTTTACACTGCAATATAGATCTCACTTTGAAGTAAAACCCCACCCAAATCTAATTCTCTCTGCACATGTTACATTTGCCCCTCTGCAGTGCACATGGTTTTGTCCATCTAAGAAGGTTTTTGTCAGAAAGAGTGAACTAGAATAACCCCCATAGTCACATGCACTCACCACCACTGTTATTTCCGCCACCGCTGAAAAGTCCACTATAGTTAATGCAACATGCGAAATGCCGCTCAGTCAGCAAAACTTTGCCATACATCAGAAATAAAAATTAAAAAAAGCCCTGAGAGGTAAATGACAGTCTCCAGATTTAGGGGACAAAGCAGGGCAAAATCTCTCTGGGTACTGATCATTAACAATGCCAGGTGGCATACACTGCAAAGTTAAAATAAATTTGACAAAAATAGCCAATCAGAAGAAAAGAAATCAGAACTGGCCCCTGTTATAATGCACAATTATTGGATGTATCCTTTATGTGTGTTCGATATGTGTTAGAAAAAGCAAAACTGGATATTGTTGAGTCAATAACAAGTTCACTTAGTTTACTGCCAATTGACCTGGGATACTTTTCAGACAAATTGTATATGTAAGATTTAGTCTAGAAATAGTTAATCACATCTTCACCTATTTGTATGGCTGTGATGGCCCCTCTCATATTACTGTAATTCACTTTCATTTGCTAATGTTTTACTCTTTCCTTCTTAATGTTTTTTAATGTTTTTTTATTATGTTTCTCAATAATGGCATTCTCATAGCCATGTACTAGTTACTTGCAATGTATTTTGAAAACCTTCATTACCCTTGACACTCCTGTTGCAATTGCTATCCTCCTGCTTGCCTTCGTGTGTTAGTGGTGCCTACTGAATGTCAACGGCCGTCACTTGTGCCGCTTTTCTGTCAGGCAATGTCTTCCACTCAGAGCTTCGCTCCATCCATAGGGTTCAACTCTCTGCTTCCTGCCGACTCCCGGGTTTCACGCTGGTTGGCGGTAGCGGCGGCTCCTGCTGCATATGGGCCATAGGCACCACCCTTGGGGTCAGGTCAGCTCACAGTAAGATAGATCCAGCCAATTTGCCATTAGGCCTTATAAGGATTCAACCCAGCATGCCAAGATGCCAGAGCAATGCTTTTCACAGCTGGTTAGTGTGTGTATGTGTGAAGTGTCCTGAGCGCCTTCTCTTGTACTACCCAATCCATCTTTTAATTCTCCAGAACTGTAGTACATCTGGTTATTCTCCATTTCCAAGTAGTCTTCAGTTCTTCAGCCATTGGGTCCAGTCCGTCTGGTAATTCTCTGGTTCCAAATAATCTTCAGTTCTCTCCAACCAGTATTCTGTTGCATCCAGTCTTACCAATATTATAGTCCAGCTTTCCTGTGTTTTAATTCTCAAGAACTAGAGCAGTTGTCAATTAGATCTAGCATAGAGAACCCAGGAAGAGCAACATGCGACACTTGGTAAATGATTGATTAAGGAATCAGAGGAGTGCCACCTAAACTACACTTGATAGATAGATAGATAGATAGATAGATAAATAGATAGATAGGAAACAGACCGGCACTCACCCTTCCTTATGTTTAATGCTCCAGTGCCCTCCGCAAGAATATGCATATACGAAGATGAAGAAACAGTAGAACTCAAACTGTGATAACAAAACTTTAATGAGTGGAAATGCGATCAGCTCATACAAATGTTTCGGACCCAACATGCCCCTTTATCAAGATGAACAATGTATTTATAGAACCAGCTTACCTTATATTAATGCAATGTGAGACAAACAAGTGACATTCCCTCCAGCATCCACGCCGACAAGACCGGAAGAAGGATGTGGATACACGCACTTCTGGTCCGGCTCCGTTGTTGAAGATCACCAAGGCAAACCAGCTGGTTTCGTGTAGTACACCACTTGACTAGTTCGGAAAAAGAAAAAGAAACTAAAGAAGGCTCAAGACAAAATCAAGAAATGTGAAAGATTTGAAAAAATATATAATTAGCACCTAAACACTAATAGCGGTTCCAGTGTTAACTAATCAAGAGCAATTCTCACAGGTCTTCTTACTTTATTACATTGCTGCTGCGGAATTCAATCGATAGGTCAACATATGAAAAAGGTTGACATGGTCATAGAGTCGACACAAGCAATAGGTCGACATAAAAATGGTCGACGTGAGTAATTCATGTGTTTTTCTTTTCTTTTTTAAAAGGTGGTTTTTCATACTTAAGTATCCACGGGGATATAGAGATATAATGTGTGGCGAGTATAGCAAGGCATCATGTCCGAAGCATGCGCGAGCGATGATTGAAACAAAAAAGCCCATTATCTGCCATAAAGGACAGAATGGCTCACATGGACATTACGGGCTTTTCAGATCAAGCATCAGAAGATAAGAGCAATAAGTCTTTTTTGGGGAGACCTCTGGGTTGTTATAAATGTCTGCATTGTACCACCTGTAACCTGACCACAGGGAGCACCTTTAAACACCTGCGATTACCAAAAAGGTATAACATCAAATATGTACTTACCTGCCTATCCACATGCGGGCTATGCTACATTGAAAAAATGATTTTTAAAGAAAGAAGATAAAAAACTCAGGTGCACACAAATCACCAGGTATAGCATTAATTATTTAATTTAAACATAATTGTCTTCAAAATGATTAAAATATATTCTCTCACCACATATACAATACTTGTAAACAGACAGGCAGAAATGGAAATGCTCATCGAGAAAATATTTACAATGTAGGGAATGAGCATCTAAATGCCTATTGCTGCCTATATTCAGTTTTGATTGTTTTGTTGCAATGAGAAAAATGGAGTTTGGCAACGGCAGGGGCGTAACAATAGCTCTGCAGCCCCTGTGGTGGCTTGGAGGTGCTAGGTAAGATTGGGTGGCACTGGGTCTGCGAAGCTATTGCTGGGGGTTAATGCGGGGGCCACCGCTGACTAATATTTTGCTACTGGCCAGGTGCCCTCCCCTCCGAGTCCTCACCGCTGCCGCCCAATCCACTGACTGCTGCCCCTCGGGAACAGCAGATTTTCCTCCTGTCAGAATGTAATTTTTAAAATGTCCGCCCCAACACAGCAGATGTTTATTAAGGATGCTAGAGGAGGCGGCAACCTCCTCTTGCATCCTAAATAACGGTCTGCTTTAAGGTGGCAGCCATTTTGGAAGTAACATTCAGGAGCGACGGGACCACAGACAGGAGTATCTGCTGGTTCCAGCAGGCAGCAATGGACCGGACAGTGCCGGTGGAGGTGAGAAGGCGCCCAAACTTTAGTTGCAGGGGGGTGGGGGGCGCCCAATTTCAAGTTACGCCACTTCATAACGGTCATATGGTCCTCTAATGGTACTGCCAATTAATGAGTACACTTGCCACCAGTAGGATATAATCATAGGTTTACCATTTGCTTTTCAAATAACAGCTTTGTATTGTGTTTAGGCTACAGTTATGTGAAATGACACAGGTTTATAATATACATTTGGAATACAAGGTAATCTAAGGTTGCAAATAACATTTATACAAAATCACATAAAAGAGTATAGTCACAGGGTCTGGAACTAGTTGCACCAAACTACTGTTCATCCGTCTTGCAAGCAGGTATTGGACAGGGAATGAGAGAATTTAGTGCAGCACCAGACTGGATAGGGATAGAAAAAGGAAGGCAATCTCCAGCATGTGGATCCTCCGTGCATTTCCCTGATGCTGTCCGCAGTGCAGGAAAAAAAAACACTCACAGTGGAAACTCAGGGGGTGATTCAGATCTGATTGGATGAGGCCAAATTTGGCCCCGTTCCGATGGTGGGGAGCCTGCGCATGAGCAGACCCTGGGCGCTCAAGAGGGGGAGGGCGAGGGAGCGGACACCGGGTCAGAGTTTTTGCAGTTTATCCACTCGCTAAGCAGCGAAAGAACGCTGCTTAGGGAGCAGGTCTGTATCAGGCCCTCAATGCGATGTGTGATTTAATTACCCAGAGGGGGAGGAATTGCATCCTAATGGTGCTTGGTGTATTTAATTGTTATACACTATTAGTGTATGTCTTTGCTCACTCCCACTTATAACTTTGGGGGTAGGTATTCCTGTCACGTCGGTACCGTGGATAGATATAAAATCCAGGTAAATCACTAACGCGTTTCGTTCTGCATGGAGCTTTTCAGATTTAGAAAAATCTCCATGCAGAGCGAAGCACACCAGGTGAGCAAGAGCATCACAAATTTGTCCACTTCTACAAAGGTCCCGGACGCACAGGAGTGTAACCAACAGCCGACACACTGGGTTCTCCTCTGCTCACCTTGATTGGACAGCCTGTGACCAGCATCACATCATCTGCACTCCCTGGGCTGTGTGGCCAGGTAAGACCCAGCTCCATTCAGTGCTATACATCATTGCACTTATGTGAGTACATCAGATGAAAAATCAATTTTTCAAACATCCATGTGCTGGCAATGTGCTGCTCCACATATATAGGTGTCCACAAATTCTGGTTCAAGTATCCATCGAAAAGTCCATATTTATAATCCGCAGTGGATGAATTTAAGAGGAAGTGGGGTATCTATTACTGACACGTTTCGTTTATATTTTGAACATTGTATCTTTCCTCAAAGCGTTTTTTTCTTTCTTCTTTTGTCTGTATACAAGGGACTGACTCTCCCTTTAATCAAAGAGAAGCCCTAAATAGCGCCTGTAAATCATCCCTACGGATAGTATATTGTTAATATACTGCATGCATTTATTTGCTACATACACAGATTTCAGTATATTATTATTAGCGTTGATAGCAAGTCTTTTTGTCTTGTATACATTAATATTGCCCTGCAGCTGGTACCATGTCCAATATGGGTAAAGCCGAGCGCAGGAATATTTTCTTTCTGCTTTAATTCAAATATTGCCTACTGCTATCCGGTTTGCTTTCAGTCATGGTTATATAAGGTAAAATGGGGACTAGGAGAAAAAAAAATGTACCTGGATAGAGAGTTGGCTGCTAGAACAGAGGGTGGTTGTAAATGGTACATTTACCAATTGAATACCAGTATTAAGTGATGTACCGCAGGACTCAGTGCTAGGGCCTCGTCTAATAATATAGAGGATGGAATACTAATCACCCTCTCACATCAATCTTTTCATGTGTTGAATATAGCCATGCTGACCTTTTGACCATATAGTTTTAACCTAGACACGGCCTAACAGCCACCCGGATATCTTTACTTTACTTACATTTTGAAGAGTGTACCCTGAAATATATTTCCATACCAAGGGGCAACAAACCAACAAAACATGGCTTTCCATTGGCAATAAGATTCAGCTTATTCACAGAAAGGGTAATGGATAAGTAGAATAGTCTACCATCAGAGGTGGTAGGATAAGACAATAGAGCAATTTGAGAATGCTTGGGATATGCAAAAGAATATTTTACTTAACAAATAGGGTTAATGTTACCAAAACCAGCAGACTAGAGAGGCCAAGAGGTTCTTACCTGTCGTCAAATTCTACGTCTCTTAAAAATAGTCTTGATGTCCGTATCCATTAAATAATTTATTAAAAAAAGAACTTGAGTCTTCATTTTTAGCCTAATTATAAATAATGTATCTGGAACTGAAAATCATCTCTTGTAAAGGTATTGTAGGTACAAATGTACAATACTGATAACCTTTTGTCCCATGATTTTATAGATATTAAGTATATTCTCATGAATTGGTTCTTTGAACCTGTTCACCTGTTGGGTGTAGATTAGAGAGACAGTCAATAGGTTGACCTCTGACGGTTGACATACAATAGGTCGACAGGATCAAAAGGTCTGCATGTGAAAGGTCAACATGGAAATAATAGACAGGGTCACAAAGGTTGACATGAAAAAGGTCAACATGAGTTGACATGGGCCCCCAATTAGTGTAGCGCGTACCCCTGGCATGGCTCCCCTTCAATCGCCATACTTGGGCTCTATTACATTCTCCTTCTATGCGGACATGGATGGTGAAGTAAGAACAAGCTTTTTCTAAAAGAATTATAAAAACTTATGTCAACCTTGTCATGTGTTTTTCATATCGACCTTTTGACCCTGTCCACCTATTAAATGTTGAACTTTTTTATGATGACCTTTTTGTTCTGTTCACCTTTTGACCCATGCATGGTCACCAGTTGTGGTGGACCTATGAATGTCTATCTAGACACTGTAGCTGGAAACAGCCTAATGTGGGTCCTCCATCAATCACAATTTCTAATTGTGGGGTTACTGGTTGTGGGACTCTTAAAAAGGACCAGTAACTGTTCTTGTGGAGAAGTAATCTCTCTGACTAGACTCTACAGATGGAGCAGCTCTCAATGGAGCCAGCCGTCAGAAGGGCTCGCGTGCCCCTGACAGATGGTGCTCCTGTCCGCCAGCCTGGGCCAGCTCAGGACATCTGCTGATCCTGCAGGCTGGCTGACAGGCGCACCACCTGTTTATCAAACAAAGAATTAAAGGAGGCTATATCTATATACACAGTGTGTGTGTGTATATATATATATATATATATATATATATATATATATATACATACACATATACACACGGCATCATCTATTGAATAAATATTGGGCACCTGAGATCTGATGCATTAGCCACCTATAAACAGTGACTTTTATTCCTGAAAGGTTTTTTTTTTTTATTGCAACAAAATAATTCTGTATCGGGATCTATACTACCAATTTTTCTATTAATTACTGTGTGTGCTTGTGTGGAATTTTCCTGTGAAGACTATCCTAGTATACACTGCTTTTGGAGGCATTTACATTAAATATTTATGATCACCTAATTTATAGAAGTTTCCTTACCTAGAACGGTTATAAGAGAACATTGAGACACCCCCATATTGAGCTTATGAGCTCCCTCATTTTACATACTGTATGCAGTAGAATCATCCATAGGAGGAACTACCCCTGTGAATTACCACGTGTTTTACATGAAGGCCGCTTGTATGATATGTTGTGATTCTTCATATTAATCAAGTTACAGACAATTACAGTTTTACCCCTGTTGAAGTCTCTATGAGATGAAATGCGTTGGTCACTTGTTCAACTAATATTCTGTCCTACTGAATGTGAAGAATCTTTTTGAAAATCTGAAATGTAAAACCACACTCTTTTATGGACTTTTAATAACCAGACTTGTAATTTTATATGTTTTTCTGAACAGACCCATACAAGTCACTACGTAGTAACTATCCTATTGGGGCCTGTCCTTTGTTGTGTATCTGTTCTCATCTGACTCCCACCAACAGGGAAGCTGTAGGACAAAATGCAGCCTAATCTGCACCTTTTATTACAGCGCAGTATTAGGATATAGTTTGTGTGTACATATAAGGCAGACAGCAACACCATTGAGTGGTGGCATCGCTGGCAGGCTTTTCTCCTTTATAAGTAAGAGGTCATCCCTTTACACTCTATTCCTGCCTTGACTACAAGACTACAGGGCCAGAAACGTTGGCCATATCTGCATGAAATTGCTTGAATATTTACACTTTTCAAAAGTCTCTTGAGTGCCGCAGTCCTTCCTTTTCCTTAGTGCACCGATGCACATTACTCATTCAGCAAGTGCCGGACTTTCCCCACACAGATACAAACATTATATACAGTACATATATCATCATTAGTACAGGTTGAGTATCCCGTATCCAAAATGCTCGGGACCAGGAGAATTTTGGATAACGGATTATTCCGTATTTCGGAATATTTTAATATTTCAATTATGTATTTTGAAGTATTTTGCATGTATGCTGTATAAACACATAAAATACACACAAATATATTTTATTACCACATAAAATACACACAAATATATTTTATTTGTTCAAAAAACAAGGTTTCAAAACATGAAACAAAATTTGTGTACTATCTCAGATATTGAATTTGAATGCCAAGCAATCATTTTCTTGCACATATATAGTGCCAGTTACATATCATGTCATCATGTCACCAGTAGTGCTGTTACAAATGTCCCCATTGAGTTTTAAGCAAAAAAAATATTTTTTTTTTCACTTTCTGGAATGTATGGTTTTCGGAATAATTCGGATAACGGATACTCGGATACGGGATACTCAACCTGTATAATTTAACAATGTTTGCGTGTGTTTGTTCCACGATAACTCTTGAACGCTTTTACTAATCCTCTTCAAACTTTTACCACTACCTTATCATCTTAAGGTACGATCTAAGTTCGAAGATGGGTTTAATCGGACGAGCCTTTAAAGGTGTTGTCATAAAGGTGTATGCTACAGATGGAGCTCATCACATCTTTGCAGGGGCTGGCATTTCTAATGCCAGCCCCCGACCTCCCTTGTAGCGGGGGCCGGCCTCCGGTCCCCGCCGCCTCCCCTGCCGTCGGCGCAGGTAACCCTCGACGCCCCCCTAACCCTGCCCGCCTCCCTGAAGCGGAGATGGGCAGGGACACGCAGAGTCCCCTCCGAGAGACTGGGACGCACGTGCGTGTGAGGTGCACGCACGTCCCAGTTTAGTGTAGCCCCTGTTCGCCTACAGGGGCCTGGCGAGCCCCGGCCAAGGATGGCAGGGGCTACATCTGTATTTCTGTTGTTTATATGCATTGTGATGTCATAGGAAAGCTTATGACTTTCTGTATACAACACTCCCTTATGTGGGCCCATTAAGGCATATAAGGGTCCAGGGCCGGTGCTAGGGTGTCCGGCGCCCTCCTGCAAACCATAAATTTTGCGCCCTTTCACATTGCCATTGCAACAAGCTGCAGCCCGATTGTGGGAGCATATACAACATGCAATCCCATGGAGGATCTCGGGTGCATGTACATGTATGCATACACCATCTCAGTGCTGTGTCCACAAAATGTTGCAGGTACTAAAGGTGCCCATACACGCTGCGAGAATTGCATACATTATGGGCTAGATCGCATGGCATGCATGCAATGCAATGTGTGTGCAATGCGATCCGAAAGCAGTACAAAAAGTATATGCTGCACATACTTTTTGTACTGTGCGATGCCCGCAGGAGTGCACATCGCATTGCAGCGTGTATGGCCACCGTTAGGCACATAACCCAGCCCATTATTTAAAAAGTGTCTAAATTAATATAAAAAATCTACAATTATTAAAAAAAATTGTTATAAACATGTATAATAAAAGATTCACTGTTCTTTTGCTGTTTAACTTTTGTGCAGTCCCTCCTCTTCTATCTGCATAGGCAGGACGCTGAGGACCCTAGTACACCCCTCTCGTGATTGAGGGGAAAAGGATGTGAGAGAAGGAGGAGATGGAAGAAGAGCAGTGGAGATAGAGGGGGCGGAGTGTTGAGGACTGGCAGAGGCACAGCACACTGAGAGGAGGGAAGAAAGGGTGGCGCTGCTGCCTGTTCGTCATTTGTTTGACAGCTGACAGGCGCAGGGAGCAATGGGTAGGGGGCGGATCCAGACATGACATGTCATCCAGACATTCACAGACAGCGCTTCATGCCTCAGCACAATTGTCCGTGAGGAAGAGGGGGCAGGAGGAGGACAGTGTGTGTGCGGTGCAGGGAGCAGCTCTTTATACTGCCACCCGTCCGCTGTCAGACAGGCGCTGCGGGCGGCGTGCAGGAGGCAGTGACAGTGAGGGCTGAGGCAGCTTTAGCAGAGCAGGGAGGGATACAGCGCCTTTTCAGCATGGCACCTCCCTGCTTTGCAGGAGCTGCTGAGTGGGTAGCGCCGGCCCTGTAAGGGTCCATTAAACGGAAAAAAAAATCACTTTCCAACATTTTTGACAAACTGAATTTAATAAGCGATTCTTCAGCAGTGTGGTCTGTGAATTAAACACTGTAGATATTGTAGTAAAAATCCATGTGAGATCGATCCCCAGTCAGTTATTTTTTCTCTTGATTTTTGGGGGATTTTCTGTACCTGCTGCAGCAGCTCCTGCCCGGCTGTGGTTGGCATGGGTAGGTTGATAGTTGGAGACTTGCTCTGGTTGCTGCAGCAGCTCCTGCCCTGCTGTGATTGCTTTGGCTGCTGCATGAGCTTCCCCCTGCTTTGATTGGGAAGGTCGATAGTTAGAGAATTGCTGTGCATGCTGCAGCAGCTAATTCCATTAAATGTTTACAGGATCTGTGCTGCAGTTTAATAAAAATGTGATTTTTATATACACACACACACATACTGCATACAGAGGGATGCATTGAGGGCCAAATGTATCAAGCTTCAGAAAGTGATAAAATAGAGTGATAAACAGCCAGCCATTCAGCTCTTACCTGTCATGTTATAGGCTGTGTTTGAAACGTGACAGGTAGGAGCTGATTGGCTGGCTGTTTATCACTCTCCACTTTATCACTTTGAAGCTTGATACATCTGTCCCTCGGTTTTTTTTGGGATGTTTGACACCTCCACATGACGTGCCAGCAGGATGCTTGACTGGCAGATAAGCGGTTTTCTTTTACCTAAATGTATGCTTTTACTAATTCATTAAATCTGTATGTTTACAAAATGACATCAGTGCTTTTTCATCTCCATATATGCATCATTTGATCTGAATTGTGGAAACGACTATATGAAGGAGATTATACAGCTTTTGAAATGATCACTTGCGAGTCAAAAGTGGTAGGAAACCACTTTATAGGGTACACGTGGAGAATTATCTTATTTAAGAATACTGCACTAGGAGGTGCTGTGTGTGTGTGTTATATATATATCTCCCCTTTTTGGACATACAGTAATGTGCCTCTTGCATAGTTTTGTGCAGTATTAAAGCAAATACTGTACAGGATATATGTAACATTATACAGAAACTTTGTTTCTAAATTAAATGAATACATCAACATAATGGTCATATTCAAATTCAGAGAGCAATACAGTATAGGAAAATCCAGTGGCCACTGAAGTTTTCCTTATTACTTGAAGAGGAGAAAATGAGCCAGTGATTTCTATAGGAATCATCTTTTTTTTCTCAAAGCCCCAATGCATGTCTATGCTTTCCTTAACTTGTTATTTTAAAGTACAATTGTAGTCCTTAATCACTTACTTAAAAGAAAAGTTACTTGTAGTTTATTTAATTACTCCCTGTTCAAAATGCATCTTTGTATAAGAAAGGAGCAACTGAATACAGCAATAACCTGGACCACTCACAGATTTGAGGGAAAAAAGTGTTTTCACTCCTCTCATCACCAAATTGGATACAACAAAGATGGCGCCCCAGAAGGCTGCGCCGCTCAACCAAACTAGGTCTCTCCTCCTGTCCTTGCTTATCACCCCCTCGAGTGCGGTGACCTTGCTGAGTACTGTGACCAAACATAGCAGAGAACCCCCAGAGCAGCCTGTGAAGCTCACACTGTCCTTGCTGCCCTGTGTGGAAAAGATGCAGCATTGCAGGATCATCTGTCATCTGCTTCACGGAGACATGGCTGGATGACCACATTGCTGCTGCCTCCCTTTTTCCTCCCTCTTACATGTATGCTCAATGCTAGTGGTCTTAAAATAGAACCCCCACCAAAAATACGAGAATAAGGTGGATCATAGACATGAACGGACAGGCGTAACTAAGTAGAGTGCAGACATATTTCTCTCACCCTTTGACATCAGCATATTTGACTAGGAGCAAAACACCCTGACTCTCTGTTCATAGTGCTGGACGACTTCAACAGAACAAACTTAAGCCAGGAGCTACCCAAGTTCAAACAAAAAGTCACGTGCCTTAAGTCTCCCTTCCAGTCAATCACCCATGCTGCACTCGTACTATTTGATCACCACCTCGTCCACCTATGCCCTAGCTACACGCAAAAGCTGAGAGCGGCTAAGCCCATCATCAAGACCGTTAAGAAATGGACTAACGAGGCTAAGCTGAAAATTCAGGCCTGCTTCGACTGCAGGGTCTTCAAAGCCTCGGCAACTGACCTGAATGACGTGTCACATCCTACATAAGCTTCTGCGAGGACACGTGTATACCCACCAAGGTCTACCACATCTTCAACAACAAGCCTTGGTTCAACACCCAGCTCAGACAACTTCACAGAGCCAAAAGGGGAAGCCTACAGCAGCAGTGACAGGGGACAATAGAACCAAGCCAGGAACTCCCTAACAAAATAAATCAGGCTAGCAAAAAAGAGGTTCTCTGACCAGCTGACAAATGACCTGTCCACCGATGATCCCGTATCTGTGTGGAAAGGAATGCAATCTATAACATACTACAAGAAAACACCCAAACCCACCACCATGTACCAAGACCTAGCTGATGAGCTGAACCACTTCTATTGCAGGTTTGAAAAAGTAGTCCCCTGCTAACCAAACCATACCCTCTCTATGCTGCCCCAAATGTAGACTGCCGACTCCGGGCCGCCCAAAAAGAGGTTGGGGAAATGTTCAAGACAGTCAAACCAAGGAAATCACCAGGTTCTGATGGGGTGTCACCCATTTGCCCTGAGAGAATGCGCGGATAAGCTTACCCCATTATTCACCAGGATCTTCAATAAATCATGCAAGGTTCCCTTCTGCCTCAAAAGCTCCACTATTGTTCCGGTCCCTAAGAAATCCATTATCACAAATCTGAACAACTACCGGCCTATAGCTCTGATGTCTCATGAAAACGTTCGAGTGCTTGGTTCATGGATTGTGGAATTCAAAACAGGTTATGAAA
The DNA here is from genome assembly GCF_055691185.1 of Crinia signifera. Lineage (NCBI taxonomy): Eukaryota > Metazoa > Chordata > Amphibia > Anura > Myobatrachidae > Crinia > Crinia signifera. The sequence goes on along the minus strand of NC_139222.1, from coordinate 196,622,646 downwards.
GTGAGGAAATTCAGCTCCCAAGTGCAGTCCATCAGCACAGCAGCTCCCCAGGGCTGTGTACTCTCACCGCTACCCTTCTCCCTGTACACCAACAACTGCACCTCAGAGGTGCAATCAGTAAAAATTATCGGTACTTATGTAGTATCTGGGCTGCCGATTTTTTGATTGTATGCCTTAAGTTAAGGCATACAATCAGATGCGATGCGATATCGCATCGCATACGACCATGCGATGCGATGCGATGCGATGACCCGATTTTTCCATAGGATTCAATGTTAAAATGGACTAAGTCCATTTTAACATGGAATTCAATGGGAAAAAGGGGTCCTTTTCATACCCCTACTATCCAAGTGGGCATGGAGTTGGATATAAACCTGTGGCGAGCGTAGCGAGCCACCGAGCCCGAAGCGTGGCGAGCGAAGCGAGCCCCGCGAGGGGACGGTGTTCTGTGTCCCCTCGCGGGGCTCGCCACGCTTCGGGCTCGGTGGCTCGCTACGCTCGCCACAGGTTTATATCCAACTCCATGCCCACTTGGATAGTAGGGGTATGAAAAGGACCCCTTTTCCCATTGAATTCTATGTTAAAATGGACTCAGTCCATTTTAACATTGAATCCTATGGAAAAATCGGGTCCATCGCATCGCATCGCATCGCATCGCATGCGATATGGTCGGGTGCGATGCGATGCGATGGACCCGATTTCAAAATCGGCAGCCCAGTTACTACATAAGTACCAAATTATCAAATTTGCTGATGACACTACAATCATTGGCCTCATGAAGGCCGGGGACAAATTGGCCTATAGAGAAGTGGACCGATTGGCACCGTGGTGCATCAACAACCTTCTAGAGCTCCAAAAATGTAGTCAGAACTGCCGAGAAGATCATCGGGGCGGACCTTCCCTCTGTCCAGGACCTGTACCTGTCCAGAGCAAAAAAGCAGGCAACGAAGATAGTCAAGGGCAAACTACACCATGGCCACGGCCTGTTTAACCTGCTGCCATCAGGCAGACGCTACAGGGCCATTACCACCAGAAGCCTAAGTTTCTTCCCTCAAGTGGTTCACCTGCTGACACGTGAACATCTCACTGTCTAGTCGCGCCATAACCTTTTGCACATAATTTAACACTGTGTCCCCATGGAATATCTTTCTGTATGACTATATGTGTTCCCCCCACCTGTTTATATTGTATACTGTTTACTTGTTCCAACCCTGGCTGTTGTACAACAAACCGAAAACAAATTCCTAGTATATGCAAGTATACCTGGCCAATAAAGCGGATTCTGATTTATTTCTGTTTGAGTCCCTCTTCTCCTGCTTCTCAAAAAGCTGAAATCTTTGGCAGGGTGTGTGTGTGACCTGCCAGCTTTGTGTCTGAGTCAGTGTGCAGCAATGGAGGTGGCCGGTGAGTGCCCAGTAACCCGCGGCTGCATTTTTTTTTGTCCTTGCAGGATTTCTGGTCACATGAAACTGTGCAACCATTTTACAAAAATCAAATCCCTTGTGCTTCAGAAGCCTGCATAAACACAGTGATTCAAAATGGTTGTTAAGTCCACAAACAATTTTGCAGGTAGAATTGCATATGCCCCAATATGTATCATATATCGGAAAAAGTATTCTGATAATTGCTACTGTATTATCTAGAAGATCATATATAAATATATAATTTTTTTTCCAACAAAAGGAAAAATTCTAATAAGGTTCTTTTTTATCGGATTGGCCTGTTTATTATATATACATATGTAATAATATTGTCTGTATTTGTATGTTCTTGAACAAACCTCATTGTCATCATAAATAATGAACAAATTGTCTATATAAGGGGAAAGTCGCTCCATGTGTGTTGCTCCTAGAATGCACGTGTATAGTTTGGTGTGGCTTGCCGCAAACATGGTCTTCACCACCTTTAACACTTTGAGAATCATTGTTGCTGTGCTAGCATTGCTCACAGTGGCCGTTCTTTTGCGGGTGCAATATTTAACTAAACTTCAATTAATTGACTTGGCTGTATTTGTACTAAAAACACTCGCTGTGAGTGATGCTGGAATTTTTTGTGAATATTTGAGGATCTCTCACAGCAACTGTGGCACTCATAGGGTTATAATATTGCCCACCAACAAATAAAAAATTATTGTGGGTATAAACCAAATAGTTCAAAATTTTTTGGGGTGTCTACTGGGTAGATTCTGTGGCAAAGACTATACACACCTGGGTATGAATAGCCGCATTACTTATGAATCACAGTTATGACTATACACACTTGTTCAGGACTGGGAACACTAGTCATGGCAAACCAGTCACAATCCACAATTACTCTCATGGGCAATCAGCATTGCTGTATCCATATGTGGGATATTGGCATATAGATATTAGATATTCAACATCTATTCTAAGAAGCTGTGATGTTCTTTCCAAGCAAAATCGGTACTTGTGTATTAGCACGGTGCCCGCTAAGCAAATTGCTTAGTGAGCAATTCTGCGTAAAAAAAAACCGCATCGCATGCAATGCTCGTATGTAATGGAGTTATTCTCTCTAATTAATTCCTCCAAATGTGAAAAGGAGTATGTGAACATTTTCATCCAATATGATAGACCTGATGGATTCAATAACCTTTGAGTTTTCTCTTCGCAAAATATTTTTATGGCACAATGTGCAATCAAATACTTTTAGTTCTTCAATAAGATGAAACATATTTGCTTGTTCAGATAGTGAGAAAAGGAGACCTCTATTCAGTAGCTTCCATTGTGGGTTTCTCTGTGCTTAGAGATATTAAGGGGGGTATTCAATCCCCCGCAGCCATCTCCCGACAGGGGAGATGGCTGTGGGGCCCTATTCAATGCGATCTTCCCCAACAGCATTGAACAGGAGATCTCGGCGTTAAACCTATTTTTGGGACATACAATCATATTATTGTATACCTAATGTCATGGCATCGCAAACCCTTTAAAATTGCGGCAGATGCGATTCGATGAGATAGCATGGGGCTGAGAGAGCAGTGAATAAATTACATAGGAAAATCGCATCGCACATCGCATAGCCCTAAAATGGCCTAAGCAATGCGATTTCCCTACGCAGAATAGCCCACTAAGCAAATTGCTTAGTGGGCGCCGTTCTAGGAAACAAGTACCAAAAGATCTATTGATCACTGTCATTATGTTCAGAACAAACTTTCAGTAGAAGAAAATTAGAAAATAATAGATACTGTAAAGTTAAAATCGAATCTAAGCCAACATTAATATGAAAATGTTAGTGCGATTTGTTTTGCAAGAAAAAGTCTACTGTCACATACGATTTAATTCCATTTTTTTTAATTATTATAAAGACAATGTAATGAAATAAAATACTAATACAAGACAAAAGTGGAAGCATGGTTTAAATGTTATTTTATTAAATACCTTTTGTCCAAGGTTTCAATGTAACAAAGCTATGAAGATCTACCAACATTCAGAACAAACAAACACAGGGTAATTGTTTTATTTTTCTATTGTCATGCAAAGATTCTGCATCAAATGCCTTTCCAAGTCCTGTTTAAAACGTGATATTTATAATATATTATATATATGCTTACAATAGCCCCATAAGAGAACAGTAACAATGCTAGAAGTGTACTGGTTTGTCAATTAAATGACCATACCAAGCTAAGGTTTTATATTTTTAATTAACTTAAAAAGAAAATTATTCTTCCCCCAAAGACAGTGAAACAAAAATTGAAAAAAAAAAAACAGGAAAAAAATTAGAAAGGTTTTATTTTAGAAAGATGCACTAAATACAGAGCAATTCTCATATAATTAATCAAGTATACAGTGAAGGAGCAGACCTAAAGTAGACATGCATAAGTTTTCTTAATTTAACTGCATATAATTTTATTTTGTTTGGTTTTCCCTTTTGTTTTAACTGTTAAAACGACTAAATTATTAATTCCCAACTTTTTAAAATTTAGTGCTGTTGGAAAAACAAACAAACAAAAAAAAAAAAAGAGCATAAAAGCATTATCCCCAAAAACCATGAAAAAGCCTACCCCCAACCCTACCCTTCCCCTGTGCTCTTATAATTTCACACAAGCATTCCAAACTGTTTTGTGTTAACCCAATTCCTCTTTTTATATAAACTACAATATTTGATTGACTATAGAATCAACTAATATATAACTCATTTCTGTTACATCTCGCACCGGTCATCTCAGGAATTCTGGAGAACATGCTTTGCCCATGTGCAAATTTCCACAAATACAGTTTCTTCGGTAAGCCCAACTTACTATTTAGTTTTTTACAAGTGAGGATGACATACCATTACATGCACCTATCAAAACACTTAAATAGTCCAAATTGTGCAACATTGGCAAGTTCACAAACTTTCCTTCCGCCTAAAAAAACTCTGAACAGTCTTTATTTTTTATTTCTTAATTAAGGCGACCAAAAACATTATATCCTAACGAAAAAAAGTTGTTGTTTTTTTTTTGCAATTCTACATCAGTCTGCGTTAACAATCAGTTGGATCGTCGTAGATTAGACTTGTTTAAGAAAAGGTGGATTTCAATTTGTGCATTGTTTTCTTTTTTTTTATATTGAAGAATTTGTGATATGAAACAATCTACATCACATATCCATTTGTTAGCGCTACTTGTCAGGATAAAGAGAAGCAAATCTCTCGAAAAAGGAAAATCCGGATGTGGGAACAGCCAAGCGCACCCTTGGATCTAAATGATATTTTGCAGCACAAGGAGAGTGCAGATTCAGACATAGATTATGAGAGAAAGCAGAGGGCTTTACAAAGAGATGGAAACCTTAAAGACTTGGTTTTCTCAAAAATGAAGATATCAAACAGACACTGTTCACCCTCTTGCAAGAAAACGAAGGGCCACCAGACCATACAGTTTAGAAGGTGCAGGCAAGCATAGAAAGACATGCATACATCTCTACGCATCCAAGTTCAGTGTATTGATTCACTCATGACAGACCACTCATGACATACAAGCAGATCATTTTAATCTGCTTAATGTTACACAAAGCTTTATCACTGTGAAAATATATCAGCCCCTTTTACATATATACCATCCGGGAAGTGGTTTTATTCTAAACCTTTCCCAAAATGCGTCAGATCTATTTTTCATCTATATTCTCCCAAGAGTTCATAACAAAGCTAATTATATCAACATAGCCACTAATGAAATGTTCCTTCTGCAGGATGTACATTATATACCTTTTCTATATACCTATTTCTTTAATATTTAATTAATATTTCTCCCTGCCCATCCCCTTCTTAACATAGACCACTTCTGTTCTTAGGAGCCAGAGGGTGGATGACAAATTCGCCAGCTCATTGCTACGTTGGAGGTGAAACAACAATTCAGCCAACAATATTTGGAAGGTTTCAATAGTTAGAATTAAAAATAAAATCTAGAACAGATGAAAAAAAAAAAATCACACCTCCGCTTGTGGCTCTACCATATGCAACATTGCAGGTCCACAACTTTTAACAGATGAAGACCACAGCAGTCCTCAGGGTAATGTTAGACCCCATATCTCTGCGCTGTCACTTTGTGATTCAGCAGCTTCTCCAAAATTAAACATTTCTAGTTGTTTTTTATTTATAACCTTACACGTTGTATTCTTATTTTATTTTTCCTTTTCCCAAATGATGCCTGAGGTGGCTGTCCGTCCCATACTCACTCTCTCGTTCTCTCAAATACCAGCCACATACTCCTCAGCCTGGTTTTTAACAAACAATATACTGTATATACGTTTTTATGTTAGTTTTTGCTCATTTTGAAACTTTAAAAACACCTCCGTACAGCAGGAACAGACACGATGGATCCATGAAATACAACAATTAGCCAGCAGCTGCTTCAGCCTCAGAATGCATGCAGGGTTTTCGTGCATTTTTGGCTACTGCCGGCATCAATATTTTTATTTTTTAAATTTTTTACTTTTTATCTTTTTAAAACTTCTGAACGAACAGGACTGTTGCCGTCGTTTAGGCAATCCACACTTGCTCGCTAGAAAGAGGTTCTTCCACTGGAGAGACTGAAAAGGGAGCAAGAAAAAAAAAAAAAGACATAAGAACATACATGTTAATTGAATATATTTACGGTTATGAGTTTTAATATCAGTGTTTAGCTAAATATGTAAGTGTAACAAAAAGTATTGCGGTTTACCATTTTTGAATGAATGCTGGTGGAAAAAAACTGCTACCTACCTGTACTGTTTCCTCACTGGAGGGGGGCAGCTGGGGCCCCAGAGCAGTGATAGTGGACATTCAACCACTTGCCATCCCTACGGTACCAGACCCGAGTCTCTTCTGACTGTGTAGTACGAGGGCGTCCCTGGGCATCAATGTACTGTGTGAGCCGGATATAGGCGATGCAGGCCGCATCTTCCCCAATTACATGCACATGTGGATTCAGGATCGTAGTGTGGATAGGCTTTGTATTTTTTGACAACACTAAAAAGACAGTAAATACATACACCTTAACAACTCAATATACCACAAACAGAATTTTGCTTTATTCAGAATCATCTATTTATAGCGTCTCAAGGCAAAGAGATTAGTTATTAGTTCTAAATCACAAGGTGGGGTCTCCAATTGCACCACACCGAAAAAATACTGGGAGCAGAAAACGTCGTTTTTTTTTGCAGTTTTCTCCTTATGTTTCACCAATTTTATTTTTTCATTAGGCAATTTAACTAGATCACCTGATTAAAAAAAATAATAGATTTTATCCTGAAAACACACAGGTACAGTAAAACATTACCATTAGTAAATGGGGTTGCTTTCTGGGACTTTGCTTTCCTATATGTGGCATGTACCAGCTAATCGGGGTAATTGGATAGCCCCGTTCAGCTAATTACCTGTGTATAGTGATTACGAGTAATTGTAAACCACCCAAGATATGAATGTACATATTTAATTTACTGTAAAAGAGTTGAAAATTATATTTGGCATTGTTAACAGTAGATTAAGAATCAAATGAACAATACATGTGGGATAAAAACAAAAATTGCAAGAACAAAAATAATTTTCTGTAGTTTTTGGTTATATTGTTTGGAATTTTTTGGGGGGTATTAATATTGGACGATTATTAAAATATTAACATTTGTTTTACAAACCAAACATTTTATTTATAAAAAGTAATTTTTCAAATCAGTGCGGGGTAGGGGAGTAGGGGTGGGATACATAATGAACATGTGCACTTACCGTATATTTGCACCTATTTTTACGGAGCCCACTATCACCTGCACACTGAAGCGATTATTACGGTAGGCTTAACAAACATTAAGCAGCGTCCAAATGGTCACATATTTCTTTTCATATATTTAAACGCACCCTAACACTATGCTATATTATTCCTGGTGTTTCTCAGATGCAGAAAAGAAAAAAAACCATAACTTTAATGGTGATTGTCCAGCAATCAGTAGTGTTGCTATGGATTGTTTTCTTAAATCATGTCATCTGCTCCCAGTTAATTTTATTCTCATGTAACAATCCACACACAATATAATAGCATGGGGCATGGACTGTTGACATGGTATGTGGTTAAAACTAATATAAAGAAAAACAAAAACGGACCACAACCTACTAAGGGGACAACAGTCATATATGTTTTCTAATACACTTCGGGAGGGGGTATTCAATCACGGGTTTTGCCTGTTTTCAGCCCGCTCGCCAGTCGGAAATAGCGGCGGGGATTGAGTACCCCCTATGGCTTTAATCATGCCAAAGAGACCCTCTCCCTGCGCCATGTCAATATGTGAAGCTTATTTGCATAAATAAAACAACTGGGATTGACCAAAGTACGTACTTATCTAGACTGCACTGATTGATGTGATGTGCAACATTTCTACAAACGAGTGTGAATGTGGCTGATTCTGTGTAAGAAGAGCTATGAATGCAATGGCTGTGGCTTTTTCTCACCGCATGTTCCGCTGTACTTCATCTGTAACTTTAAGTGCTGATTCGCTGTGTGTTCAATGCAAAATGGCCGTACAATTTAGAGGAAAAGATGCAGCATCCCTTGGAGTGGCTCAGTCGAATTAAGGCTAACATTATTACTAGGATATATATTGCTCTCTAAGAAATATTTAATGTTTATGACTGGTACACCCAACTTTCAAAATTTGAATTGTTCTGGATTAATCTGGGACATTGTTTTCGACTCGGTGTAAAGCATACTCACAATTGTCAAAATAAAATTTATGGAAGTCCATTCCTTCAACAAGGTTACCAAGCGCTTCAGGTTCAAAAGAGGTCAAGCCAGGGTCACAGATCTTCCTGTGAAATACAAAATATGCTGCTCATAAAAATCAACTTACAATAATCATTTATCCTAAAAACATGACCTTTGGGATGTATTTTGCCGCTTATGATGTTATTTAATAAATATGATACCCGATCGGATTCTGGCTTCAATAGTGTACAATTCACCTTTCAGTTTTACAGTGTGACGTTCACCGAACATTTCCTCCATCTTTTCGCTAAGTCCGTGTTCCAGAACAAGTCCATTTGCCTGTCCCTTCTATCCCCAAAGCAACTAAATCATAAAAGCCAAAATCTAAAATGTTTGTGGTAGTAAAGATACTGTGAGGGACCAATGAACTAAACTCCTAGGTACTGGCACAGAGAATAAGGCTATACCCATTGGTCACTGTTGCCTTATGTGCTTCACGATTTTGTATTTCTGAGTGGAGTGTAACATTATCTGTATTACTGCAGTGTTCTCCACAGAATTACATTTTCAGGCGGTCCGCCCGGCAAGACACGAACTGCCGCCCGGTATTTGCGGACTCCCCTGACACCCGGCACTCTCACCAATTAGAACTTGTTGCAGGTGGATACTGATTCCGGACAGATTGCCCGATGGAAAGATGTGTAGTGTTTTAGCCTGAGGTGGCAAAGTACTGTGTGTAGCCAAACAGCACTGAACCCTCAGGTATGCCCAAATGTATCGTCACAGATAAGTTATTCATTGGCTTTTACAATGTAATTTCCCTTCTATGAGCATCTGGGGCCCAAGTGAAATATTCAGTATAAAGCTGTAATCAAGACAAGGTTCTTCAATTGGCCAACAAGAGTGTGTGTTCTGGTCCCTAGTCAGGTATACACATTTATTACTTTGTAGTTTGAGATTTTGTTCAGTACTAATAATGTGTGCCATTGAAAGGAATCTCAAAATTACAAGCCCTCCTCCAATACCGCTCTCTCTCCACACTTTAATTACTTCTAGCACTGGTGTTGAGCCCAGATTCGGTAAGATCATAGACCATTGCAGGATCAACTCACGTGTAAGCCTCAAAGTCCCCATTGTTGATTGCTTCAATCAGTTGCTCTGTAATCTTGATAATTTCCTGTTTCCGCACTGTATGGGGAGAAAGGAGGGAGTGAGTGACATGTATACAGGAGGGAGTGAGTGACATGCATACCGTACATGATTTCAGCCATTGTCATCACATTAAAAAAGGATTTGATGTTAATAGAAAGAGGCATGAAAATCTACTGGATAAGGATTGACAGCTGCCAACAACTCTTTCATATTTAACCTTCTAGTACTAACATCCCTGCAAGGAGTGAATCAGATATTTTTTATGCGCTATTGAAAAAAAAAATAGATTCAAATCCAAATCACATAAAAGATAATACAGGGGGGACTTGAATATTCTTACGCATTCAATATTATATGATATATGATACAAATTAAACTTTATATTTTAGATCAGAAAAAGGCCTTCACGATTTTTTAATTGGTGCAATAGATATACTGTAGGGGCAGGCCATATAAATATAGAGATTTGCAGCATTGTAGACGAACAATACTGATTAAGCCTGGTTAAATTGACAAAAGTTGTTGCTGTACAGCTCAGTAGAACCAAGGACTAGATGTGAAAAAAAAGGAGAAAGACCACAGCCCCATGTTATTCTTCAGAATGCATAGGTCTTTATGAAGTCCTAACATATTCGCTGTTTTCATTGTGGAAAACCAAGATAGAGAATGTGCAGAACTATGTGATTGCAACCTCACCCCTCCAAGGATTAATTTCACATTTACTTACATAGAAAGAGAAGGAAGTGGAAGAGAGAACCGATTACAGTGAATACGTTATGGTGATATACAAACTAATATTGCTGGTTTATGATGAACGACTAGTGTCACAGTGATGACAGTACCGCAAATGGTAAAGATCTCTAGAATTACAATTTATATCACATCTTCGTTAACATATAAATGCAGTAGATTATAAAACAACAGAAGGGGGCAGGCACCTACTAAGGTGGTATTGTAAGAAATTGATATGTTTTTGCTCACTCAAAATCCTAATGTTCTTATACCAGATTAAAGGCTATTCAGGCTTATATGTATGAGTCTTATCCCTCTGAGGAACTCTGCAAGTGACAAAATGTGTAGTGATCATGGATTACTCTAAGACTGCTTTCTTTTAACTTCAGAATTTTACTTCCAAGTTCAGGCATACAACATAAAGGACAAATGCTAGACATTTGGGATAACAGATTTGTACAGCTAAAGCTAAACGAATCATTCAAAGAGCACAATATATCAAATTCTTAAAATACCACACCAGGGCTAGGCAAACTATGGCACTCCAGCTGCTGTGGAACTACATGGCACTCCAGCTGCTGTGGATTTCGAAGCATGCAGTGTCATAGTTTCAACATGCCATAACAGCAAAACAGTTTCAGGCATGCTGGGAGGGATACTTCCACAGGGACTTGAATGCCACAGGTTGCATATCCTTGTACTACGCTATTAGGTGCCAGGATCTTTCTATGGTTTCCGAATGAGATTTGACCTATCAACAACAGGCCTTCTCAGGGCAGCTGACACCTGTTCACAATAGAGGGAGTATGGTTTTTTTATTATTATTTATTACTATTATCAGTCACTGCCACCCCACTGTCCTAATTTAAGCTTTCCCATCCATTAATTCATATACTGCAACAATATAACTTTTGGGGCCACATTCATAAAAAAATTTTTTTGGGGTTTATAACATACAAAAAAGGTAGTTATCGCATTAAGCTGAGAAGTAAAATGAAGTTACAATGATATTTGTTATCACCTTCACAAAGATGTAGAAACCATTTTACAATGAAGGGGTACTGTAGTTATTGAGCATGTGAATTGGGACATGCTAGGATGCTTATCCCACTGTGGGCCTTTATATGGCTCCATAAGCGCATAGCTACACATGCATACTTATGGGTTTCATCAGTCAAGTCACCCAGATCTAATATGTTTTCTCAACCCAAACAATTGAAATGTTATCTTCTTGGAAAATATCGCAGTGCTATAAACTAAGAGCGATTCTTAAGAATACCAAAATCAAAATAAGAGCGGTAAGCTAGATACCCCAATTCAAATCAAGGTGCCTCATGTCTGCTCCAGGTTTGAAAAATTAGACTGCAACTTCCACTGTGCAAATGCATTTTTTAAATTATTTTATTGTACTTTAAATATACTGTATGTTCAGATTTAGAAGGATGGCAATACAAGAAAACATTTACATAACAAATCAGCAGTTAGTACTCTTCACCACATAACAGAATCACTAATAGGGAGTACACACTGTTCAATATAGTCTATTTTTCTATAAAATTTTGCTTATATAAGCAAATTGAAAGGAAATTTAATGGTAATCGAACGCGTTCAATTTTGATCCCGATGCACGGCCCCATAGCATTGAAATTAATAGAAAAATAGACTGTGCAGGCAAGACTATATAGTACAGATCTGTACTACATAGTCTAAATCGCACCCTGCGATTTGATCCCGATTCGAACGGGATTAAATAGTTATTGAATAGAAAGTAAATCGCACAGTGTATACACCCCTTAAGGTTAGTGCAATAGTTTAAAACTGAAAGATCCAGTCATTCACAAAACACCTCTCTGTGATTAAAAAGTGAATAGCACAAGTGGCTGAAGTCCCAGATATTGTCAAACATACTAAGAATTCAAGATATGAGACGTACCAGGGTCAGTATAGGTAGCAGGGGAGGGCTGGCAATGTAGAATTTTCAATTGCCCCAACATTTTAATTGTGATAAAATAAGGCCCAAACTGTAAACAGGTGTTCTTCAATCAGTGCTAAAAATGGACATCAACATAGTGGATGACCCATATCAGCAGTGCCATACAGTGGAAGTATCACATTTCTTAAAACTCAGATCAACCTTAACCCTTTGACTATATGCCATGCCTTCCCAATAAGAGTTTAGCATTTACTCTATTTAGCAGAGTCCTAGGAATCACATATAGCTGGATCTTCTGCTGGTGGTCAGCTGGACCGCCTTTCCCACAGGACCTTCCCAGGGAGGCACAAACCAGACCAATGCTGAGGGCATATTACAAGATGAATAACCGTTTTAAATATGAATGAAATGGCACCAGACCTTTGCAGCACCCACCTAACAATTTACATGCAATGGGTACTGCCTTTTCCCACGCATGAAATCTCTCCTTCCTACAGCAGCGCCAACAGATGTATGCGACTACTGGACTCTGCTTAATAGCGCAAATGGTAAAGACCTCAGAGGAGGAACCTTGAAAGTTCCACTACTGAGAAGGAAGGGGATGTAGTGCAGAGTTTTTTAAAGTGGGAAACCATTTTGATAAGTTACTACCATCCTCTGATAATAATCGGTTATTGAACTCATGCAATGACCACACTGCCATTAGCCACTGACATTTGCTTGTCCATGGGTGAAAAGTAGCCAGCCCTCCTCTGATAACTAGGCTCTAAGGGCTCTATTAAAGGAAGATGTAGGTAAGTCTGAAAAAAGACAGCGATGATTAACATATGTAGGTAACTAGGGAGGAATGCTACCGATAGACGTTCTACTGAAACAGTCATCTGATGACTAACTTACACAGCGAATTGCTAAGTGAGAATGGAACAACTGGAGTGAGCACTGGCTCCGGCTGAGCATGCTCTATCTCCAGTGTCTGACCTGGGCTTTCCCAGGCTAGCACTTTCTCTTCACAAGACTGGGAAGCTGTAAAGAAACATATTGATTAAAAAAACAGAGGAAACCAAAAGATAAATGGTCATAAGTTAACCAAACATACAAAGATGGAACATAAAAAAGGAAGATCGGAGATAGAACAAAATAAATAAAAATGCTTTTGGTTTGCCCTGTTGTATGCCATAAAATAACCTACACTGCTTATGCTCTGACCTCATTTACATTCTTCCCTAGGCCATTTTACCCTGGCCCCTTCCCCCAAGAACTGCAGCTACACAAACAGGCACAAAGTAATACATATGGATATATTGTAAGAATTTACATTTTCTGACCATGTATGCTTTGCGGTCCAGGTTGTGACCTGCTGGCCAATTGTTTCAAAAGCCTGTTACAGATGGGGAATGGTTTATGGTGCCCCTTATCTCCATCACATACCCGCTTCATAAGGGGGGGGGGACATTCACATAGCCTATAAATCTACCATGGATTATTGTCTGATACATGATTAGATTGACATTAAAGCAAAATATATGTGTAGGTCAGACCTAAATCCCCACCCTCCCTGTCAGTACTCGTTCCATCCATGATCACACTGCCCATATAACCCAATCTGTATACAGTGATAGTGGTCAAAAAAATAATAAGTTTTACCCTAAAATAACACATTCCAAAATAGTAAATAAGTGACCTGTGTTTTGGATTATTTCTAATTATAATAATCAGCTTAATAGGAAATCATCTTGCAATCCTTCCGCACTAGTCTACAATCCTATCGAGCATCTATGATGTCCCTACTAGCAGAGGACTAATCTTCAAATGAACTACAGGAGAAGACAGGGACATGCAGACTGTATAAAATAGAACATAGGGTTTTGTACATTCTAACAGTCAAAGGTGTCCAGCATTACAATAGGTCTACTTGGACAGTGCACAACACCATACAAAGGGTGAGAAGGGTATAACACAGCAATCCACTCTTCACTTACTGGCTGCACCACACAGACCAAACTGTGACTGCAAGGACTGAGTCTGTATTTTGCTCTCGCCTTGGCTCCATCCTTGGAGAAGCAAAGGGCCATCCCCAGGATAGAGAAGAGATGCTGATAAGCCGGTATGCAGCAAATTAATAAGTGCACAGGAGACAGGAAGGTTATCATTACATAAAAAAAAATAAAATAATTGAATAAAAAGTTATTTACAAGGATGGTCATAAATATTAATTGGATCACAAGTAACCCAATGTTACTTACAATGGCAAATAAAGGGCCGACAATTTCCCGCAAATAACTTTTCTCACATTAACTTCTAAAACTACCATTCACTATAGGTGAATATATAAATGTATTCCATTATTAGACTCCAAAACAATGTTGAATAAGGTAAATTAAACCAATGCAACTCCTAGGAAGAGATTCTACGGTAATTACATTAAAAGTTGTTTGGGTGTTAACAGATTTTTCTGTGAAAATGTATTTACTCTTTTGAATACTGTACATGATATATTAAACTCAAAGCCACCATCTCACCTACTGGCATCTTTCCCTTACCGTAATCCACTAATATTGTAAGCAGTGCTTAGATGTGTTCCTCTAAGGACACCTCTTCATTTGCGGGCGCGATGCTGGGACAGAAACTGAGCGGGGAGCATCTAGACCCATCTACAGTGCAGTTTAAAGCCTCTCTTTGGCTGGCATTTCGTGAATTGCTGGCAGGATTGGCTGACAGCTGGTGCCAATTTCTAAACTGCACCGATATTGGCTCTGCCTCAGTGCAAGGAGGTGTGGTGTGAGGGGTGAGAATCTGGCACCCAATAGGGGAGTGAGAGGTATAGGGGAGGTAAAAGAGGGGAGATAAATGAACAGGGGAGTTGAGATAGGTGAGTGAGAGGTACGGGCGGAGGTATACAAAACAGGGGCTCAAAGGTTAGCAGAAAGGGAGAGGTGTAAGTTCGACACCTAAATCCAGACTGTTAAATACCCAACAGTTGGTATCCCGACTGACAGAGGCTATTCTCCCTCGTGGGGGTCCATGATCCCCATGAGGGAGGATAGGACTTGTGACTAGCACTGGAAGCCACTGAGACTGCAGCGTGGTGAGCCCACAAGGGCCTTCTTAGTGCTCGTCCCCCTGTCAGAGGCAGTCGGAATCCCAACTGTGTAAGCATCATACCACACTTAAGAGTAATGGTGTGTACACACGGTGAGATGTGCCGTGCGATGCGATCAGATCGCATCACATGCATGCGATGGCATACAATTTTGACTAGATAGTGCACTATCTAGTCAAGGCAGCCAAGACTTTCTGCCTTGCGATACCGATGCGATTCGGACCATATAGTCAGAATCGCAGGATGATTGTACCCGTGTGTACACACCATAAGAGGGTTACCTAGGATGAAGATATGAACACATGAGGAGAGCAACAGACAAACAACACATATGTATATGACAAATCAGACAAATAGGACAAATGCAAGACATAATAGGTGAGTAATGCCTGGTACACACCAGAACGATCCGGATTGTTAGTAGATCATTAGCAGATTGTGCAATGGTCGCACGATCTGTTACAGCACACGATCTGCATCCCATCCAATCCGATCCCAATCCAATCTGAGTCTATCTAGTTGAATGGGTCTTTTACAGATCCTACCTGCAGCAGGTAGGATCTGTAAAATGACAGCGAGGACGCGCATCAGATTGGAATTGGATCTAAAAATACAAAAACATTCCCAATCTACATACAATCGGTTGGAATTGGATCCAGATTGATGGGATTGAGCCCTAATCATTCTTGTGTGTACCCTACATAAAGGTTGTTCAACAGATCCTGCTACATCATGCATCACATCTAAAGATAAAACACATCACAAACCCTACAAGGAGGGGTCGTTCAAATTTCCCTACACCTGCTTTTAAATTTCCACTTTGAGCACTGCATGTAAGAATAGCTGGCACCGGAGCTGGTAACTGCGACTGCACATACAATTGTTGAGATTGGTTAGAAAAGACACGGGAACATTTACAAAGATGAGAGTACTATTAAATAATGGACGTTGCCTATAGTAACCAATCAGATTCTACATATTTATTTAGCAACTTCTAAAATATGATCGATAGAATCTGATTGGTGCTATGGGCAACATGCCATCATCAATAGAACTCCCATCTGAGTTAGATTACCTGATGGTAATCTATCCATCTGTGCCGATGACCTTGTTTAGTATCGCATCGAGTTGCAGACATTAAAAAGTGGGTTAAGACAACCTGCACATTGCATCAAAGGTGATAAAAATGAAGAAAAGTAAATACTGTACGTCCTGTGGTGTATTTTCTTGCCTGGCATTATTTTCCACTATAAAGTTACAGCTTGCTTTTTTAAAAGTTCTACTTATTGGTAAGTTAATTGTCCCCCACATGTGTCACAGTTTCCGAGTTCACATGTACAAGGCACTCTGCGGATCTGTTTGATGGTTAATGTAACCTGATAGGTACACAACTCAGTGCAGATAGAATACATATTGCAGCCACTAGAGGGCAGACTGCTGCAGTGATTGAACAATGTGAAATTATGTTCTAAAAAGACAGTTTTAGGCAGGGGTTCCCAAACATTCTAGAACATGGCACCCTATAATAATCAGCATTTCTTCACAGCATCCCTGAGCTAAATGTGTGTTATGAAGAAATAAAAAAAAAAAATATATATATATATATATATATATATATATATATATATATGTGGACAATGATGTTTTATTCAAGGACTGGTACTTTCTTAAAAAGAGGGAACTGGATTATATATATCACGCTTCAACCTTATCTGAATACTACAAAGACAAACAAATTCCCAGAGGCTTCCGGGTAAAGAACAGCCCTACGATTGGTCGTCAAAATCCCACTTTCTGCAAGAAGTGGGTAAGTATTCTTAATAAATGTGCTATGGATTTAGTACTATTGGTCATTGATGAATCCACTAAAGAACTGGTTAATATTAGAGCAAAGCTCAACAATTTTGAAATTGCGCATAAACCAACTCTGACACAAGATGCTAGTGTTGATTGGGTTGATAAATTGAGCAAACAGATTGACCAATATAGAAAGGACTTGTTGAAGTTTAAACGTGAGAAACGCAGGAAAGTCCAGCTTGATTATGAGCAAAATAGAGTTTACAGCTGGCTCAGTACAGCAAGACCCCAACGTGACTACAGATCTTTACCTCCTCAACGTAGAGGAAGACGTCCCTTTACTGATTATGAGGGCACCAGTACATCTGCTAGTGAGACAGACACACAAGCATCCTCATCCCAAGCACTCCCTTTAGGGGTCAACACCAGGGCCGCCCACAAAAAGCCCCCCCGAAACGAACCAGACGGAGCCAGCAAAACCAAAGGGAAGGGAGGTCGCAGAGGAAAGTAAGAGCAGAAGAGTTGGTGATAAATGTGTCTAACAGTCCACTCACGAAAGCAAAGATTGATATTTTAGCCAAAGGTTTGGCCTATGTTCCAAGTTCTAGACATGATGGCTTCCAGTGGAAAGTTGACTGTTATAAATTTGGCAGGACTCTAAGGCTGAAAGAACATTTTTCTAAACAAAGTACTACTACCCCAATTGCAAATACGAATATACCATACCAACTACGCAAAATTAAGCCTAAATCAGTATTTGATCCTACCTCAAATAATGCTGCAATAAAGTCTTTCATGAAGGTTATGGATCAAGCGGAACATCTAATTGATCCCAGTGAAATACACTCTTACCATAACCTGACTAGAACCGAACATCAGACTTTACAGGCATTAAGTAAAAGAACTGACATTATAATCCGCAAAGCGGATAAGGGAGGGGCTGTGGTTGTGCAGGACTTGGATGCATATGTGGGGGAATGTTCGCGCCAATTGCATGATACTTCAGTGTATAAATTACTTACAAGTGATCCTTCAGTAAAATTTAAGCAAGAATTGGATGGTATTCTGTCGGTTGCTGTTAATGATGGGTTTATTACTAATGATGTGGCAATTGCTTTGAGGGTAGATTTCCCTGTGACACCAATTTATTACACGTTGCCTAAAGTGCATAAAGATCTACAGAGTCCCCCTGGTAGACCAATTATATCTGCCAGGGGGTCTCTGTATCAACCCATTTCTACATACTTGGATGCATTTTTAAATCCATGCATCCAACTAACAGAATCGTATCTGAAAGACACCAATATGCTAATTAATCGCTTGGAGAGTCTGGGGCCTTTGCCAAAAGATTGCATACTATGCAGTGCGGATGTAACAAGCCTGTACACATGCATCCCCCATAATGAGGGAATTGCGGCGGTACAGGCTTTGATTACATCCAATCCTAGCTATACTGGTCCTCCTGTTACATTGTTTATTCAACTACTTACTTTGGTACTTACCAGGAACTTCTTTTTATTTAATGGCTGTACCTACCTGCAACAGTCCGGGTGTGCGATGGGGTCCAATGTGGCCCCATCATACGCGAATGCTTATATGTGTCATATTGAAAAAAATGTATTCCAACATGGTCCCAATGCCTGCAAGGTGTTAATGTACTTAAGGTACATTGATGACCTGCTGATATTGTGGACAGGAACAGAGCAGGAGCTTAAAGAAATTTTTTTTGTACATAACAACAGTAGTAGCCCTGTAAAGTTCACATATGTAATGAGCAAAAGTGAAATTAATTTCCTGGATGTAAAGATTAAACTATGTCAAGGTATATTATCCACCTCCATTTATATAAAGGATACGGACCGGAATACTATTTTGAAATTTGATAGCTTCCATCCCTTACCATTGAGAAGGGGTCTCCCCTTCTCACAGATGTTAAGGCTTAAAAGAATAACAAGCGACACCCAGCAATTATTGGTAGACTTGGAAAAAATGATTGAGAGATTTGTGGTAAGAGGGTATCCCCTGAGTGAACTCATCAAAGCACGTGACAGAGTATTGTCTATTCCAAGATCTAACTTGTTAAATTATAAAAAAAATACCAGCACTGAAGATAAAAAATTACCGTGGGTGAATAAGTATTCTATGTCCAGTGACCAAATGACTAAACGTGTTAAGCATTTTTGGCCAGTGATCACTGTTGATAGGGATCTTAAAGCTTTACAGAATACTAGAATTATGCCGGCATATTCTCGAGATAAAAATCTGAGGGATATGCTGGTTAAACTAGACGTAACAGAGATGACTAAGCCACCTACCCCTGTGCATTTTTTGACACGCCCAAATGGCTGCTATAAATGCATAGGGTGCACTACTTGTAGTGCCATGTTAACTGGCAATCATATCTGTCACCCATATACAGGTAAAAAATTGGCCATTAAGTTCCCAGTCACATGTACCTCCATGTTTGTTGTATATGTCCTGTCTTGTCCATGTGGATTAATCTACGTGGGCAAGACAGAGACCCAGTTCAAAGAGAGGATGGCAAACCATCGTACAGCCATCAGAGCCGCTATTCGACAAGGTACTAGTGATCAACCTGTGGCAAGGCACTGTGCCCAAATGGGACATAGTGTCGCAAGCATACGATCAAAAATTGTTGATCACATACCCGTGTCAATTAGAGGTGGTAATAGGGGGAAACGTCTGTTACAAGCAGAATGCAGATGGATTCATAAACTTGATGCACTTGCCCCCAAAGGGTTAAATGAGCATACAGGGTTGAGTTGTTTTTTATAAATATGAGATGAAATTATCATAATAAAACGTGAACTTGCTATAGAATTATCCAAATAATCGATAGCACTTTTTTGATATGTCTCAGTTTAAATTTTCAGTAAAGGGTATTAAGAGATGGCATACAATAGGGAAATAGGTATGCTTCTTACTATGAATTTTGATTGATTGTGTTTGATTAAATCTGTGTATGATATGTTCGTCAGTATGTTTTTTTAATCATATTGTAGATGTGTTTCACAATGCACTTTACTATGCACTTGCACTTTATTTAGATTTTATGTACCAGTCTGTCCTCTCCATTAAGGGGACAGTGATGCGTGGCGGCGTCTTGTGAGTCGCCTAGCAACCCCTTTACACGAAGGCGGTGGGCGGCTGACGACATACGCCATGACGCGCACTGAACCCTACGCTGGCGCGCTGTGTGTAGCCGCGGCGTGAGAGACGTTGTCTAGCAGCGCCCCTAACAAGGGCGGAGGCGGATGACGTCACACGCCGCGACATGCACGCGTTGCTGACGGAGAGAGCAGACGAACTGGCGCATCTTCATGCACAGGTGAGATTGTTTTACATTTGTTTTGTATGATTAATGGTGGAGGAGGAGCCACTATAGGTATATATACCCTTCATTGTACACTTGTGTGCTATCCCTGAGGACGAGCTTGTAGGCTCGAAACAATTGTTGGATTCATGCTTTGCTGAATAAAGAAATCACTGTTTGAAGTCTCCGAGTGACGCCCCTGCTTGTTGGTGAGCTGCTGCATTGTGTATTTTGGGGTATCCCCCCTGGGAAGGCACCGGAGCAGGCCTTAAACTACAGTGGGAGTGCCGGATCTATCTGGATATATATATATATATATATATATATATATATATATATATATATATATATATATATATATATATATATATATATATAGTAAACTGTGCTTACCTATCATCCTTAGGTTCACTTAAGTGATAGTGGAAAGGGTTGGATATCGGTTTGTACACATTTTAGGATAGGCAGCCACATTGACCAAAAATAATTGTATTTGGTCCTGGACCACCAACCCATCACACATCTACCTATTGTACCAACATCAGAATATTAAAGAAAAAAATCCTAACTTTTATAGTTCACACTATGCAAGATGTAATTTCTATGAATGGCTAGTGTGTGCCATTGGACCTTAAACACAGTTACTTAGAGGGAAGAACCTTTGGCATAGTTAAAGTTCCCCATTGCAAATAATCAACTTCTGTAATTTTTTTAGATTGTACTAGAATGATAAATGAAAGCCAGAAGAAGATATTAGTTGTTATGGGCAACTTTTACACTTTATCTCTCTCGAAGGTTTGATACTTCATCTACTTAGAGGATGCGTGCGTGCGTGTGTGCGTGTGTGTGCGTGTGTGTGGCCTCACACACTGTCTTAACTCCTACAACTTATTGGACCCACTTGAGTCAGGCTTTTGCTCTCATCCTCCACAGAGAAAGCACTGACTAAGGTAGTCAATGATCTGGCCACTGCTTAATCTAAAGGCCATTTCTCACTTCTTATTGTTCTAGATCTCTTTACTGACTTCGACACTGTTGACTACTCTCTTCTCATACAAACACTACAATCCCTAGGTCTTCCAAATACAGCCCTTTCTCGGTTCTCTTCCTACCTATCTAATCACTCTTTCAGGGTTCGCTTCTCTGATGCTACTACCTCCTCCTCAATACCTCTGTCCGTTTGAGTACCACAAGGCTCAATTTACCGTAGACCTACCTCCTCTCTTAGCAAACTAATCAGCTCTTTTAAATTTCAGTGTCATCTGTACGTTGATTATATGCAAATCTATCTATCCTTCCCTGAATTGTCACCATCAGTATTGTTCCGTGTCTCTGAATGTCTTTCTGCCCTTTAATCTTGGATGTCATCTCGCTACCTCAAACTCAACATTTCCTAAACAGAATTAATTATATTCACACCAGCCAAGAGTAGTTACCAGGAAAAATACAAAAGTTGTCTCTCAGAGAGCGCAATATTGGATATTAAATTATTTATTACAAATACGAATCAGGATAAAATTAAAACAGCACAATTCATAAAGGACCATAAAAATACACAATTACATATAAAAATAAAAACGGCCACTAATTTCCACAAGAAATGAACAATAATCCTCTTAAAATTAAAGAGATGGCTTACAGATCCCTTTAGTTATTGGCTGGCCAGTACTTAGTAATAATGTGGGATAAAAATGCCTTCTGAATATAATCCAAGAGGGGAACAAGTCGTCATTGTATTAGGGCATCAGAAACCACCAGATTGGTTCAATCAAATTTAAGTCAGGGATCACTCACAGTAAAGCCGGTACTGATTGAAAACTCTGATGTAGGTGAGCAGCTGTCTCTCTCCGAGTAAACCACAGGGCATCAGGGGGCATGATCACCTACGGGTATGCTGGGTAAGCCATCTCTTTAATTTTAAGAGTATTATTGTTCATTTCTGGTGGAAATTAGTGGCCGTTTTTATTTTTATATGTAATTGTGTATTTTTATGGTCCTTTAGGAATTGTGTCGTTTTATTTTATCCTGATTCGTATTTGTAATAAATAATTTAATATCTAATATTGCGCTCTCTGAGAGACAACTCTCGTATTTTGCCTGTTCTAAATCCTTGGTAATAATCCAGATTACCAATCGGAGCTGCATATGTACTTTAATTAATTAGATGGTCACTATATTTTATATTTTTAAACTGCCTTCTTCTTTGCGCCTAATTTGTTTCTATTAAGTGTAGTTACCAACCTGATATCTCTATCACTGTTGAGAACACAACAATCAATCCTACTCCACAAGCTCACTGCCTTGGGGTCATTCTCGACTCTAAACTGTCCTTTATTCCTCACATTCAATCTGTCTCTAAATCATGTTACATGCAAAACATATCCAAAATTTGACTATACCTTACACAAGACACTGCAAAAACTCTAATCCATGCACTCATTATATCACGCATTGATTACTGCAAGAGCCTCCTTACCGGTCTTACCAAGAAAAGACTTCCACCACTACAATCCATTTTGAATGCAGCTGCGAGGCTGATCTTCCTAGCTAGACTTTCTGACTAGTCTGCTGATCCGCTCTGTCAGTCCCTCTGTTGGGTGCCTGTATTTTAGCGCATTCAATATAAAATACTTCTACTTACACATTCAAGGCCATTACTCTGACTACACAGACGTCTATCTCTTTGCTTATCTCAAAATATATCCCCACCCGACCTTTCCACTCTGCACAAGATCGGAGTCTCTGATCCACACGCATTACTCGCTCCCACTTACACTTGCAGGATATTTGTCGGGCAGCACCCACCATATGCAATGCCCTTCTACGCACATTAAGACTCTCCTCTAGCCTCCAAAATTTCAAGTGTTCCCTGAAAAGTCCTCTCTTTAGGCTAGCTTATCATATTCAGGACCCCCACACAACCTCCATTAGCAGTCATATCTAATTGCATCCCATCAGGACTGTTTTATATTCTGGTGGAATTGCCTTGCTATGGAATTCTATACTTATGTATCCCTCCTATTATCCCTATAGATCAGTGGTTCCCAACCCTGGTCCTCAAGTACCCCCAACAGTGCATGTTTTCCAGGTCACCCGGCAGGTGTGACTCATTATTCAGGCACATTTGAAAAGATCCACAGGTGTTGCTAATTATCTCACCTGTGATTATGTGGGGAGACCTGCAAAACATGCACTGTTGGGGGTACTTGAGGACCAGGGTTGGGAACCACTGCTATAGACTGTAAGCTTGCGAGCAGGGCCCTCCTACCTCCATGTCGGTTTGTTTCTACCCATTTTATTTAATCACTGTTGTCTCCAATTGTAAACCGCAACAGAATATGCTGCGCCATATAAGAAACTGTAAATAAATAATAAAGTAAACACAATATATTTATCATAAAGTGCTATGATCGGCTTTCTGACTCTTTATCAAGTCAGAACGTAATAGCATTTGTAAGTTGTAACATGTTAACAGGTACAGATTGTTCCACAGGAAACAATGAGACAAAATCAATGACTGATTCTTAATGCACTAATTCTTTGGTGAGGATTCTTATTGAAGGTGGCACTTCACGATTGCTCAATGTTATTTTCCCTTTTAGCATCATAAATAAATAAGCACTAACATGTACTTTAAAAGATTTATGCCTACTCCCTATACTCTGCTCCATCTTACTAAAGTACATGTTGTCTCAGCATTACACTGCATTATTAATAAGATGCAACACATCCTGTTACTATGATCTGGGGCAGTGCATCCCTAGCACCGATGGAAATAACAGGGGTAAAGCAGAGCACGACTTTAATGTCAGTGCTCTAGCAGACATATTGGTGGAGCCAAATGAATACAGTAATGCATCAAATACACGTCTGAATCCATATTTGTTGGTTGACTGTCAGCAAGAAGTTTTGGAAGATATTTAAAGAGTAAATAAAACTGCAATTTTGGCATTCAGATAAGTGAAAATTGGTAGCTTATTGTAACATGTTTCACTGCACTGGGGCTTAAATAACTACTTGTAAGAGCCCAAAAAAAGAGCAGTTTATATAAAATGAAAAACAGCAAGAAAGACTTTATAACAGGCATACTCAACCTCGGTCCACAAGGCACACTAACAGCGCAGGTTTTATAGTTTTTAGTTCAAATCACACTGTGTTTCTATATGGCTTGTGAGGTGCACTCCCATAGCATATCGTGACTGAGTGATTCTGATTTAACCATCTATGCTGAAGCCTGGATATCACTAAAAACTGCACTTTTGCTGTGCCTTGAGGACCATAGTTGGGAATGCCTGCTTTAAGGGTTGCCTAGAGACCTCCCATCCCCACAACCTGGCCACCTGGAGACCCCCCCCCCCCTCTTCTAAAATATTTATACATACATACACACATGCATCATAGTCTAGCAACAATTGCTCTGAAAGCAAACATATGGGGACCCCTCCCTCCAGTAATCCTTTGTTTGCCCCCAGACCCAATGAAGATTACATGGGTTATCTATATACTATTCATACTGATAACTGAGCAAATTAACTGCTAATTAAAAAAAAAAAAAAAATATGACAGTGAGCATTTCCCATACATGTACATTAGACCCATGGTTGAGTACGGATGCGCACAATTCAAATAGTTTTAATTTCTATTACAACATTGGTCTTTACCAGCCACCTATTTTCCCCATGTACAATAACAGAAGGTGCTTGGATAAAGGGCAATGAGCCTGTAGAGTGCAGAAGTTTTATTTAAGGTCACATCCTTTAAATGATTCAGAACGCTTCATGACTAAACAAAATGTTGACAATAATAACAAAAGACATTGCATAGCACGGCAGCGATAACAGTGCACGCAGCAGCTACAGGTCGTCTTGCAGGAATACACCAGTGAGCTACATGCCATCAGGAATATATATACCTTTTGAGTCTTCATCTTCAGTGGTGGTGTTACAGCTCTCAGTTGATCCCTGTGAAAGAGAAAAAAAAAGTACATTATACATAATCTTAGTAAAAAAAAAAGCAGCATTGCAATCAAACTTCATAACGTTGTGGGTCTGTCACATACGCATTATGCAAGCAACCAAATTGCAGGCTGAACCATTATTCAGACTATACATTTAATAGAAACAAGTCATATCACTGAGTCATAAGCAAGCCGCCTTCCCATAATTATTGGTTTAGCTGACAAAATGGATGTCTCCACTGTGTAGGTGGACGACTCAACTTTAAACAGTACTGTGGAGTTGAGTAGTGCAGACAGATCCAGTAGTTGAGAATACAAAGCAAACAATGCAATTAAGATATTTCCCGTTTCCCAACCTGTAAAATACCAATATCTTCGGCATGGAGTCACAACAAAAATTCTTTGGTTTAAAATATATTTGGAATAAAATCGAACATGTTATAGCTTTTCCCATCTCTGACCTACAAGTGGCTGCGTAATTGCTGGAAAGTGCAATTATGTTAATGGAATGTAACTGGTCAGTGTAAATGCTCACTATTATCTCTATTACCCTGAGAAAACACCATGATGTTAATATATTTCCTATATTTGTCTAGGAGAAACACTATGATTATTAATGTATTTGCACAAATAGTTAGTAGGTTTGCATTTACACCAGCATATAAACGCCTTTCCCATAGTAATTTAGGTATACATTAAATATGTAACAATTTGCAATTGTACTTGAAATAAATGTTTGTGAAACAGTCCTATAAAACAAATGAATGTCACAGCAATTCAGCCACTGTATAATTCTTCCACTTTGAACTACAATCAGATAAACAGGACAGAGTATTATGTATTGCTTTAGATCACAGGTTCTCAAAGTCGGTCCTCAGGACCCCACACAGTGCATGTTTTCCAGGTCTCCTCCCAGAATCACAAGTGAAATAATTAGCTCCACCTGTGGATCTTTTCAAATGTGTCAGTCAGTAATGAGTACACCTGTCTGGTGACCTGGAAACTGCACTGTGTGGGGGTCCTGAGGACCGAGTTTGAGAACCACGGCTTTAGATTAACCTTGTTTGACTGGTTTTGGGATGTGCCTGTTTAAATTCTAAAAGTCTAGACCGCATATGGATATGGATAGCAGTACCCATTATTAAATACAGGTATATAGAGGTCCATTGCCATATTATGGTTTTCATTTGAAGATCATGACTTGCACATAGATCCCGCTAGCAAAACTTAAAAAAGGTATTTGAAAACCGGGAGCAGAAAATAAAATAAAATTTTTTCTCCTTACTTTTATCCCGTCTGTTGCGTTGTGGACAACAGTTGTTTGAGGTTCCTAGAAAGGAGAGGAGAGAAAAAGTCAAATACTGCAAGGAAAGTGTTATACAGACATGACAGGCAGTGCAACAGTAACCGTGGCAGCAACCACGTGTACAGAAGATACAGTACAAGACAGACCCCACGCACAGTAGGACAGAGGTCACTGCACGCACAGAAAGACAGAGGTCCACATGGATGCAATAAATAGCCGTGGGTGTAAGGACAGTATTTAACTGACATGTTTATGCTAAAATCAACACTTGTTGATTTGGGTAAGTTATCAACATTTTTTTAAAGGTGAAACAAAAAAACAGTATTTAATCTACAAAAGAACAAAATTCTAATGTTTTAAAGACCTTCACACTGTATATACTAAAATTTTGATGCAAACTGGGAAATATGGTCCAATACAGCATGATGGCAAAATTAAAAGTGCGGATGAAACATTTGGTGATTTTAATTTCCTCATTATATGATTTTGTGAAAATTGTTAAAATACAAAAACATTTGGCAAGTGCCAGACAAATGTCACGCAAGACACGCTCCCAACCATAAACAGGCACCAATACATTAGATGATCAAAATCTGCAAGAGAGCAGTTGCATAATATTCCATAGTGTACGTTCAGATAGAGACATAGACCATGTACAAAACACTGAGTTGGCATTTATATAATGGTCTAATAGAGTACACACACTAATATATATATACACACACACATAGACTATATATATATATATATATATATATATATATATATATATATATATATATATATATATATATATATTACTATAAGGTATAATAAACAAATAGGTACTTGTGAGTTATCCGGGCGTCCGATTTTTTGATTGTATGCCTTAAGTTAAGGCATACAATCAGATGCGATGCGATGCGATATCGCATCGCATCGCATGCGACCATCGGATGCGATGACCCGATTTTTCCATAGGAATCAATGTTAAAATGATTCCTATGGAAAAAGGGGTCCTTTTCATACCCCTACTATCCAAGTGGGCATGGAGTTGGATATAAACCTGTGGCGAGCGTAGCGAGCCACCGAGCCCGAAGCGTGGCGAGCGAAGCGAGCCCCGCGAGGGGACGGTATTCTGTGTCCCCTCGCGGGGCTCGCTACGCTCGCCACGCTTCGGGCTCGGTGGCTCGCTACAGGTTTATATCCAACTCCATGCCCACTTGGATAGTAGGGGTATGAAAAGGACCCTTTTTCCCATTGAATTCCATGTTAAAATGGACTCAGTCCATTTTAACATTGATTCCTATGGAAAAATCGGGTCATCGCATCGCATCCGATGGTCGCATGCGATGCGATGCGATGTCCCGATTTAAAAATCGGACGCCCGGATAACTCACAAGTACCAACAAATATACTATAGAATAAAATAGGGTTGTTAACTTTTGCAGTACCATACATTTTATATTTTAATTAGTTTTAAATGATCAATTGATCTGTATGTTCTGTGCAGTACATGGTCTTTGCCTCCATTCTATAGGATTAATTCTCAAAAAACTATGGGTGATTGATGAATCATAAGGTCCATAAGAACCATTTACTCTACAATAGAATAGTTTTTTAAGCCATTACTATGCAATTAAGGCCATTTTAGGACCCATCTCTACCATAGCCACATAAAACAGGTTCAGTTACAATAAAAAAAATAAAAAAAAAAAAAAGTTAATACCTGTGTGAAGCTTACAAACCAATGAAAACCCAGGGTAAGAGTTAGTTGTAAACAGTTTTCACAATAGCCAAATAGTGAAAATGACACACAGTGGAGAGCATGACGGAGGTCAATGGTACTAGTCTGGTGACTGCATGCATACCTTGGACAATGAAGGCATGAAATCCACCATATTAAGACTTTGGGAAATTCCACACTATAGAACATGGTAAAATCTAACATTACCTTATGACAAGACAGAAAATCTATTAAGGATGGGTAAATGTCCCATGTGTGATGGTAATTTTTTCCCCAAACACCCCCCAATACTAATTTGTTCATACAAAGTCCCTCTTGTGTAAACTTTCCATCTACCCCATAAAATTAGTAACCATGTACCGAGCCGTTCCTCACCCCTGCTTATTAGAGTTCTGTACATTGGATTTAACAATAAACAAAATGTTATTTTGAGTTCTAGTTATCAGAATGACATTTCAATATGAAGTACTATCTTTAGGAGTCTAATTCCATAGGTTTTGAACCTAGGGGCTAAATGGTGGTCTAAATGAGTATTCTGTGCATCCTAATTGATACTCATCTAAAGCAGGCCATACACCTTAAGATTTATTTTCCAATCTGGTTGGAACAAAAATCTGGTAACATAGCAGAACAAATGACAATTGAACATTTGCGCTGAAATAGGGAGACTGACAAAATGGATCTAACCAATTTGCAGGATTGGCAATTTTTGTATGGTTTTCAATGTTTGGGAGCAAATTCTCAAATGTCATTTGCACCCATGCATTACCAAATTTTCTTTCCAACCAGCCAGCTTGGACAACAAATCTTTAGGTGTATGGCCAGCTTATCAATTCAATCTCTGCAATTTACCCTACAAAATTATATTAAATTGATTTGACTACAAAGTTGATGAGAATGAATTAATTCTAGAACTTTAGTGCAAGGCTGTTTTTTACAGAATGCAGTACCAGCTTAGTAAACCATGACGATGAGTTAGGTCTCATGTTAGTGTTTTCCTTATCACTCCTACAACGGATGCAGTTGGACACCTGGATCCTTTACGTTTTCACCACCAACTGTAGTCACTTAAATGGTATCACAATGCTGTGACTTCAGGCAGTGAAAAGGTTTGAGGACTGGATTAAATACAGACACCAGTCATTTGGGAATTCCAGGAGGCCAATGCCAATTCCCTTCCCACCATGTTACAGAGGAAAAAAGACAGTAACCATATACCACAAACAAATTAAAACATGAACACAACAAGAGCAGAAGTAAAATAAAATGCAAACATGAATTTTTGGATGCCACAGCACAAGCAGCATTCCCACTGCTCACATCCCAGACATTGAAAACCCAGAAATAACAGTAGACGGGGATTATACCATTGTTGTCTGCAATGGGGGGTTTTCTTTTGCTGGGCTTACTATGCTGTTTTTGTTGTTGGTCTGCGGCTGAGATAGAAAAACAGATGGTTTAGTCCTGCTGATGAGGTGAACTGGTTTAAGCTGTCATAAGAAAAAGATTTTTGTTTTCTCCTCCCAAAGACATACAAACTGGAGAAAACAGCAGATTACTCCGGAGCCAGAGAGGATGGATATTTAACAATTCTGCCAAATGAAATGAAGAGCAATGGGACAGAAAAAAGACTGAAAAGGTTTTGAAGCCATAGTGATCACTTGATTTACTAATAAAACCATTGGAACATAATGTAATAAAAACAAAGACAGAAATACACGTGATATGGTACATACTGTAACTCATTTAAGATGACTGTGGCATAATGTCTAATAAGACGCTGAAAATGGTAAAACAGCACAGAAGACTAGGTATGGTCGTGATATGGAAGCCAAGCTGGAACAATAGCATGGGTAGTGTGTGATAGGCTGAATATAAGATCCAGAGTCTTGCGACATGGGTTGGGTAGCTCATTATTCTCAACACAAAATTAATCTAGAACTCTGTAAATCAATGCCTTGAATGGGATCTGTAGCTTGGACACACACACTTGCATTTTCCTCGTTTGTGTCTCACCATGACTACAATGTTAAAGCGGGAAACCTGTCCATGTAACTCATTTCCATCTGTAATCACGTATTTAAAGTCATAAAATCTTTTTGATGTACAAACACTGGCAAACCTTCACTGCACCGAAATATTTTTAAGAAAACCATACTCACCACATTACAAATGACCATGGAGCTAACATAAGCCAGTTTAAAAAATGTCAGTTATTTTCCTAAAATGTTGCTTGATTTATCCTCAAATACGATATAAAGTAAGAGAGGACACTGCATTAACCCTTTGAGTGCCAACATCTGTAAAAGATGCGCAAAATATCCACTAAAAATACCAACTTCTCTGTGAGAGATGTGCAAAATATGAGTGCCAACAGCTCTGTGAGATAGTGTTCATTCTAGCACCCACTAACTTTAAAAACCCATGCAGTTCCTCTTCCCTGCCTGGGGTGTCGCTGTCTGCTGCAGTGCTTCTACCACAGTGTGGTCTCTATATAAGCACTGATATGCAAACCAGACCTGTGCTAAAAACAGCACAGCAGACAGCAACACCCCAGGCAGAGAAGGGGAACTGCATGGGTTTTCAAAGTTGGCAGGTGCTAGAATGAACACTATGAGAGATATTCAAAATATTGGCTAAAAATACCAGAGTAGCTCACACTTGTTATATAAATTAAAATAAAAAATGTTGTGTAAAATATAAGGTAAACATTACAGGTCATTATGATGAATAAAAATGTTTGCTTGCCAATTTTCACACCAATTTTGACAAGATCACTTGGCGCTAAAAGGGTTAAATACATTCTGTGTGAAGCTGGAGATATGCTTTTCAGCAGAACGATAATATTGATGAGCAAAGAGAGATCCATTAATCGTAAAGGAGGAGATCGAATTAAGTTGTGCAAAATCCTACTACAAAGCAAAAATATCTGGGCACTACTCTGCACAGCAAGGAATGCTTGTGAATTGCAAACTTTCAACTCCTGGTATTTCTCTTCACTCTGGGTCTGGTCTATCTTAGACCAGACCCAGAATGAGGTGAAATACCGGGAGCAACACGCTGCTTCCAGACAACAGTAACCGGAACTGTCGTCACATACAATCGCTTTCTGTTTTTTTGCCAAACAAGATCTCTACCAACTCCGGTAACCCTCCCCATATATGGACTCTTACTATCCCTTTTTCTTTAAAATGATCTGTTATTATAGGTTATGCTTTTACAATAAATAGTATTACACTATTTTGGGCATTTGTTCTCTCATAACTGTATGGACCACACTGAAACAAAGGGGAAAACCACCACCTGAAACCTTCCAGGAGTGAAATATTACCTACTGTATCGAACAAGTGATTTGGAGAAGAGTACCGCTCTTGTTTGGTGATAGGACCAGACCATATTACCTTTTGAGCCACTATCAATTGAAGTAGAACTACATTTCTCCTACTCCACACAGAGTAGAAAGAGGCGGAGAAGAGGAGCTGTTTGATCCTTAAGAGGGATGTTCTAGTATTATATTGAAGTTTTGAGCACCAGTGGAGGGAACCTAGCATTGTTTATATTATACACTACCTGCATTCTTTGTTGTAATCAGTCCAGTCCTAGACTACCACCGTTCCCCTCTTTGTCAGCAGGTCATCAGTACATGAAGTTCAATCTGAAAATATCATCAATAAAAGCATACTACTGGATGTGGCCACTGTCTATATCTTTGCAAGATTGCACAGTGTGTACACACTATATGATGTCTGGGAGATCAAGGGAAATAGTGAGGGACATTGTTTTGCATGTTGTCTAGTGTGCATCCAGCTTTAGTCATTTAATCCATCTAAGCAGACACACCACTAGTGTTCCTAAATTCTCCACTACAGGTAAATGCACAGAGTTCATTATTGTCACTTAGGGATATCACTCAGGGTATACAGCAGCCAATTACCTAAGCTGTGACAACGCAGTCACCTAACTGGTGATAAAATGTCTGCAGCACTGTAATACAAGAACCTCATTAAGACTGTAGATAAAAAGCTACAAGGAGGATAACTACAGTTCACACCACGGTGGAATATAAATGCGGACCACAGAGTAAAAGCTTGCCAGCAAACATTTACATTCTATATAAATTGTGTGTAGTGTATTGCCCCTTGAGTGTGATTCCCATTTATCTTGTCCCTCCCCATCAGTGGAACGGGTTAAATTGAATTTAACTGAATTTATTTTTAACTGAAACAACAGCTCATCCAGATGTCCATGGAGTATGAGTCAGTACATATTAAGTTTCCTATCACAGCTCTAAGAGGTTTGTAATGTCAGAACCAAAAGAGCTGCAGTTTTAAGTAATCTTTTACAAAGAAATCTCTGACAGTGCTGTCCTGACTGCATCCTAGGAGCTGACTAGCTTGAGGATCAATTAGCTGTAGTGACATGATTAAGTAGACAGGTAGATTTGTGGGCAAGGAGCCAAAAGCTTAAGGGTGACTTTATGATCACAGATCAACAGCTTGCAGGCCTGAGGTGTCTGAAAACAGAAAATTGATCGGTGGTCTCAGATTCCACAGCCAAATGTTATCTGACTGTATGTGCGATCGTCAGCTGATCACAAAACTTTGACATTAGACTGCAGCGCTCACTCAACATGTAGTAATGTAGTATCCTATACATTACTCTTGCTAACTGGGTCAATCTGTGCTGTTTGAATACATCACAGTCATTTCTTAACTGAATGGGGCGGAATAAATTTTGGTGCTAGCGAAAGTCTACCAGAGCTATTCAATTGTTTCACCTATAGACGCCCGTGCAAGAAAAAAAGGTCTTCCTAACTGGACATTTAGATGCCTGTGCAGCAACATTAGATGGGATTAACATCTTTGTGTGGCTATACTCGGAGTTGTCAGCTGCAATAGATGCTAATGGCCACCTGATCGAAGCAACAATTGAATGGCTCTAATACATGCTTAGATACCCAGCAGTGAGTGCTGCCAACAATTGCATTGGCCCAAATGACACTGTAAAATGAATGCCAAAGGTTATTTATTTTAACTTAATGAAAACCTAATGTATCCCTAGTGATAATTCTGGCAGATCTAAAGGCCCCCATACACTATGCGATTTGGGCACAATTTCACCCGACTCGGATGAATCGGGCTGTGGAATCGGCCCAAATCGCACTTGTAGACATCCTGTCCGATTCGATGCGTGGTCCCGTGCACATCGAATCGGGGTCGGGAGGTCGGATGGGCTGCACATAACATTTTGGACGGCAGTGGATGGGGGATGCCGGCTAATAGAGAGCCGAGCAGGGGGAGGCTGCATTGGGAGCCGGGAAGGAGGAAGCTGTTGCGGTGAGGTGACAGCGGGAGCAGGGCGCCAGGCAGGGAGAACTTGAAGACGCTGGCTGCTGGGCAGCGGCGGGAGCCGGGAGGAACAGATCACTTGAAAAAAAAAAAAAAACGACCATACAGATGACTAGGAAGCCATTGATTGGCACCGTCTTCAAGTTCTCCCTG
The DNA here is from genome assembly GCF_055691185.1 of Crinia signifera. Taxonomy (NCBI): domain Eukaryota; kingdom Metazoa; phylum Chordata; class Amphibia; order Anura; family Myobatrachidae; genus Crinia; species Crinia signifera. Next base: position 196,588,944 of record NC_139222.1, on the reverse strand, counting down.
CCCGGTGCCCTGCTCCCGTTGTCACCTCACCAGATTCCTCCTGCCCTGCTCCCTATGCAGCCTCCCCCTGCTCGGCTCTCTATTAGCCGGAATCCCCCACCCGCTGCAGTCCCCCGCACGGCTCCCTCCTGCTGCAGCTCCCCGGGGACTGCATATGATAAATCCAAGCGTTTTATCATATGCAAACCTTGGCACATCAAGTGCCTAATTGTGTGTCCCCCTCCCTGGGAGCTGCAGGGGCCTTTAGGCATAGCCTGTACTGTACTACTCCGCCCCAGAAAAAAAAGAATTAACCTTTGAGCATTTATACAGACACAAGGTTACCAAAATGATCTGTCTATATAACATTGCAGTTAACATTTCTTGGGCGGATAATCCTTGACCAGATTTACATGCTGTTCACTGGACCATCTTAGTCCGTATACTCATCTCCATCATTGGCCTCAAGCCCCTTATAGTATGTTGATTGAGTCCTCACTACTTATATTTAAGCTGTAATGTGTATTCAACTGTAGCGCTCTTTATTTGTTGCCGGGACAGGAGTTCGTTGTCTGGTACTTTGGCGTCCATGTACTAAGCCTTGGCGGATGGAGAGCGAGTCAACTAAGTGCCAGACAGGATCTCGCTCAAAGTGTTTGCTATCCCATAGGGTAGAGAGCTCTTTTAGGCAGAATCGGGCATTCGCCATCCAGGCGTAGGCGGTGAATCGAACAGCCATAGTGGTATTACATGCTGTTAAGGAGCTGATGGGTAGTAGTTTATCTCTGTCCACTTTCTCTCCAAGGCTTAGTACATACTCATTAATGACTAAAAGCATTAAACTAGTATGGCAGATACCCCTTCTCCAACATGGGCAAAGATCATAGATGAACAACAACTGTACACAAGAGTAAATATCTTCTAGATCAGGGGTCCTCAATACTATTTTGCTCTGGGACCTCATTAGACAATAAGGTACTTGTTTCCTAGTACGACCACAACGACCTTGATCTGGGGCATCGCAGGTAAAAAAATTGCGTCGTTTGCATCGCATGTGGGCTAAAAAATCGCATGCGACGCGACCGGCGCGATGCCCGCGATTTCCCATAGGGAACAATGTAAAATGCCTCAATTTAACCAAATCAACATAGGGAACAATGTTAAATGGGCCAGAGACCCCAAAAAACCCCCCTGACCAGTGAAATGGCCCCCCCAAAATATTTAACGCCACCCCACGATCTACGTCAACCCGAAGCGTGGCGAGCGCAGCGAGCCCGCGAGGGGCGGCAGTACGCGTCCTCCGACCTTTTCATACCCCCACTATCCACGTCGGCGTGGAGTTGAGAATAGATAGTGTGGCGAGCGCAGCGAGCCACCGAGCCTGAAGCGTGGCGAGCGCAGCGATCCCCGCGAGGGGACGCGGATACCTTCACCGGTAAACGCGTCCCTTCGCGGGCTTCACAGGTATCCGCGTGCGCTCGCCACGCTTCGGGCTCGCTGTGCTCGCCACACTATCTATTTTCAACTCCACGCCGACGTGGATATTGGGGGTATGAAAAGGTCGGAGGACGCGTACCGCCGCCCCTCGTGGGCTCGCTGCGCTCGCCACGCTTCGGGTTGACGTTGATCGTGGGGTGGCGTTAACTATTTTTGGGGGGCCATTTCACTGGTCAGAGGGTTTTTTTGGAGTCTCTGGCCCATTTAACATTGTTCCCTATGTTGATTTGGGTAAATTGAGGCATTTTACATTGTTCCCTATGGGAAATCGCGGGCATCGCGTCGGTACCATTGCATGCTTTTTTTGGCCGCATACGATGCGACCTACGCGATTTTGACTTTTTCAATGCATTTCAATGGGAAATCGCGGGCATCGCGTCGGTCGCATCGCAGACCATTAAAAATTACCCGCGATGCCCGCGATTGTGGCCGTGCTAGGAAACAAGTACCGACAATAATTATTACGGGACCCCAGCAAGTTACTGCAGAAGGTCATCACATCACATGTGTAGTCAGCAGACAGAACATACATGGCAGCAGTATGGAGGCACTTAGTGATGCGAGGAGACATTCAGACATTTCAGATTTTTAACACTCCTTCTCACTGACTGAGATTAGAAAAGTCATTGACCTGATTGTCAGCAACATGGAGTCGCGACCCCATGCCGAAAAGGTCGGGACCCACAGTTTGAGAACCATTGTTCTAGATAATGAAGTCCTTAATAATATAACATGTTCTTATTCTATACTAGCTAAGCCTGCTCGAAGCAAAAGCTTTGAAAGCTAGTCTGCTACCTTGTGATTGCCTCTGTTTCTGTGTGTGTGTAAAAGAGCAAGGTGTATTTTCAATCGCTGGCAGCAGATGGCAGTGTTTCGGTTACACACGGACACTAGATAGATTATATTATATTAATATATATATATATATATATATATATATATATATATATATATGAAGTGGGGGGTGATTGGGGTGCGCTACCTAGTATAGAAACTGTACCTCCCAATAAAACATTACAATTTCAAAACAGAATACACATTTCTGAAATAGTGTTCTTGTATTTGAGGATGTTCCCAATGAATAAGCTCAGTCCATCTCTGGGTAAATAGTTATTTTATTGATGAAGAAACCCAGGGTTTCTTCATCAATAAAAGAACTATTTACCCAGAGATGGACTGAGCTTATTCATTGGGAACATCCTCAAATACAAGAACACGATTTCAGTAATATGTATTCTGTTTTGAAATTGTAATGTTTTATTGGGAGGTACAGTTTCTATACTAGGTAGCGCACCCCAATCACCCCCCACTTCCCTGATTACTACACCGTTACTCACTAACAGGAGGAATTTTGGTGGTGCTGCACACACAACCCAGCGCAACTCAGAGTCAAAAACCCTTTCTTATATATATATTTTATATATATATATATATATATATATATATATATATATATATATATATATATATATATATATATATATATATATATATATATATATATATATATAATTGAGCTACAGAGCTTTTCTTTTTCTTGTACTACCAGTCCTGAGCAATACCGCTGATGTTTGTGTGGCAGTAGTGAGTAGGTAGTGCTGGTCTGTAATTTGGTACTTGTCTGAATGGGTATTTTACATGATAAAACACTATAATTTCCATCTTTCATTGAAGCTACAGTATCAGTAACAGCCATTTGCTAGTAGTGGCTGGTGAATTTGGCAAATAACAGATTATTTTCTGCAGTGATGCACACTTGTTATTAAAAACAAATGGTCTGTTGCCAATATACTATCACTCAAATCATTAGAAGAAGTCTCTGTTATTGATGCAAAGGTCTGGAGACCGGAATATACCCACAAGCAGCTGCTCCGTCATATGACCTTGCTCTGCTCCTTCAGACAGCCTTATGCATGTTACTATCTACATTAGAGCTTTCTACACAGAGGCCCTTATTCAGATCTGATCACAGTACAAATTTGTTTGGAAAATGGGCAAAACCATGTGCCATTGGCAGATGTAACATGTGCAGAGAGAATTAGATTTGTGTGAGTTATTTGGTTTCTGTGCAGGGTAAATACTGGCTGCATTATTTTTACACTACAATTTAGATTTCAGTTTCAGCACACCCCACCCACATTAAACTCTCTCTATACATGTTACATCTGCCCCACCTGCAGTGCACATGGTTTTGCCCACTTTCCAAACAAATTTGTACTGCAATCAGATCAGTATAACCCCCAATGTACAAACACTGGGGAGAAAAGTAGACAAGAAACCGGTTTACAAATGTGGGTACAAGATAAGTGCTAATCATACAAAATCAGACTGAGCACATCGGTTTTAAATCAAATTAGACATGCAGCCAATAAACATTTGGTTGTGGCAGCATTAACTGTAGATTATGGCCATCTAATAGCAAAAATGGTGAAAAGTGATGATTCTGCTATCAAACCCCACAAAACCTGGAAACCAAAAACCTCTAGAAAAGTTTGCTCCTAATTATATTCCAAGTAGGACATGTATTTCTTAAACAGTGAACAAAAGAGCAAATACAAAACACCACATGCTGTTGTCCATTTTGCATGTATATACCTGTAATTGTTTGTGTGGTTACTAGGAGTAAAGTCCCCTATACGTTAGTCCACAGTATCAAATGTAGCCTTATGTGCAATACTTTGGCAACTCCTCAGCAGCCATATAGCATACAATACATTTCATGAAGTCCTTACATCTTATGTAATCCCATTCAATGCCTCAGGATGCATCGTTGGTGCAGCAGTGACCATCTCAGACTACGCTGCAAGAACCTGTTGAATGCTGAGGACCCCCTGAAAAAGTGTACGGATGTCTGGTAACGTGGCCAATTGTCTTTGGAACATACATATAATAGCAGACACTTGAACCCTACGGGATGCCAAGTGCAAACCCTTATACAGACCACTCTGGAGGAAGGACAACAGTCTCACCACCTAAAGCTGTTTGGTGTTGAGCGATCTTGCCTTACACCAAGCGAAATAGGTGTGCCACACCCTATAGTAAATCCGAGACGAGGCAGGCCTACAGGCCTGGATCATAATCTTTAGCCACTTTTGCCGAGAAGCAATTCCTCTTTAAAACCGCCGTCTCAAGAGCCACGCCATCAACATTATTCTCTTCAGATCTGGGTGCAGACAAGGACCTTGGCTAAGCAGATCCATTTGCAGAGGCAACTGAAATGGAGGAGCAACTGACAGCTGTACTAGGCTTGAAAACCAATGTCTCCTGGGCCACACTTGTGCATCCCCCTCCTGCTTGAAATTCCTGAGAATTTGAGAAAGAATTGATACTGGTGGATCAACTTATGGAAGATGAAAGTTCCACCATATGGACAAAGTGTTCGTGAACGCTGCTAGAGCATCTCTGGCTCTGAACAGCGGCACCTTGCGATTGTATCGAAAGGCCATCAGGTCCACATCTGGAGTGCCCCATCACCTGGTTATTTAACAAAACACATTGGTGTGTAGAGACCTTTACACTTTTTGTGCCTCCTTGGTGGTTTATATAAGCCACCGTGGTTGCATTGTCGGACTGTACCTGTACAGGTCTGTCCTGCAACAGATCCTATGACAACTGGAGCGTGCTGAACACGGCTCATAACTCCAGAAAGTTTATGGGCAGCCTGGACTCCACTTGGGACCACTTTCCTTGCAAAAATTGGGACTCTACTGCAACTCCCCAACCCCGCAAACTTGTATCTGTGGAGAGGAGCACCCAATGTGGAATCCAAAAGGGCTTTACCACCTGCAGGTGGGAGTTGATCAACCACCACCTCAGTGACCCCCGTAACTCTGCAGTAAAACACATTGTCCGGGAATGTATGGACTGAGGGCAGCCATCCCATCTGGCAAGGATCAGTTTTTGCAGAGGGCGATAGTGTAACTGCGCCCATTTGACAATGTCGAACGTGGATACCATCAGGCCTAGAATTTTCAAGGCCTGGTGTATGGAGACTATGTAGAATCTTGTCCTGCACTCGCTGGCCCTTTTCCAGAGGGAGTATTAGCCTCTCAGCATTGGAAACTAGAACAGCCCCCAGATGCAACATTTGCCTGTAAAGTACCGGAGCGGATTTCTTCCAGTTGATCAGCCATCCATGAGACTGTTAAAATGTTTTTGTAAAATGAACGTGTGTCAACAAGGTTTCTTATGAACTGACCAGAATTTTTACACCTTAACAAACTTGTTCAGTGATTTTAGATTCAGTATAGGCCTGAACGACCCATTGGTTTTCAAACTAAAAACATGGATGAATAATACCCTTGGCCTCGTTGATGTTGAAGCACTGGCACAATTACCCTTGGCTGAAGCAGGGACTCTACAACCTGTTGTTAACAAGTCCTTTTGGTAGGTTTGTTGGCAAAAATAGTTTTGGGGGCACCCTATGAATGACACAGTGTACCCATGGGTCACCACTTCTTTCACCAAGACATCTGACGACGTCCCGAGCCATTCCTTTGATAAGAGAAGTCGGCCCCCTTACCCTGGAATCCCCCAGAGGGAGACCCGCCCCATCAGGCGGCGGGCTTGTCGGTTTTAGGAGCAGCCTGGCTGGTCGCCCAGGGCTGCCTGTCCTTAGATTTGGCTGATTTAGCCTGACCACCTTATCCCTTGCCGAACACTTGTCCCTTGCTTTTTCCCGTGGGTCGAAAGGAACAAAAGGAATTAACTTTAGGTCGAGTAGAGGAAAAAGCTGACGGGAGGCATGTTGTCTTAACCGCAGCCAACGAAGCCACTATTTTGATAACTTCCCAAACATGACCTCCCCTGCAAAGGTTAGAACCTCTAATGATCTCTTGGACTCAGTGTCCACCTTTTAAGAACGCAAAAAAAAGTATGCATCTGACACGTATAGACACAGTAGAGACTTTAGCTGTTAAATGTCCTGCATCAATCAAAGCTTCGGAAATGTAAGCCGCGGCATGATGCACGTGTGATAAACACCCCACACATTTTTCTGAAACATCCTCAGGAAGTTCAGACTCAATCACTTTTAACCAGTCCTGCATTGCCCTTGCCACCCATGACATGGCAATAGTAGGCCTGTTAACCGCTCCTGCCAAACAAAATACCAATTGTAGGCATTGTTGCTCCGGACGTCCATCAGCGATATCCTTCAGGGTGGCGGTCAACGTGACAGGTAACACTAAGGGCTTCACCAGCCGGGTCACATGGGAGTCCACCGGGTGTGGGTTTTCCCATCATTTATAATCCTCTACAGGTATAGGGCCAGATGCACTAAGCTTCAAAAGTGATAAAAAGGAGAGTGACAAATAGCCATCCAATCAGCTCCTGCCTGACATTTTTCAAACACAGTCTGTGACATAGCAGGTAAGAGCTGATTGGCCGGCTGTTTATCACTCTCCATTTTATCACTTTTGAAGCTTAGTGCATCTGGCCCATTATCCGCACAGTGGCGAAGATGTCTGCCAGTGTTTAGGAGAAGAGCTGAAAGCGCGACTCTGCAGCTAATAGGTGCCCAGCAGTGAGGTGAAATGGTGCCTAAAGATGGGGGAGGGGCCACAGGCCAGCACAGCCTCCCCCTATGCTGGACCGGTAAATGGAGCCTAAGATGGAGGACAGCTTCATTCTCAGGAGAACTGCCTCCTACCTGCGCTCCTTGTCCCTGGTGGGCTAGTGGAATCCCTGCTGTGGGAAGCAGTGTCCACGCCAGTGCAGTGACATGCTCCCACTGTGTCACAGCCAAAACAGTGAATTAAGCTCTCTCAGAGAGCGCTTACCCTCCGGCCACGCTTTCCAGGAAGAGTTTTGGCCCCAAGCGTGCTGTACTGGGTCCACTCTGCCTGTGTACGCTCCAGGGGTGACAGGAGGTAATGGATGCGGGCGGGGGTGTTGGAGCAGCAGCCGCTATGCTAGCAGTGCCAACCAATCAGTGTAAAAATCATAGAAAAAATTAAAAAGTAAAAATTAGATTAAAAGGCTTGGGATTGCTATTAAGCTATCCCAGGAGAAAGCACTGGGGCACCTGCTTTCTGCAGGCACCAAAAAAAAAAAAAAAAGACTAGCCTAACATGGAGGTGGGGTTATAGAGGAGAGGAATCAGGCAGGACGGGAAGCTCTAAAATCTTTGGAAAAGTTGGTGCCCGGTCCTCTGGATATGCCTACAACCCCAATGTAATCCATGTGGGGATCCAGGAACCCTGAAGAAAATATACGATTTGAAATTTTTCACACGATTTAATGGCTCGATGGTTCAAAATAATGTCGAAAAAAGGGCCAAACGGCACTAGTGTATGGGGGCCTACACACATTCATGGACAAATGTACGTAGATAATAAAAAAAATAATGTGCTTATTGTGGCTGAATGTGCCCATTGTTATGTATTTTTGGTAACAAGTTTCAAATTTATATTGTACATAAATTTCAAGCAGTATACATAAATACAAACACACTAAGAAATTGTGTGGTTCAAGCCCCTCTATACATGATGCTGAAGGCCAAGTGTGTTTAGCCACCCAAGCCCCGCTTATTTCAGAGCATGCCAGGACATCCAAGAGTGGTATAACAACCTTACAAAATAGTCCCTGTTGTTACAAAATAGTTCTAGGGGACATGATGTAGGGTGAAATCGATACAGAATATGAGGAATAAATAGCCCCTGAAATGTTCTTTGAACAGAGCATCAATGTTCCAGTCATTTTTGGTGAGGATTGATGTCAAGTCCTGTGAAATTTTTTTTTTTTAAATCTCCAGTCAACAATGTATATGTAGGTCAGCAGGGCATGTGTTGCACTGCTGCCAGAGAGGCAGGGTTGTGCTTCTTTTCTGCAATACTTATCTCAAAATATCTCCTATCTCGACCTCTCCACTCTGCACAAGATCTGCGTCTCTCTTCTGCACAGATCACCAGCTCCCATTCGCTATTACAGGACTTTCATTGGGCTGCCCCCACCCTATGGATGGCCTTTCCACGCTCAATAAGACTCTCCACTAGGCTCAGAACTTTCAAGCCTTCCCTGAAAACTCATCTCTTCAGGCATGCCTGTCATATTTAAGTTCCATAAGCATATCCCTCTGAGGCACTTGTGTATTATATAGCTTCCCTTCTAGACCTACAAGCTATGCTATTACTGGTGCCTGTCCTTGTGTTTCCCTCCTATGTCCCTATAGATTGTAAGCTTGCAGCAGGGCCCTCTTACCTCCAAGTCTGTCTGTTACCCAGTTTGTTATATTTCTGTTTATAATTGTAAAGTGCAACGGAATCTGCTGCGCTATATAAGAAACTGTAAATAAATAATAAGTGTTTCAGTAAAAGATGCTGGTGATTACAGTTGTGGCTCTTTGATAAAGTTTGAAGTAGCTGAGGCATGTGGTTAACATGGGAAATGTGCAATCATTGAGAAATTTCTACAAGGAGTACAATCATGTGTATTATTCATTTAAAAAAATATATAAATGAGGACATTATTTTATTTGATAAAATAACCTATTTCCACAGCTATTGTGAGCTGTAGTTGTGCTCTATGGTTATTCTTCCTCCATCTCAATGGACTTCTGCATTTCTCTGTCCTGTAAAACGTATATAACTATACTTCTATACAGAAAAATTAATTTCTGAATCCTGTTGCATTAATTTGTTCTGATGTGCAACAGCACTCTCAAGAGTATATGAATAGCACACAAAAAGCAGAAATCATACAGCTTTCAACAACTTATTCTGTAACTATGAAGTAATTCAATTTAATAGCACCTATCCATCAATACAAATACATATTTGGGACTTTACATTAGAAACTTCATTCACATAAAAAAAAATGCACGCTACAGCAAATCTACAAAAGGACTATGGGCGGTATCCAATTAGCTGCGATAATTTACTGCAGCTAATGGATTTGCTGGGGACTATCCAATTAGCCCTGATGCCATTCATTTATCAAGGATTATACTTTGAATCACAAAGCATAATCCCTGATAATGAGCCCTTAGAGCTGCAATAACACATGGAAACCAGATACTTACCTTGAATCCTATATGTTATAACCCAAAAATGTGATTTTTAGGTTGGAAAACAATGGGATATAATTGACTAGCTCATCAATGACCATCAGGCTAAAACCATGAGAATAGACCATTTTTTCCACTGAAAAAGGTAGCATCCCCTACATCTACACAAGCATGTAGTATTTATACAATATCCTGAAATGGAATTAACCTCTCGTTGTCCCTTAATTTAGATCCATGTATGTTCTACCAATTACATGTTACTAGTCTAATGATGGCGACAAAGAGACTTTAACAGCTAGCTACACAGACCATGCATGAGGAACAGATATATTAGCATACAAAAGGGGTATTTGAAGGGTACGTAGAGAACCGAAAGAAGCTACCACAAACAAATGATGTTATTATACCAAAGTTTACATACATAATATTAAAAAAACCATGAAGTGCTGTAAATATATTGTTTGGTTTTGGAACGTTTTAACCATTTAACCATAATGTGTCCAAAAATAACCATATAAAAAAATATATGTTACATTATTTGTGCTACTGTACATAGCATTTTGAAAAAGAAACTAAAACTGACCAGATCAATTCCGAAGTGATCACCACAAAGCCACAATACCAATCCTATTCATAACACATCAAAATGGAAGCTGTACTACAGTAAACAAATGTATTTGATCTTTTCACTGTTTACAATGTAAATATTCTTTGTCAACATGGTTGTAATATCGGCATTAAACATGTTAACACTGATGTAAGTCAACAATATCATTTTAATCGAATTCTATCTCTAACCCTTAATGGTAATTGGAGGCATGAGAATACTGACAAAATGTCCTTCTTCTGAGGTAGACATTACAAATGTCAAACTTGGTATTGGCGACAATTTTGTTCACACAGTAGATTAAACAAAAAGTTATTGTTTGAAACATCCACAAGTATATGGAAAAGTTTTTCTTGTAAAACAGCCTTGTTTTATTTTATACACTAGGTACAAAAAAAAAAAATAAACAACCACCATGAAATGCTGAAAAAGTAATTCACTTTAAAGACATTACATAAGAGGTAAGCCAGCAACAACTGCATATCAGCCATCGGTTTTGACCAGGGGTTCTCAAACTCGGTCCTCAGAACCCCACACAGTTCACGTTTTCCAGTCACTCAACAGGTGCACTCATTACTGACATTTGAAAAGATCCACATGTGGAGCTAATTATTTCACTTGTGATTCAGTGACAGTGGCATGCGGTGGGGTGAGGCAGGTGAGGCACAGCCTTTCCTGTCATACTAGCGTGTATGCCGGCATTTTGAATTGATAAAGTATGTCAAAAATACAAACAATTTATTTTAAAAAATCTTATTTTTATTATTCTAATCATTTTTATAGTCAAAACTCTGGAGTAAAAAGTCTATGGCAGGTGAGGCAGTGCCTCACCTGGCTATCTTTTCTACACATCTCTTATTAAAACTCAGCGAATCTCCAGCAGTGTATACTGCTGCACATGTGTATAATGCTGGCATGTACCCCATGGCTCATATATTTTGTGTATATCTGGCTCTGGTACTTGCCAGGGACTCTTGAGCCATTTACCTCACCGCATGTCCCTGTTCGGTGAGGAGACAAACAAAACATGCTCTGTGTGGGGTCCCGAGGGCCGAGAAAATATGGTTTAGACATACAATAGTAGCAAACTATTCTTAAGTAAATACTGAATATTATCATTTCATCTTCAGAGGCCTACACACTGGGAGATGATGTTGAGCGATCTGAGCAATGTAGTTCACTCAGTAAGATCATGCAGCACACAGCGCTGCACAGCTATGTCTCCCGTTCATCGGCCTGTATGCTGGTATTTGTAGTTCCACAACAGCTGGAGAGCCATATGTTTCCTACACTTGCTCTAGGGCAGGGCTGGGCAATTGCAGCCCTCCAGATGTTGAACTACACATCCCAGCATGCCTTGCATCAGTTTTAGCATGGCCACATAGCAAAACTAATGCAAAGCACCCTGGGATGTGTAGTTCATCAACATCTGAAGGGACGCAATTGCCCAGCCCTGCTCTAGGGGGTACATGTCCTAAAGTGCAGATTTATAGAAGTGGTGATGTTGCCCATGGAAACCAATCAGATTCTAGCTATTATCTTCTAGAATGTGCTAGATAAATTATAAGTGCAATCTTATTGCTTGCAATGGGCCACATCTCCACTTCTGTAAACTTGCACTTTACTAAATATACCCGTAAAGTGTATGCACAGTGACGGGTGGGTACGGGAGGTGGCAGTGTAAGCTGCTGCTGCTCACCCAACGCCGTCCTCCCTGCCTCAATCTGACATCTTTTCATGTCGGATTGAGATTCCCAGAAACATGGGCAAAACCTTTTCGGTTTCCTCAAAAGCAGGTGGATTAGCGGCTATTCGTTAATCCACCCAGCTAGCATTGAACAGATCGGAAAACCCTTCCCAATGTATTCATGTCGAAAACTGCCGTCTTTTTGGCAAGACAGCATTTTGACATCAATTGAATATACCCCACAGTTTCAGCACCTGAATATAGTTCAGTACAAGGAGCAGCAATGTGCACAGGCAATTACTAACATTTTAACAGTGTAATGTCGCAAGACTAAAGTAAGCGGATGTCTAGCTGTTGGGTACATCACAGCACTGTTCTTTCTATAGGAAATATAACATAGTAGGTAGTGATCATACATGTATTTAATTCCCAGCAAGTGTCACAATGACAAATTAATTATCAGGGCTGCCACCAGGAATTTTGGGGCCCGGGGCTGATTACTATCCCCCCCTGCGGGCCACTTCACTTACCGCCCGGCTCCTTCACCCCCCCCTGCGGGCCACTTCACTTACCGCCCGGCTCCTTCATCCCCCCATCTGCTGTGTTGACTGCGCTCCTCAGTGGCTGAACGAAGCCCTACTCCCATACATCAGATTCAGGATGCTGGGGGCCAATTAATATGCGGCACCAGGTGGTGAGCCAATCAGAGCTGGCATACCAGTAGCCATTCTGATTGGCTAACGGTATGCTAGCTCTGATGCTGCATATTAATTGGCTGCCAGCTTTCTGATGTGAAGAAGGCTTCATAGCATAGCAAGGCAAATGCTATGCAAATGCTCGGAGAGGCCGGGCCCGGGACAGCTGTACCCACAGCACCCATCTAATGGCGGCCCTGTTAATTATGGACAGATTCAATGTGCTTGAGCTTTATTTGGGAAAAATCCTACACTCACTTTTTACAATGAAAAACAAAGGGCTGCTAATATCTAGTCTCTCACTTGAACCTCATCTCTTCCCATTGCTACACTGTCAATCACCATCTGTAGTTTAAATTGATCATACAGTACAGAATGACCTGAATGAAATGGACAAAGGGTAGGACTAAGAGGTGACAATGAAATCAGGTGGGTAGAATACTGCCTACAGAAGCATGCAGTTGATGGTGATGTATGCAAGCAGGACATGCATGTCATAAAGGTGATGTGGAGAGGCCAATGCAGTGAGGCACGGCAGCTGACAATAGGTGCTCACCATTAAATGCACACTGGAGCTGGACTTCCTTTTCTAGACAGACCATAGGAGGGAAAAAGAGTAAGAAAGGAGATAGAAAGAAGCAGATAGATAAAGGAGGAAGAGGGGCATGGTAATAAAAAAAAAAGAGAACAGACAACGGTAGACCACGTTAGTGAGGCAAGAGAGTGGAGGAGCCAGTCCCAGCAGAGAGCAAAAAAAAATAAAAAAACAAGCAACCAATCAAATAAAGGATTAAACACAAAAAAGACATATAGAAGCGCAGGAAAACTAATAACTCACAATATAAAATCCATGGCGATTTGCTTAGTAAGCTGTGATTTTATTCATCATATTGGTAACAAGAACAAAGTGAAAAAACCTTGTTGCCTCCGTGAGCAGCATATACTATGATTGCAACAGCCAAGATGACCACTAGGACAAGATTTTGTGGCTACGTATTTCAAAATGGTTTCCATGTGGATCACTTATGGCAAAATGAAATTCTGAAATTAGATCATCAAGTTACATGTCCATAAGCAATTATATACTAAAATAAATAAAGCACGAGAGCTGGATATTTGCTCATCCAGCACTACAAAATGTAACAGACTTCAAAAGAGGAAAGGGACCTACACACGTAGAGATTTTGCTAGATCGCTCAGCACACAGCGCTGGACAACACCGTGTTCTGAGAGATCTGTCAGTGCCATTGTTCTCCGGTAAAAACATTGGCCCTGACCGGTGATCTATCTAGATGTATCCAGCATGCTGGGTCTTAATCACCGGGCAATAGCGACGCGCAGGGACCCGCATCGCTATGGCCCCTACACACAGAGCGAGGTTGGGGCATTTTCGAAGCGATCTAGTCAAATGAAGTCAGATTGCTTAGTAAATGCCCTGAAATCACCCCGTGTTTAGGCACCATATGTCTTTAGCAATATAGTCAGAGGAGATTTCTATTCTAGATTGATTTTGTTCTGGAGTTAATAAAACTATGATTTTCCCACAAATTCCACTTTGAACAGGCAATAAATGCAGAAATACCAAATAAACGTATTGCCCATAAAAATGAATGGAAAAGGCTCAGGTAATCAAACAATGATTAGATGCCGTCAGCTTGCGATTGGATACATAAGTACTGACCTCCAGCTCCAATGAAAACAATGGGGATAGTGGCAAGCCAGAAAACACTGAGATTGTTTAAGCATGCTTGAATTAAAACGGTTTGCTGGTGCTCGTTGTTCCACATACACAAAAAAGCACCACCGGCAGCCACGTTTGTCCCGCAATAGCATTTAAACAGTAAAATATATGCTGTATATTTCCATTGATTTCAATTGGCAGTCCATTTAAAAGGTCTTTCCATATTGTGGCTAATAAAAGGAATGGGCAATCTCAGTTTTTTGCCATATTGACTGTCGAATACCAGCAAGAATACTTTTGGCGATATTCGTGGTGATATTATGTATATTAAGAGATTACCATGCTCTACCCCTTGTATAAAAAAAGAAATCTGATTCTGCAACATTACAATTTATATCTAGCAAATTTTGGTGTGCTGCAAATGGTCACATAAATAATAATAATTTGGTCAATTTCCCCCTTAAAGTAAAACTATTGGGGACGAATGTAAAATACTCAGAATTGGTAACCACTATAAGATTTTTGTTAAGGATCTAATTGTGCATATTGTATCATTTATGTTGGCATGCTCCCGCAGATCATTAACTACTGTATAACCCCTGTAGTCCGAACATGCAGAAAAATCTGACGATACGGTTAGTGACTGCACGTTCGGCGGGAGTCCCAGTGTCATCGCTGAACAATATCCTTCAGTGTATACCTGCAGGTCACTCATTTTCACGGCACCACAGATATCGTTAACAACATTGGTGGTGCTGCTGCATATCATACTCTATGTATGGGACATAAGTTACACACTCCTAAAGGGAAGAGGCTTCCCCATAGCACATATTATACTAAAGAATAAACAGGAGAAAGAATAAAGGTCTTAAATGTTTTCCTCACTACAGTCAAACACAATGCCAAACACATTTTTAGAACAGATTTTGGATAAAAACTTCTGAAGTAAAATTCAAAGTTTTTTCCAATTTCCATTTAGGGAACAGAAGCCATTTCAGTTTTCTCTTTCATTCTTCATCTTGAATTTACATCATCAAGATACTGTTGTTATGGAAACAGACATGTCTACTAGCTGGGAGACACAATCACTGAATATAAATAACAGGGCTTCAAGCTATAGATCTGCAAAGACCGATACCAGAGACATCAGGGGAAAATCATTTGTGCTGTAAAGTTACCTCCATGGGTGGCATTCAATGCCACCGGCGAGGGAGTTTGTGCATAGAGGATGGCTTGTTTTCAGCAAGGATCACCGAAAACATGCCATCCTCGCCGTCAAACCCCCTCGCCGCCCGCTTGCTGTATTCAATGTTCCGGAGAAAAGAGCTATTAAGCTTGGAGAAGAGATAAAGCGGAGAAAAGGTAAAAGGAGATAAAGCACCAGCCAATCTTTTTCAAACACAGCTGATTGGCTGGTGCTTTATCTCCTTTTACCTTTTCTCCGCTTTATCTCCAGTTTATCTCTACTCCAAGCTTAATAAATCTGCCCCTCTGAGTGAAGGGGGGGGGCAGTTGAAAACTGACGGCAAGCTATAGGCACTGTTCGCCGTCATAGCTTGCTGTCAGAGCACTGAATATACCCCCATGTATTAGAACTGAGTTATTCCTCCACTGTTGGAGGATACACGGCAGGTTGCAGCAGTAATTTGTGTTGTTTTTTTAAGCAGGCTAGCTGTGCCAATCATCTTCCACCTCAATGCATATGCCACAAGTGAAAACAGTAGGCGGGGCAAAGACTGCAGATTTGACCTGTTACTACACATATTTTAGGGCAGTTGCATATTTTTTTTTTTAATTTATTGTATCATTTTGACTAAATTGAGTGGTTCTTAGGGCTCAACCAATCGTATAACCTGCAGGACTCACTGTCTACATACATATATGTTCTACTTGCAAAATACAAAATAATCTTATGTACCTTAGAAAGTGATTGTCATAGCATTGATAATAAGCCAGGGCCTTGTGCTTTGGCAGGACTACTATGTATATTAGGTGGGAGAGCTGGATTTAGCTCAGCATAAGCTTGGGGTCATACTTTGTTGCCCTCTGTATAGGGGTGGGGGTATATTTAATTTAGTTTAGCTTAGTACTGGGGGGGGGGGGGGCTGGTTCTAGGGCTCCAAGTACGCCTGGGTTGGGGTCAGGTTATACAGGGTGGGGTATTATGGGGAGGTTTGCTTTGTTAGTACAGAGTAGCTTAGTTGGGGTTTCTAGTAGGTAATGTTTTCTTTTTTGGGGCGCTTAGCAATCAGACTGAAGAATATCCTGAGTGTTTTGTGATATATTTCTGTCTAGCTCGGTTATGGATGAGTGCACTAAAACTGGTGTATCATGCTCGTCACTATATTCTGCTCTATTTAAGATTGTTTACCCGAATGGCGCCTACGGGTATCTAATATGTTGATATCCTTAGTGTGGAGCATTGAGGTATACTATTAATCCGGTCTGGTGTACATTGTTGCTGTTCATCTGTATTTATATCGGTCGATAGCAAGCGACGTTGTACTGTTATCCTATATGCACATATTATCATAACCATCATGTTCGATTGCTTAATGTTCTTTCATGTATAAAACTCAATAAAAATGACTTTATCCAATATATTACAAAGAATGTGGATTCTACAAGCAATGTCCGTATAAAAATGAGACTGTAGACTAAAAAGATTATACTTCATGGCAGTAGTTCCCACACTGGGTACCTGGATTGGTGGGCCAGGACAAATTCAACTTATGTGTCAATGTAAAAGAGTAATGCGATTGTGGCTTGGAATCATAAACTGTGTGGACAAAGTGAATCCTGCACCAAGAATGACATATAAACATAATTGACTTAATTTTATATAAATTCCTGAATAAGAATCTTTTGGTCTGGGGGTGCTGTGATAAAACTCCTTTTACTATAGCGCACCGCGACTTAAGAGTTTGGGAACCACTGCTTTATGGGAAAAAGTATACAAAAGATAATGACTTCGAAAACTTTCCATGTGAAAGGGAAAAGAAAATGGAATCTGGTAGCCAATACATTACTACATAGAGCACATTAGCAATTTTCTTTAGACTGATGCTTTTATACAGCATGTAAGGGTCATATACAGTATTCTCAGTGCGTAATACAGTTACCTTGTAAAAGAATTACTGTATGCCATTTACATTTTTTTTTAAAGTCTATTAAAAAGGACCACTAAATTAAAATGCAGGTTGCTTTATACAAAAAAAAAAAAAAAAAAAAAAAATTACAGATACCACTTAGTTTTTTTTTTTATGCAGCGGATATAAGCTTTTTTTATGCACAATTTCAAAAAGAAATGCAAATTACAATGTTCTTTTAGGCTTCTGTCCCATTCTGCAGTATCACAACCAATATATGGACAGGAACGGATTATCGCAGAATGTAAATCAGACATGTTTGAACATTAGATTGGATGGGGACCATTGTCATCCTAGAAGTGCGCACACATGTCCCTGTAAAGCCAGAAATAAACCATCTACCTGTGGGATGAAAATGAAGGGATTCTGTACATGGATTTATACAGGGAGTAATGCTAGCCGCAAATGTGACAAAATCATCCTGTTCTAGGCAGTGCGTAAGGATCTAAAACATGATGATGCCTGATCATGATCTTACTGCAGGCCCTTTAAATCATTATTGGTCATGACTTTATATCTGGTCAGAAGATGACACAAATCCACCATTGCTACAGCCATGTTCAATACCAAGCCACCAGCTATCTTAAAAATGGTGCCGTATGTAGTCTGGTTTAATCACACGCACATTGCTAAATTAGATACTGATCCCATCCTTAGGTGCTGGACTAACCAGTAGGATTGAGCACTTTGATAAAATATTAGTAGTAGAGCTTTTATACAAGCCAACTTATATTTTTATTTTAGTGGTCCTATAATTACATCATGAGACAGATTCACTTAGCCATGGGACTGGAGAAATCCATGGTAACTGCACAATCTGAATGAGCAGGGTAGGGTCAGTAATTAAATAGCTCCAGGCTGAAATGCAGCCACGGAATAAGCCTTGTGGTCAACTAAAATCTGCCCAGTGTAGCAGTACTTTACTGCAGCATGGCCCAAGCTTCCTTTTAAGAAATTCTTCATGGGCTACTACTAACTTCACTTTTGTAGGGTTGATGATGAAAGCAGCATGAGAACCCTACACAAAATCAGAATGGATTCATGAGAATATGGAAACACAAATAAACATTGCAAGAAAAAAAAACAAAAAAAAACCTTTTATATAATTATTTCACATACTCCAAAATATAAGAATAATCGGATATCAATGTACGGTTTATGTGATGTATTGTAAAGAAATTCATAAACAACAAAAATAATATTTTTTAACATATTAGAAACCAGAGCAGACATTGTTGTATCATGTAACATTACACCAATACAGACCAAGGAAGTTCAGAATACTGTACATTCAATATTAGCCTGAAGTATAATAAGAGGCGGACTGTATAAATTCTGATGGTTTGTCTAAACAGCTGGAATCAAACACAACAGACGTGTTTGGCAATGGCATATAAAAGGGTTGTGCAATATTTCAGAATAACATGCAAATATAAATTTTGCTAATATGCGTTGGATTCATACTCCCCTCTCATTCCATTCTCGACATTCCGGCTGTTGCCCCAATATCCGCTATGATTGTTCTCTCAAAAGTGACCAACGATCTACCAACAGCAAAGCCTAATGATGTGTATACACGGCAAGATTCCTTTGCTATTCAACTTATGGTGTGTACACACAGTAAGATTTACCATTCGATTTGGACTATATACTTAAAATCGAGTGTATATCAAAAATGGTTTTAAGCTTTCGATCCCGAAGATATAAAGTGTGTTGAGAAACACTATATATGTACATATAAATCAGTTGGGCGCCCACTATAGTTACTACGCCCTTCCCCCCACTATCCATGTCGGCATGGAGTTGACTTTACATAGTGTGGCGAGCGCAGCGAGCCACCGCGCCCGAAACGTGGCGAGAACCGCGAGGGGACGCAGAAAACTAAGCAAATAGCTTAGTGGGCGCCCAACTAACATATGCACTCGCCACTGCGCCCGAAGCGTAGCGAGCCCCGCGAGGGGCTGCGTAATACTAAGCAAATAGCTTAGTGGGCGCCCAACTAACATAAGTACCTATATATCTAATACCTTTATACAGCTGGGGACATATAATTTAAATTCAGTCTTCCAACAGGAACTATTATTTTTTTTTTTGGTCAATTGGACTATTTCATCTACACTTACAGGGATTATCTGCAATATTTGTATGTTTACAAAATATATTTTTAAGTCTTTTTTAATATTTGATACTGAACGCATTAATTGAATAAAATACATTTATTCTAATAATATATTTTCCAATTGTGTGGCGCTCCCTGTATCTTATGTAGAGGTGTTACCCCCTGCATTTAGATCAATTTTAGGTAATTTTCTCTACCTGTCCTTCTCTGTGAAGCCTTATAAACAGTCCATCCCCTGCTACTATTCTGCATTGACTTTGAAGACCGCTCGGGTGCCGGATGACGCTCTGACAGTGGGGATCCCAACAGTCAGTATCCCGACTGCCAGTGCTCCGACAGGAGGGATCCCGACTCACAGGGGCTATTCTCCCTTGTGGGGGTCCACGACCACCATAGAGGGAGAATAGAACCTGTGGTGAGCCCGGAAGGGGCTTCTTTGCGCCCCCCCCCCTTTAGGAGAAATGGCAGACAGGATTGTGACATTGGGATACTGACAGTCGGGATACCCCCTGTCGGAAGGCCATGCCATACCACACCCGTTTCCTGGTTGACATGGCCTTCCCAACTCTGGTTTTAGGTCTGCATTTATTTGTAGTATTTGTACCTGATTTATGTATGGTCTTTTCTTCCCTACTAAAGCTTCAAAGTCTTATTGCGTTTTACAAATCCACAATAATTATAATAATTCCCTCCAATATGAATTCAAAAGCTGGATACATGCCTATGTCAAACACTATAGTTATGATATAAATCAATGGAGAACTATTGATTAAAAGTTAAGTTAAAAGCCATACCAAAAACACCT
The DNA here is from genome assembly GCF_055691185.1 of Crinia signifera. NCBI lineage: Eukaryota > Metazoa > Chordata > Amphibia > Anura > Myobatrachidae > Crinia > Crinia signifera. The sequence continues at coordinate 196,568,720 of NC_139222.1, read as the reverse complement.
ATAAAAAGTAAAAAAAAAAAAACCCACATAGAATGGAAATCATTAATGTTTTCTAACCTATGAAATCCAGAACAGAATAGCTAATCTCCACAAAAGGCTATCCAATTACTTGTGCCACAATACATTATGATGTGGAACTGAACAAATGATTGAGTTAATGCCATAAAAAAATATCCGGTACTTGAGGAACAGAGGGGGAAAAAAATCTAGTACTACAAAACCACAATGTGAGAGACTATTTAAAATAAGTTTTCAAAACCTTTACCTTAACTCCATCTGTTTTCTTGTTTAACAGACTTTTGGCAGCTGAAAAAAATAAAAAAGTGAATAATCATAAGATATTTTATAAGGGAACATTGTAAAGTTCTATTAAAAAGCATCCTATTTAATTTAAGAAAGCATAATTCTGCAGAAAACATGAAAGTTTGCATTTATCTATATTTATAAAGCAGAATTACGAAATTTGCACCATGTGCAGAATGCAAAGTCTTTAATACAGTCAATCAACCCAACATGCAGCGTCGCAAAGATGCATTGTATACAATACTGCACAGCTAACGAATTTGGAATCTGGGAGTTTGAAGAAAACATTTTCAAAAGGTACACATAAGACATGATTCCCTCATGTCTGAGAACATTACCTACTGCAGGCATAAAAGGTCTGTGGAAAGATTAGCTAAGGCTGTACATATACATCATGAAACCGGAAATTCATTCAAATAAAGAAAAGGGTCTCATGACTTTTTGTACTGTACTAGATCTCATCGCAAAACCGGGATGCGATGAGATGCGATATCGTATACAATAATTGTAACGTGTATGGGCACCTTTAGACGAAACGCGATGGCACGTTTTCATACTGCCAAATTACCTGTGACAAGGGGATGCAGTTAAAATCCCGGCGGTCAGAATCCCGACGCCGGAATCCCGACCGCCGAAATCCCAACACTTTCTCCCTCCTGGGGTGTCCACGACACCCCTGGAGGGAGAAAAAATTAGTGTGCCGAGCGTAGCGAGGCACCGGGCCCGCTGCGTGGCGAGCGCAGGGAGCCCGCGTCCCCCCCTTGTCGGGATTTCAGCGGTCGGGATTCCGGCGTCGGGATTTTGAACGCTGGGATCCCGACCGCCGGGATTTCATACTGCTTCCGTGACAACTCGTTGTAGGATCAAATAAACGATTGGATGAATTTTTATTTGCTTCAATGAAATTGGATCACTATATATGGACTGTGTATTCAATATAGGTGCCATACCAGTATTGTGGTTATCTGTTCCCTAACCCTCAGGGAACATTGTGGTTGGGCAGCCAATAATTAATTTATTTACCGGTTAAACTTCACAAGCGCGTAGTGGAATATTGGGGTATATATATTTGTAAACTGAGGTACAATATCTGCTGTGCACTGTGGCAAAATTCAAAGCACTGGAAGCAAATGATTGCCTGTAGGTAGTCAGGTAAGCAATGAAACATGGACAACATCAGGTGCCCCAATGTATTGGTTAGGATAGTAGAACAAATAATGTTTCTGCAGCCAAATACCTTTAGGTTAGATACTTGTATGTTACTGGTACAGAGTAGGTAGAATCCAACCTCAAATGTGTTGTGGCTTACTGACCTCTGATTAATTTTATTTTTAATTTATAGAATGCAGACTTTTTTGTGTGTGTGTGTGTGTGTGTGTGTGGGAGGGGGGGGGGGTTAATACTTAAATAATCTGTGCCATTATGTAAGCTATGACGCAAACTGCAGCAAAGAAAGAAAAACAAGGCACTCACACCCTATTGAAATGTACATATTATGGTTATCTTTGTTACTAAAGAAAGTGCCATAATATACAATCCATTAAGCTGGATACATAAGTGAGCACTTCTATCCCAGACGACATTAAAAAAAATAAAATAAAAAAATCTTTGTTGGCAGCTCACGCGTGTTTTTACGGCCCCAGTGTGTGAACACTGCTATATTGTCACCATCGCAGCTAGTGTACACCAGCAAGTGACAACTGTTCGTACCAGCAAGTGTAGTCTGTGAAATGCCATGAAGGGCTTCAAGCAATAACAGATATTTATACAGCTGCTGGATTCGGCAAGTATTCCGGGCTTGTTCATAACCACAGCGTCTGCAAATCTTTTGTCATTTAAAATTCTTGACAAGTCTTACTGAGCATCAGTAGCTGCAGTCGGGACAGAACTGTTCTGTTTAGACTTTTTAAACAATTAAAATCTCAAATAAACCCAGAATGGACCATACTGTGCTTTTCTGATTGATCTTGAAAGCGAATGGATTCACATAGGTTTTTATTCCTCTAGATATAAATAGAAAAATCTTATAAAAAACTTTAATAAGAGCTTCTGAAGATGCATGTCATACTAATTCATGTTAGCAATGTTTTCATGGTTATATTGACTGATTTGTCCTATTTTTACTTTCATTTTGTATTTTTCTACTTTAGCAATTCATTCTCTTGGTAATTTATTGCATGCTAGCCACATGACCGAATAAGCCATTTTTGTATAGGATTCACAAAGACAATTGAGGTACTCACTTTATGTATGAATTGTTACTAAAATCCACTTTCTAATCCTACTAAATGAAGTGTATGGGGGAAGGAGGAGAGGCTACCAGCATAAGGACAGGTTTGTTGGAACATTCTGACAGTCGGAGTCCTGGCCATTTTCACCGGCAGTAATTCGACTGTTGGTATTCAAAGTACCGACAGTCGAGTGACAGAAAGTCTCTAAATTGCCGAAAACCATCCGCGAACTGTTGGAAAAGGTCTGAATTCGATAATCCACCGATCTGACAATCGTTCACAACAGAATTGAATATGGGAGCACTGATATTACGCCTGTCGGGAAATATTGGTACAAATTGAATACCCCCCCTTACACTGATAACCTGGTAAAGGAGGTGAAAATCTCCACTATTTATTTAAAGTTAAAGTGTATAGCACATGGATGACAAAGAGGCAGACTAGATGGGCCAAATGGTTCTTATTGGTCATGTTCTATGTATCTATTAGAAGGATTTGTGTAAACTGTAAAATTGAACATAAAAGTTGTAAATAAATAAAAAAAAAGCTTCAAAACAGGTTGAAATTTCTTCAATAAGTAATAAAATATTTTCTATATTGGTCCATTTTGGCTGTGAGCAGAGCATCCTCCCCCAGTTGCCTAGTGCAGACAATTTTGGACATAATAGTTGTAGATGCCCCCAAAAATGTAAATCATAGTTCTTATAGTGCCAAAAATGTGTATGACAAATGACATTCTGAAATTATGTTACCAGAGAGTATGGCACAGAATTAGTATGGGTCGACCAAATTAAGGTCAACATATATTGGGCCTTAGGTTGACACAGCAAAAAGGTCGACATGGTCAAGTGGTCAACACAAGCATTAGGCCGACCGTGAAAAGGACGAGATGGGTCTTTCACGTTTCTTGTCCCAAATGTCGACGTGGACACCATGCATTGGGCAAGGTGCCACGCTACACTTGGCACACTATTCTATTCTCTTTCCACGCCCTAGTGGATGGTAGAGCATGAAAAACAGCTAAAAAACTGTGAAAAAGCAATGTCGACCCAATGTTTGTGTCGACCTTTTGACCTGTCTACCTTTTTATGTGTCGATCAGTGGTCGACCCAAATGTATGTCGACCTAACGACCATATAACCTTAGCACAGTAAGCAAGTGACCTTCCTTGTGAACCACAGTTCATGCATGGTATGGCAGACAGCAGTGGGGGGTTTGGTGTAACATTGTAGAAATGCTGAAGCAGAATAGAGATCCAATGTACAATGTGTAAAATGAGAGCTAGCTGCTGACTACGTGACTGCAGCCTGCTGAAATCATAAAACGCCTGTCAGGCTGGGACAGTGCATCAGATCTCTTCTGCTCCTGCATAATCATGTCTCCGAGCAACTTTCCTCAGGCGTAATGAGCACAGAGGATTGTTGTTCCTCACAAACATCAGGGACTCTGACTAATGTATTAGTCTCGGGGTAAAAGGGGGAGCGAGATGACAAGGTTTTTAAGTTCACAGTTTGTATCAAAGAGCAAAACACTGCCACATTAAACTATAACTGTTATTACTCTACCTTTTGTATCAACTGTTAACCACGCTGCTTAAAATCAGGCATGTCCAAACTGTGGCCCTCCAGCTGTTGCGAAACTACACATCCCAGCATGGTTTGCCATAGTTTAAGCACTCCCTAATTGCAAAATTGTTGCAAAGCATGATAGGACTTGTAGTTTCACAACAGCTGGAGGGCCATAGTTTGGATACGTCTAGCTTAAATTGTGAGCTCATTTGGTCAGGGCATTCCGTTTAATGTAATACCCCTTTCAGACAGCCCTTTCAACTCAGGTTATTGCCGGGTCATTACGTCACCAACCTGGGTCGAGGTGCAGTGAGAAAGGGACACCCCGGGTCGAGCAACCCAGGTGATCAACCCTGGTTCTGACCAGGGTTGAACAAGGCTCTGTTAATGGGTAATCGGAGTTGGGCGACCCAGGTCTCATTCACAGTATAGAGGAGGCAGTGCAGTCAGCTCCAAGCGATGCCTCCTCACACGCCCCCAAGATGATGTGCCGGTGCTCAATCCCACCCTGTGTGACGTCACCGACCTGGCGATAAGCCGGGTCAGATATAGAGCTTTCAGACAGCAAATGCCGGGTCGCTCCTGGATGGACCCATGTCCCTATCCTGGGGGTGACCCAGCATTTTTCATCTGAAAGCAGTATTAGTGTTTATAATGTATTTGTAGGTTTCCCTTTATGTACAGCTCTACTACATAACATATTTGTGCTTCAGAAATAAATAGAAAAAGAATATGTCATTTCTTTTAGACAGATTACAATAAAGTACAGTCAGTAATGTCTTTTGGCTTTTGACCTTTTGGGAAGGCCACATCAACCCTCCTGCCTTGTCACCTACGCAAACATGCACTCTCAGCTTACTTGTGCAGTACTGGTGTCACAGATCCTAAATATCTTTTCAGACCACAGATCTGAGCCTGTCCTGCAAATGCTCTGGTGTCACAAGGACTGGCAGATGACACAACTGATGGCATCTTATGAATGTCACGTGGTTCTCAATAATATACAGCCTTGTGACACTCTGCGCCCCAGGACATTACTACTTACAGTAACTGGAAACCAAAGCAGCTGTTTATGGCATTGGATGCTTCAATGAACTATTAAAACAGACTGTACAAAAACAGTGGCTAGTAAAACTAAAAGTTAGAAGAGTGGAAAAGTTAGTAATGTAGTACAGGTGTGCCCTCATACAATTGTGAGTGAGCCTCCCCCGACACCGCCATTACAGCTAATCGAAAGTGCATCTTATTAGCTTTGCAATGTGATTAGGAGGCACTGCATATTCATGTGATATATATGACACTTACAGATGCAGTCGCTCTCATCAGGTGTGCTAAGGCGATGTGCCATTTACCAGGACATGGACACGCGAGCGTCTCACATGCTCATGTGACCATTGCTGTGAATGGGGTGCGCGAGCATCTCACACACCCACAAATGCACCTCATTCACAGCGTACCACGCCATTCGCTGGGAGCCCCTCAGATGAGAGTGGTTCAATCTGTATATAATGTATAGTGTGCTACGAAGACAAATGTCATTGAGGGCCATGAATGAGGTGCTCATGCGTCTATACAGCACCTGATCCTGATTGTCTTTAGATATGCAAATGTTTGTGGGCACTTCCTGGGGAGGGACCGGCAATTGGGGTGGCCATGCCCTGTTCTGGACACCCCCCCCCCCACACACACACACACACACACACACATACATACACACTACCACCAAGGGTTGCAGTTTTGAAAACTTTAGCAAAACTCCAACCAGCTCTGAATCAAACCCATTGGGTCATCAAACCAACATCTAACCTGGTAAGAAAAGCTTGGTCAGAACTGGTATATGAAACCTAAAATTCACCAACATGCACAATCATCAGTCAGAAAGCCAACAATTTTCAGAAACCCAATGGTAAGTACTGCGGTTAGGCACTCGGGGGAGGGGGTGGTTAGGGTTAGGATGCAAGGAAAGGGAGGGAGGGAGATTAGGGGGTCCAGTTGAAATATTAACTGGATTGTGACAGTCAGGATTCTGACCTCAGGGATTACTATAGCATCTCACAGATGGCATTTAAATTGTTGACACAGATGCTGTAAATAGTCAAGATGTCGCCAATATTGTGTCAGTGGGAGAATGCAGATGTGGTAGTAATATAATTTAAAGCAATATAACACGATTACCGGTTAAAATGTTTAAATACCTCATTGGAATTCTCTCATTGACATGACATTCAACATTTTGACAGTGAAAAGCATCAGCATTAACAAATCATGCCAAACTTGTTTTTACCAGCTTATTTGAAACTTTTCAATGATAAATAACCATCTGACGATGCCTCAGATCACGAACAGTACCAAACAGTACCATATGTTTTTACCCCAAGAATAATTCAATGATAAAATAAAATAATGCAAATATAAATCATGTTATTAAGCAGCTCTTTACATCTAAACAAGATACTTTTCACAGAGTAAACTGGCTGGTTCTTTTTTAGCCCAGGTGTAAAGTGGACAGACTCTCCCATCAAATATTAGAGTAGTACCCATCAGGTTTTCATGATGTGTTTTTACTGGTCAGCACAGTACCCTATATTGTACAATTATTGGTAGAGGAAAACCTGATGTAGTGTGGCAAGGTCTTCATTCAAGAAAAAACTGCTGTATTTCTACAGGTTCCTCTGTGGACATTTGAATCGTGATAGGTGTCCATAGATGATCATATAACATATAAAAAGACAAAACATGAAAACCACGCAATCAAAACAAGTGAAAGTTGAAACGAAGGAACAATTCCGGAATTTTGTGTCCATTTTACTTCTCCTTGTCCCAAAAGATACAAGAAAGCAGAGAAAAGATCTGAGAGTCGTCAGCATGCAAGGTACAGTTAGTAGCAAATCCATGGAAAGAAACTCCACAAAAGGACAAATGGGTTCCCATGCCAAACTTCTTCACTGAGGGACACAACACGTCCTGCCCCTGGACATGCAGGCACAGGCATGCAGTTTCATCAGAGGCAGGAGTACAGGACAAGGTGAGGAAAAAGGAATCCAAAAATAGAGGGAATCAGTAAGGGGGAAAAAATCATACTGAGGTTTAAAGTGGATGGGGGGAGGGGGAAGTTTTGGGACAACTCATGCCACGTACCTTGCTCAGCCAAGTTGGCAGCGCTGGTGGCGGCTGCAACGGGGGCGGAGCTCTGCCTGCCAACTGATTGGACAAAATCATTCAGTGGGAGGAGCAGCAACAATGCAACAAAAGCCCAAATAAGTAACAGTAAAAGCAAATGCAAGACAAATAAGCATTGATTAAAATAAAAAGAAAGAAAATATATGTGATAAAAAAACAGAAATTTATGACTGTTCAATAAACTTTAAATGCACATGTAAAGAAATTTTCCATTTACCTAGAGAAGTGGTTGGGGTAGAACTTGCAAAGCACATAAGATAAAAGATATATAAATATATATACTGTATATATATATATAAATATTTTGTAAGTGATGTTGAAAAAAAAATTCAAATAGAACCAAGCAATGACACCCAATTATATTTCACCCTCAAGCAACGAGTGGTAGAAAAGAATGTATGCATAGCAAATCTCATCTTCATTTTAGCTTGTGGGTGGCTAAATAATCAGACAGAAAGCATAGGATGCTAAGAGGAGTAATGTCCCCACCTGTAGTGTTTTCCTTTTTCTCTCTTCTGTTACCTCCACCTAGTTTTCAATTATAGAAGACCTATTAGATGTAACATGGGTAGACTACATTTTAACATGCTGCATCTGGCTTTGCATATAGACACATGCAATAGAATGCCTGCTGTATTCAAACACAACTTCAATTATTCTTGTGTGCTGGCAAAGTTCCCCCCTACCTTCTCAAGCAAACAAAAGAAAAAAAATGAAAAAAAAAAATACTAAACAAACAAAAACCTACTGCAACAAGCAGAGGGCGGGGAAGCTGTGGAAGGGTAAGATGAGAAAGGCCAGGAAAACAAAAAGGATTAAGGGAAGAGGAAGGGAAAGTGGCAAAAAGATATAATGCCACTGAAACACTACCAGTACAGGAGTTTTAGTTACTGGTGGAGAGAAAAAACAAAACCACAGGGATATTTCACATGTTGGGGTGGTTAGAAGTGGAATCAAACAAGAAAACAGAGGACAAAAAAATACTAACAATCAAAACTGGTTTTTATAGGATTTACTTTAGGCAAACAGGCAAAACTGGTTTTTATAGGATTTACTTTAGGCAAACAGTGCCATCATAGGATAAAAAGGAAATAATAAAAAAAAAAAAAAAAAAGTCACGCATATCATCGTCACACTTTAATGGTTCATACTTGGACACTTTGCTTTCAAATTAGACAGCAAATGGTGCATCTGGTATTTTGACGGAACGTAGCTATCCTGTGGCCATATACTCTGACATATCTGCTGAGTTTAGGCTGTCGGATTATTAAAAGCCTGTCGGTCCAACGTTTTTATGCCCAGCACGAGATGAACATTTAATGGGTCATTTTTAAACTTAATGTGCAGCTAAAATATCCACAACATTTTGCATGGTATAGAAAAATATTGCTAAAAAAAAAAAACACCTCTTAAATACAATTACTAGGAAAATAATGCCTCTCCAGAGCACCCTCTTTCTGGCTGTATCACAATTTGTTGAGGTACAGTACCAATCCGATCTGGCAGGTAGAGGATGCCCATACTTGTCACAAGTTTGGCTTTGAATGCTCACAAACAGGCAGATGTGACTTATTCCAGCTCCTGTACATCTGTCCACACAAGTTATTGATCACATTTGACAAATCCAGCCAATCAGTACTCAGCTAGTACAATGAATGTTATAGGAACTAATTAGTTCATTGGACAACACCCCACACAGTGAGACCAAGATCACTATAGAAATGCAACTTCCACCGGTCCAGATCTAATTATGACCCCAATCAGTGTGCATTTTTGGCTTGGCCTTCAAAATTTTTAGATCTTTATTTTGTACAAGTAATCCATAATAAATGTAATTTAAATAAGACAGAACTATGTAAACATTTATACTTCAAACGAGGATTTGTTCCCATTGGGAGCTGAACGTTGTTTTTCTTTAAACAGTCCAAACGTTTTTGGATGAGAACAAAAGCTCTAAATAAAAGGGATCTAATGCTCAACGCAAGCTTCTGGGCATGTGAAGTTCTTTGTAGCATAAATTTGTTATCTTAAAAACAAGCATATTAAATAATAAATAAGGACCCTACTGATCCCACCCTCGACAATATATAAAAGCTGGTTCTTCCCACTGCAAACAAGGACAACAAAACAAATATTTAATAGTACAAATAAATTAATCACCAGTTTGGATGGCATAATAATTAAATACTCACAATGATTATGCAATTCCATTGTATTTTCGATTAAAATAGTATCAATAATTATTTTAAAATAGTGTACCTTTCCCATTGCTCACTACCAAGCTTGTCAGAATCCCAATGCATGAAGTCAGGCATGATACCTGCATATCTATATGACCACCGGAAGTATGTTCACTATGCACCTTGTTATACATTGTCCATTGTGCGAAGAATACGCAGAATTTTCGAACAACTTTTGTTATTTTAACAATATTATTAATATTTATTTATCTACTTAAAATTAAGGCAGACTGGACCGTGAAGGTTTGGTGACAGAAAGGTTAACTTTTCATGTCCCATAGATAGGATTTATACATATAACCAATGGAAATAAATGTAAAACTCCTATGAAATATATGTTTGGTGAATGAGTAGCCTTACAGGGCACTAAACAAGAGGATCTTTGCAATCTCAATGCAGCAATTAATAGGTGCACCCTTAAAGTCTTCTTTATCCCTTGTTATCACATCTTATATCTACCGCTAATGTACCCTTCCTCCAACCACACTGTTTGTTTCCTGTGTGCTTATAAAATAGTGCATCACCTTTGATATTACACAAAAACTGTATGTGCTGTATCCCAAAGATAATAAGCTGATTCTGTAATTTTTGTAGTGGAGTTAAATGCAACTATATGGAATCTATATATTACAAACCAATTTGATGCCGGCACACCAGTATTTGTAAATGTTTCCAGATGTGGTCATGTTATTAAAAGCCAAAATACAATTTACAGCACAGTGTTGTAGGAACAGACATTACTACAACAGTGTATTTGAATTGGCAGTTTTCGTGACATGATTGTAATATGCCATTTCCATTTGACACCCGTAATTACAAGAGGTTACACTGCCATCCTCTAGTTGCGTTGCAACTGTAGTTTAGAAAATATGCAGAAAACAATCATTTTACACATGGTATGATCAATTACTGTTGCACTGTCAAATGAAAACATATTACCTTTTTAAAATAAATGAAATTAGGTGTTCTAACCCATGCCATGGGGCAACATGGACTTGGAGACACATATTTAGACTGTATCTAAAGCTAGACTTTTCAGTCCACAAAATGGCTCCCTCTACTGCATGAAGACAATGACTATTCTTCTGAAGTAGACTGGTCACCTAACAAAAAATTCATGCTAATTCAGTACTGTATGTTCAGATACTAGAGCCTATAGAATAGTTTGCATTCTCCTTAATATCAAATCAGCCAGCAAAATGCCTCCAATCCATATACATTAGATGACCAGACGACTTTTAAACGGCAATGATCAACTACAAGTTACCTGTATATAATGCTTGCCCCTTTTATGATAAAGGACTTGTGGGTTTTTTGGTTATTTTGTAGTTTTATTTTATTTTTTTTGCAATATTGCTCTCTTCTATATTTTTGAACATACTCTACATTATTGAGGTCATTAAGCTTGATGGCTCACAGACCCGTCTACTACAGAGCAAAACCAACTGACTATTAAAAGATAAAAGTCTGGGAGGAGCAAGCAAGTGCCATTTATAGCTGTTGTCTATACTGTTTGCAATTTTTGTCATTCGGATTAGGAAGATAGCAGGAGACAACAGTAATACTATTTTTGAAGGAGACAAATTTGTAACTAGCTACATATAATGACCACCTACAAGAAGTGACTCCAAATGACAAAGTAAAACCAGCAACATTCCTGCCAGTATGAAAACAAAACGTGGCCCATGCTACTATGCAAAGGGTAATCTATACAACACAAATTGTTAATATTAAAATCAGCAACCTGATTCAAGTGGACGCAATACAGATGTTTGCACAGTTGGCCAATGTAGTTTCTACTGCAGAAGCAGGTATGTCACAACCACTTTCAGAGGCATATCCATGCCAGAGATTGTACCTCTGCATGCAGTGGTTCTGGGCCAAGCATAGAGTTGCTCAAAGGTGGTGGATCTGAGATGCTGGTGGTGGGCATCTCCATACAATTTCCAGCGCAGCATATCCTCTCAGATCCACTGTGTACAAAGTTGCAGCTTGGACATTACGACAGGCATTGTGTCTGAACTAGCCCACAAATAGCGGTATGATTTGAACATGAATAAAATATTCCCTTTAATCTTTCATTACGGCCTTTGGTACACTAGCTAATCCAGTCTGGTCATGTAGGTGAAATCTCCCACACCCGTTACAGTGACACACTAGGACCAACTTCCTTTGGGTCTGTACTTGTCACATTTACACCCATGCATGCCTATTCTCAAGTCTTTCCTTTATTACAGCATTCCTTGTATTCCATGCAGTGCTTACCTGAAAAATTCCGAGATACCAGCATTGTAGTGAGAATTGCACCCTGTAATGGAAGAAAATTATTTTTTAAAAGAGAATCTTCAAAGTATGACTAGTGGTTTAATTTCTTATTACACAAAAACTTTATCTAGGGACAGGCAGCAAAAGTTGACCAATTACTAAAACATAAAATATAATGCCACAAACTGCACAGGCACTACAGATCTAAATGAAGCAGAGGTGGATTAACAAGTGAAAAGGCCAATGTGCAATTTTTAGTGTAGGCCGCTAGCCCCAGACAATGGCACTAGGGCATGTGAGAAAGACGGACAAAGGCTGAAATGGTATAACAACCTCGCATCTGCCAGGTTGATGTGTCTTAACCCTTTGAGTGGCAACATCTCTGTGAGAGATGCGCAAAAATATCCACTAAAAATTTCGGCATCTCTGTCAGAGATGTGCATAATATGATGTGCAAAAATTGGCAAAAAAAGCCCAGCGTTGCTAACATTTCATATATAAATTCAAAGAAAAAAAAATGTTGTGTAAAAAAAGATATTTCATATATAATGTAACCATTACAGATTATTATGTTGAATAAAAATGTTTGCTTAGCAATTTTCACATCTATTTTGACCAATTCACAAAAGGTTAAACTAATGTTTACAGGGTTATTTAAAATGATAGAGTTTGAGTTATTAAATATATTTAGAGAATTTATATACTTATGTGTGCTGATTATGGTCTTAACCAAATTTTTAAAAGGTGACAATTTTGATAGTGAGGAATAAAACTAAAAATAAGTTTAAATATTAATTCATTTAGAAAGTGCTAGGTTAAAAGTGAATTCAGGTGTTGTGCACACCGGCGGCCACCTGATGGTGCCCAACAGAGCAATTTGAATGTTCTGTTCAGGCACAGAGCCAACGGTGTTGACATTACGGTTATGTTGTTCCATCATCTTAACCGGCTGGAAACTAATGATTCCACTAAATATGCAAACTCCCAGTTGGTACCCTGCAGGGTCAGACTGGGGCTATTAACAGTCCGGGTGGGAAAAGTTGGCATGGTCACAGCTTAAAGGGCAGTGCAACAAGTCAAAAGGGACTTGCTTCATGATACACCCCAATGTCTTTGTATTCCCGTGGCTCAGAGCACTGGGAGGCTGCCAGTGCTACTGGCATTTGTCAGACGTACCAGTTGTACAGCCTGGACCTAGCAGCCAAATACAACCATTCATCTGCAAGGGCAAAAGTGCAAGAGATGCGTATCAATCTGAAATGCTTGTAGTTGTTCTAAATAGATTGTAAGCTTGCAGCAGGGCCCTCCTACCTCCAAGTCTGTCTGTTATTACCCAGTTTGTCTTATCACTGTCTACTATTGTAAAGCGCAACGGAATCTGCTGCGCTATATAAGAAACTGTAAATAAATAAATAAGTTGTGTATGATAAGCTACAGAACATGGGCAGTAAAAATAGTATCTAGATCCATTGACAAAGTGTGTAAAAAATCCCATAGAATGAAAGGATTAAATAATAAATAAAAAAAGAACAACTTTTAAAAACACAACCATTGTTTCACCTCTATGGTCATATTTTTCGGTATGTACAATAAACACCCCCAAAAAAGTGATACAAACAAATATAACTTGAGAATGAGACTCACTTTAAGCTTTCTCCGAGCGTTGAATTTCCGCAGACATTCTACGGTCTCTTGTCTGTGCATCATTGAGGCAACTGTTGATCGTTGCTGGGTGAGGAAAAAAAAAAATTATTTTATTATTACACGAATTAACCCCAAAGAACCATAGAAAGTGGAAAAACCTAACACCAACCGAACTGGACTGCATCAGATCAATTCAAAGTTAAGAGTTCTATAGTCCCCTAAAACGTCTATACTGTAGTCCCCTCTAGCGTCAAAGCTATAAAACGCCAACAGACCAAGCTGTATAGTCTATAGGACTGTTGGAGTCTATTTCTTTGACACTAGAGACACAGACTGTCATCCCTTACTGCGTGACTACATATTTACTTGGAAAGGCACCAGGATGGTTGTTACATTTGAAGTGAGCTCAGGTCACCTGGAAGATTTTTTTGTTTTTATGCAACGAGAATAAAAATCTAAAAAAATTTAAGCTACAGTTAGAGAGGGGTATTTCGCCCGGGAAACAGCATCCTTCGTCTATACAATGCTGCAGTTTTCGACAACATTGAAGGCAAATTCCAACAAAACAGATCGGATTTTAAATCAAGTCGGATGTGTTTAGTCGGAAATTGTCTAATTCAAAGCCGTTTTCTTCGACATGCCCACTTTCCCACATTCGACAGCCAGAACATTGAATTCTGGCTGTTGAATTCCTGTCAAGCTGAGCGAAAACGGTCCGAGATTCCGACTGTCAGAATCTCGAATTGAATACCTCTAAGTAAGAAACACACAAAAACCTAATCTTGCAAACATACTGATCAACACACACAATAAAACAGACTAGATAGAGCTGCATGGCTCTGTTCTGCTGCTGAAGCACTGCTTCTAATCATATTTAGTTTTTGAATTTATTCTTTTACATGGTTCTCTAAAAAATAAGTTTCTCTTTCCCCTGGTCACGAAAAAGATAATTATTGGCTATGTTAGTTTTCCGTTGACATTTACAAGGCAGGCTTTATACACATCTAAAATGAAGAATAAATCGGTAAATCTATTCCCAAGTCACACTAGATTGCTTCAGCTGTTAAAATGTCTCTGAAAAATGTCATTCCCTTTAATGTGACAATATTCCTTCCTCAATGATTTTTTTAACTAAAAAAGGGAACTATAAACCTTGGAGTACAGTATGTATTCTTCATAGCATATACAGCGCATGCATACATGTGTGGTTTAAGTCTGGTTCTCATATTTGCATTATACAACAAAAGTATCTTCATAGAAATACTTACGCAGACCCATGGGTGCTTCAGAGCCTGATCTGCTGTGATGCGCTTTGCAGGGTTTATTGTCAGCATCTGATTGATTAAGTTCTTTGCTTCCGGAGTCACTGTGTCCCACTCAGGTGACGGGAACTAAAGTGGAGATATTCATGTGACAAGGTCTACAGGTAATATGGTGAATTTAAATTTATATGAAGGAGAAAAAAAACTCAAAATCACAACCAGTATGCAATCAGCCTCAATCATCTGTCATCCATATCAGTGACTGACAGAAATTTGTTACGGTACACAAATTACAATCAAATACTAGTATGTACTATGGCGGAGCAATGGCAGCTAAACCAAAACTAATAACCCCATGTAACTCTGAAAACAATGCCCAAAACCACAATAAATATAATTTAATTCATAGAACAAGCTTTAAATTGCTAAAAAAAAAGATCAGTGAATCATAATGAAACACACATTAGGTGAAACAAAGACTGACATTATTTATTGCTCTGGGTAGAACTATTGTGCCAACATCTGTAACCGGAATGTCTACAGTACCATCTGGGAGCGGACTCTACAGATGCACAGAAAACCATTACATGGACAAAATCAAATAGTTCTCCCAGGCCTCGGATATCAAAACATGCGGTGCAAAGGCTACTACTAGAAATACTAAATATTTTCTTTAATCGTGGAATATTGTATACTTATATAATTTAATTTTTCTATTAGTTTTTTTATGGATAATATTGTGTAAAAAATCTATGTCAGTTATATTATTATACTGTTATCAGTTTAAAACAATTGCTGGTAATTTCTCTACATACACTATTATTGACCCCTTAATTTCAGTGCTGCCGAAAGGGCAAGGGGTACTGATTACCAGGGCCCAGGTTTGTTGAGGAGTCCCTGTTCCCCTCTCACCCTAAACGTTAACTTTCTCTCTAGCGGCAAATCTCCATAAGCAGGCCGCACCTTCAGCCTTATAGGGCCCGCACTGGCTTTCTTAACTAGGGGACATTTTTTAACCTAGTAAATATAAGTTTGAGTTAAATAGCCCCTCATGTAATTTTCCTGCTCCTGTATGTAAGGGGACAAGAGGGAAAGGAAAGGACATGGGAGCAGTAAAGTAGTCAGATAGGAGCAAACACCTGCACAGAAATATCCAATGAGAAAGCTTACAGAAACCTTATTTTTAAAGACAAAAATATTATTTCATGAAATTAAAACTGTGAATCCTGCATGTATTCTGTACTTACATCATATGCTCCAGCTTTGATCTGCTGATAGAGCTTATGTTGATCTTCATCCCAAAAAGGAGGGTAACCCACTAGTAATATGTAAAGAATAACCCCTAAAACAGAAAAATTATTAGCAGTCACTGTAATTCTACAGTACACAGCCACGTCTTCACCTCAACCAAGCAAACACTTTACCAAGGCACATAGGAAAGAAAGGGTTAATCGTATAAAGCGCGGATATTGAAATAAAATATGATGTGCTTATTACCACATTTCCCACTACTGAATGTTTCTAACATTACAAACTTACTGATTTTAATAATATAAGTGTTATCGCCATCAGAGCCACTGTACCTTTATGTCACAGACATGTTTTATAGAGAAGTAATGGCTGGGTAGCAGAAAGTTAAATTCCTTCTATACCCCCTTTAAGTTCAGTGGGTAATGTATTTAAACAAAAGGTAAAATACAAATAATTTTGTTTTTCTGCAAGCTGCACAATAAAAGCATGGGTCTTACCACAAGCCCATATGTCAACTGGCTTTCCATAAGGGTCTTTTCTTAACACCTCTGGAGAGAGGTAACCCGGTGTACCAGCAAACCCTGTAAGACAGAGAACATTCTACAATCAGCTATAAAGGAATCACTAAATAGATGACAAAAGTTTATTTTTATTTTTTACAAACAACGGCATCAAAGGCAAAACTGTTTAAATTACAGGTCAACTTTTATTTACGTTAGTTATAAAACTGTCCAAAAATGTGAATGTGGTGTCCATAGCAACCACTTTTTCCAAGTATGGCTTCTAGAAATGGAGATGTTGTCCACAGAAACCAATCTGATAATACTTATTTACCTAGAACCTTATAGAAGATAATAGCTGGATTCTGATTGGTTGATATGGGCAATGTCTCCACTACAAACCTGCCTTTAAAATGGGACATTTGGAGAAGCCTGGCCAAGGCTTGCCTGGCATCATCGGAAGCAAGTCATCGAAAGCAAGCAATGAGTTAGAACTGGAATGAAGTTTTAAAACCATCTCTCATCTCCTCTGTACAGGTACATGAATGCCATTTTCCAAAACCTGATGCTTTTCATTTAAAAGAACAGTCTGCAATGGAAATGTGTTTTGTTACTGGGAGCCTACAACATCCCCCACCTTTAATCAGATAAGCTGAGCAATGTGTGCAAACACCAACCCCTCCCCCTGTACCAGCTGACCCAAACTTTCCTTTAAAATGGGACATTTGGAGAAGCCTGGCCAAGGCTTGCCTGGCATCATCGAAAGCAAGCAATGAGTTAGAACTGGAGTTTGGACTGGATTTGGACATAAACCGAAACACTGCCATGTTTTATTTTTGCTTTTCCCAAGATACCATCTATCTCAGCCTCTGAGAATAGCTATGTATTACTCTTTGTTTTACTGTTTCTTTACCATCATCATATACCTCTGCCCCCACTGTATGCAAAGCCTGTATGCTGTACATTCGCTGGTTGCACACCCCGCCAGCAACAAGCTGGCAGGGTGTGCCAGCTTTGGAAGAAAAGTGCTACATAAATACAAATATTTTTACTGCTGCCTCTGAGCAGCATGATCAAGATGTCGCCGCTGATGGCTGCCTAGGAGCTGTGCAGCTCAGCCAAATATGTTCCCTGTGTGATAACTGTACTGTCTCTGCTTGTATTGTTACCTACCTGGCTGTTTCGGCGACCAGTGGCGCTGCTGATGGCTGCCTAGGCGCTGTGCACCTCGGTGGGTATGTGTTCCCCACATGTAATGTTTTATTGTAATGTATGTAATGCCTTCTCCCCCTGCCCCCCCCCCCTTCATCCCTGCTTGATGCTGCACTGTAAATCCACAAAAAATTCCTAGTGTGCGCAAGCATACATGGCCAATAAAGTTGATTCTATTCTATTCTATTTAGTAAATTTAAACCCTAGTATCTGAATGGTTGCCACGGGCAACTAATCCACTTTAGAAAGTTGAATTTCACTATGCGATTTGAGCCCAATGTCACCAGATTCCGATGTGCTGCACGT
This sequence comes from Crinia signifera, assembly GCF_055691185.1. Classification (NCBI taxonomy): domain Eukaryota; kingdom Metazoa; phylum Chordata; class Amphibia; order Anura; family Myobatrachidae; genus Crinia; species Crinia signifera. The sequence goes on along the minus strand of NC_139222.1, from coordinate 196,550,758 downwards.
CTGATGTATAAGTTGAACCCCCTCCTGGGGGCAGGGAATGAGCTGCATATAATACATCAAATGCAGAAGGACCACATGTGATCCTGCCACACGGGGTGGTCCCAAGAGGAATCGGATGCGATTTCTACCTTCGGAGAAGTCTCATAGTGTATAAGAACCTTTATAGTACCTCCAGCACCCTGGAGTACTTCCTTCCTCAAGCACCCTGGACACTTTTTTTTTATATTATTATGTTATAGGTTTCTCTACTTGCTGCTTAATAATAACGCTGCTGAGAAATACTAAATAAATGGAATGAATAATCAGATTTATAATAATGTACCTGTTCTGGAATGAAATGTAGCAAATAGAAATAATGCAGACACAAATGCATGTTTAAGTCCCTATATGCATGCGCCACAAAAAGTTAACTAGGCCTCAAAGTCTATAAAAAAACAAAACCAATTTGGGAATAGCACCAAGAACAGTTCGTGCTCATAGACAGTGGGCTTAGTATTTACTCGTATTGTACTAATTACAGTACCAGTGTGAGGGCATTAACTGCAAAAATAGTAAAGTAGATGCAACAGTGTAAATGGTATCAGGATGGTAAGTTGACAATGTCTAGGTCGACAGTCAACGGGTCAAGATGGTCAAAAGATTGACATGGCTATGGTTGACATGAGTTTTGTGGGATTTTTTTCTAAATGTTTTTCATATTTTACATCAAGGGGTCCATGTGCACCAGTGTCAACATAGAAAAGAAAATAAACATGAAAAACTCATGTCGACCTTTTAATGCATCAACCCTTTTGCATGTCAACCTTTTTGTGTCAACATAGGCATTGTTGACCTAATATAGCACACCAACTGTTAAACATGTAAAATATGTATATCAGTTTGACATGAAGACTGATGGCAACATGGTTTGATTCTCATTAAAAGGCATTAGAGAGCCCAAGGTTAGGACCAGTAAGAGGGTTAAAGATCTACTGTAAAAAAAGTTCCGTAACAAGGGCTATTGCAAGACAACTTCTCAAATTCAAAAAAAAAAAAAAAAAAGATAAGAGCAGAAATGTAAGGGGTGTTTAAAGAAAAAAAAAGAGGAAGAACAATTATGTAGAGAATATGTAATCACATACTTACCAAACCATGCTTGCTGGTCTCCCTGGACCTCAATGGCAAGACCAAAATCTGCCAGTTTCACAGCAGCCCCCTTGCATTTACTGGCCAATAACAGGTTCTCTGGCTACAGAGGAAATAGCCGGTAATTTGGAGTCAGAACAACAAAATCTAAAATAAACAGTTCTAAAGGCGAGCTCAGGGAGGATTTTTTATGGTGAAGTATTGTATCACTTATATGCGCACTCTACACACCTATGGTATAATAATAAAAACTTCAGAAGACCCGAAAAAGCATAGCATGTAATAACACCAGGGTTCACTAGATGGCAGTCAGAACGTTCTCATGTAGCAATGCAGATGTATTAATCGACCACTACCCAGGCTATTTGGTGTCTTGTCTATCATATGATTAGCCCAAGAGGCTTATGTGCAAGTGCTTACAAGAAGACGGTAATGCTGCAGTGAGAGAAAACCGCTGCTACAGGATGAACAGTGAACTGAAGTAAAACCGAGAAAATAAAAGCACAGATGGTAAAGTACTTGTAAGCACATAGGGAGTTATTCAGAGCTGATCCTTGTTGTGTACATTCCTACGGTGATCGATTATCGAACCAAGCCGCAAAAAAAAAAAAAAAAGACAGTAATTTCTATTAATTGCATTCCCCTCACAACTTGACTGACAGGAAACCAATATTTTAGGGTGGTAACCCTGCAGTTTTCTGGGAGTGTCGTAAAAAACAGTCGAGCCTAGGCGTTCTAAGGGATTGTGTATACAATCAGCGCTGGCCTCAATCCCTTCGCAACTTGATTGACAGGAAGTTGGCGTTTGGGGTGGTTTTCTGGGAATGGCGGGAAAACGCAGGCATGCCCAAGTGATATAAGGGAGGGCTAGTGACATCAGCGCCAGCCACGACCAGCCCGTTTCTATCGCACACTTGTATAAGGGTCAGATTTACACACAGATGTAGCATATGGATTTGCAGCTGGACAATGACTGGCAATATCTTTGCAAGCCATTCGCAGTGATCAGCCAAACTGGTACTGCAAGATATGGGCTGTAGTCTGAACTAAGCAGAAAAAAAACATAAAAACCCACCAATAATGACAATTTGCATCATACTGTAACGTTTTCTGTATGTACAAATTCACTCCTCTGCTCTCCATCAAGTGTATTTCTATACACTCCATGTCATGCTTTTCTCACACCCATCCAATTGTCCTTCATTCATTACTTTCACTTATCCCCTGACCTTTATACATTACTCACATACCCATCTACTGTCCTTCATTCATTATGCTGATTTGCATCCATTGCCCTTCATTCATTACGCCCATCCACTGCCCTTCATTCATTATGCCCATCCACTGCCCTTCATTACACCCATCCACTGCCCTTTATTCATTACGCCCATCCACTGCCCTTTGTACATTAATAATGTCCATCCACTGCCCTTTGTACATTAATCATGCCCATCCACTGCCCTTTGTACATTAATCACGCCCATCCACTGCCCTTTGTACATTAATCACGCCCATCCACTGCCCTTTGTACATTAATCACGCCCATCCACTGCCCTTTGTACATTAATCACGCCCATCCACTGCCCTTCATTCATTCTCATACCCTTTCAACCCTTCATTTATTACTCTCACACTCCTTTCCCGGCTTCCTTCATTACTCACCCCCATTCCCTCTTCCATCATTATTCTCACACCCATTCCCCCATTCCCTTATTACTTTTACACACAAGTCATCATCTCCGCATAATGCTCCTATGAACAGGTCACATCCCTACAGCCATTGTACTCCCCCTCTCCATGTCCCAATCAGGTGAAAAATGTCAAGCTTGGCCAACTCTAGAATTTAATTTAAACCGCCTTCATTGTTACTTACATTTAACAATTTGTTCTAAAATAATGTATGTGAACAGGCAAACTGAAGAGATTGAGTGTATGAGCGATTTGCTTACATCATTCTGTGCCAATTCCCATGTAAACATGGGTATATTCTGTATGGTGTTAAGCTGAAAACTAATTTGCATATTTTAACTCATGGTTAAATAAAAACACAATTTCAGAGTATTGCTTTTCATTTCAATGCAAGCTGCTTTTAATGAAAGCTTATCTTTAAGATGAATCATTAATCCATCTGCTTAAAACTTCCAATTCATCAGCAAAGCGCAGTGTTTACAGCTGATATCACAGCTAGTTAATAATAATAAAATGTAAAACACCGTATTAAAGAAGTAGAATCATACAGGCACAACTATAGTTTCCTTTCCATAAACTAGTCAGCATTTCCTTGATGTAAATGGGTTGATGTCCCGAAAAGAGTGAAGAGGTGGCTAGTGGAGAAGTTGCCCATAGCAACCAATAATTTTATACGTCAGTGCTCATTGGTTGCTATGTGCAATTTCACTCTATTGCATAAACATTTGTTATCACTTGTAGGGTGACTTTGAGGCATCGGGTCCCATAAATTGCTGTCTCTATGATGCTTCAGGACATCCTACTATATCACATATTATTACACTGTACAGCACTTTTAGGGTTTCTTTTTATGTGTTTTATTTTTTTCAGTTCTTTTGCACCTCTAGAGCACGCAGTAGCTGCTATTACCTAATGCTCTTTAACACTTTACTTGCTCAACTAATGTGATGACTGGGTGTTTTAGCTGGGCTAGTTTTGGGGGTGTCCATTGCCACAGACTTTAATCCTGAGAATGTTAGGGACTTACCTAATGAAGTTACTTGGGCATGGTGGGTAAACCAATAGCCCTGGCCAATATATATATATATATATATATATATATATATATATATATATGTGTGGGGCACTATAAGTCTCAGAAAGGTAGCACCTCATTACATAGGGTGTACAGTCTAGGGCCCACCTCAGTACAACTTCATTCTTTTCACTGTTTGAAAAACCAACCCAAGTTACTTTCTGCCACACTTACTTTGAGACCTCTAAATGCAGCTAGTCAGACATTTGGGCCGACAGCTGGACAACTGGACCTACTATCAGTTTGATCGGAAGTTGCAATTACAAAAGCCCCCCCCACACACACACACACACACACACACACACACACACACACACACACACACTAATCATTCCAAGAGCATGTAGACATGTCAGGATCCTCAGCTGGTCACATTTACTACAAAGAGCCAAAACAACTGGTCATGTCTGGCCCACACGTGTTATGGCATTGAATCCCAGCATTGATATAATAAATGTTAATGTGACAGTAACTAGATTACCTTCAGGTCTCGGTGGACTATGTCATGTTGGTGGATGTGGTTGACACTCTCTAGAATCTGGTGAATACAGTGGCTGTGGGTGAAAATTACAAAGAATCAGTAAGCATTGCAATGACCAGGAATGTGCCAAGACTGTAGGTATATACAAACAGTATGTATAAACAAATGGTAACACACAGATACTATAGTCATTAGACAAAGTAAACTTGTTTTGAACCATCAGATTCCTGTGTTAACAGGGTCATGTCATGTCTAAATGTATTATGGCTATATATAGTACATCTAAGTGGGAACCACATTAGACAATGTGTACCCAGCACGATATCGGGAACGATGGGACCTGGTGAGGTAGCCGGCATAAGAAAGTGCAGATACATTTGCATATCAACAATGGAGAACTCTAGACAATATGTAAGAAAATATTGTTAATTTACAGTTTCTTATATAGCGCAGCATATTCCATTGCGCTTTACAGTTGGAAACAGTGATTAAACAAACTGGGTAGAAACAAACCGACAGAGGTAGGAGGGCACCTCTAAGCTAATTGGGGTGAAAAGGGGGAGGTAGCCTCTTTATAGCCTAAGGCTATGTAATTCCAGAATTTTGTATTTATATGAACCCCCTTTTTTCTCAATGTCCGTATAGGCACAGGAAAAAAAAATTCTGATAAAAGTGCAGCAGGCAAGCAGGCTCACTTAGTCGATATATGAATAACCCCAGGGATGAATTAGCTTGTGATAAATTACCACAGCTGAGTCCCCCCACCCCCCCCACCAAGGGTCAAAAAATCCATGAGCTTCTTTCATGTGATAGAGGTCATAAATTTAGATCACAAAATCTTGTGGTTGCATATAGATTTCCAACTGGACAGTGACCTTTAAGCAGTTGTGATCTCTCAAAACAACTGTAGTCCATACTTTATTCTAGACATATATCCTATATTGCGCACTCTCATCTATTACATTCCATCATGCAAATTTCAAAACAGTAATATTAAATTTGGTCTTAGAAGCACCACAAAGAAATGCTACAGTATATGTTTTCTATTTCACCAATGATCCACCTTTCCAATAAAGGGTACTTGTGTATTTTGGCGGCGGCCATCGCATCGCATACCATAACGCATACGATGGTATGCGATGCAACGCGAAATCGTACGATAGTGCACGATGGCATACAATTTTGAAATTGTATGCCATTGTACATGGCATACGATGCCATACGATGCGATGCGATTAAACATTGTATAAGCACCCTAATGGGTGCTTATACAATGTTAAGCACCCAAATGGGTGCTTACAATGTTAAATGCACCCCCACGCCACCCCCCCCCCCCCACTATAAACGTGAACCCGAAGCGTGGCGAGCGCAGCGAGCCCGCGAGGGGCGGCGGTACTTGTCCTACGACCTTTTCATACCCCCACTATCCACGTCGGCATGGAGTTGAGAACAGAATAGTGTGGCGAGCGCAGCGAGCCACCGAGCCCGAAGCATGGCGAGCGCAGCGAGCCCCGCGAGGGGACGCGGATACCTGTGAAGCCCGCGAAGGGACGCGTTTACCTGTGAAGGTATCCGCGTCCGCTCGCCTCGCTGCGCTCGCCACACTATTCTATTCTCAACTCCACGCCGACGTGGATAGTGGGGGTATGAAAAGGTCGTAGGACGCGTACCGCTGCGCTCGCCACGCTTTGGGTTCACGTTTATAGTGGGGGGGTGGCGTGGGGGTGCATTTAACATTGTAAGCACCCATTAGGGTGCTTATACGATTTTTGATCGTATAGGGGTTCAAAATCGCGTCGCATCGCATCGTATGCCATCGGGTGCATGGCATACGATGTGATGCGATCCGTTCATCGTACGACGGACATCGGGGGCGCCGCCAAAATACACTATAAAGTACCCAATAAAGCAACCAGCAGGCTTCCTAGTCTAAGAATAAGGTAGCTCAAAAATGCATTTCATTTGAAAAACTCTAGAACTTAACACATTAAATAAGGTATCACTCTTTTTCATTTGGCATAAGATGAAAGATAAGTGTTTTAGACCAATCTCTCCCCCCCCTTTAATTTCATCTATTGTTATAGTCTTACATTAAAAGTAAATTATTTGTGTCTACTCCTCTCATTCAAGACAGGGTACCCAATGCAGGCCAGTATGTAGTAAAACCATACTTTTATCGGAGCGCTGGGTGACATTGCCAAGAAATGAGTGGGAGCATATTATTTGAAAAATCAGTCATCTCTAATATGTGATCCAACATTTACAGCTGTAATTATAGGCCAGGTTGAACATGTATCATTGAAAGAACAGACTCACCCAAATATGGGTGTACACAAAAAGGAAAGTAGACAGAATTTTGAGGACCCCATAGCAACATTTTGAAGGGGTCTCTGTTCCAATGCTTCTAGAGAAACACGTTTCTGCAACAGGTAACTTTTTTTGCCCTATTATAGTAACCTAGTTCTCTTTATGAAAGATTATAGTGTTATAGTATATTTTATGAACCACAGTAGTGCCCTAAGTCTCATTAGCCAGATTGTAGAGCTCCCAGTACACATTATGCAACACTGTACCCCCAATATACAATATGCCACAATAAAGTGCCCCAATTCATATTATGTAAGATTATAATGCCCTCCAGTTTTTATACCACATTGCAATGAGCAGGTCCAGGGACATACCTAGATACGTTGTAGGCCAAAGACTGTGAGAGCCCCTATGTATCACCCAGTGAGGAAAAAATGTATAACAATGTAATTTTTTATATGGAAGGTGGGCCCCTCTCAGCTCCTGGGTACATAGGAGCGGCCCTCCCTGCCGTTATGGAAGCTACACCCTTGCTCACAAAGTTGCTAGTGTCATTATGAAGGTGATGTCAATGTCAGTTGCTATTTTTAAAATGTGTGTTCCGATATAATGGATGCCAGGGTGGGGAGAGACATTTCCCCACCCCAGGACTCTGATTTTTATTTTTTTTGCTAGTACAGGGCACTTTGCCTGGTGATCACACTGATCGCCAAGATAAAAAAAAATGTAAGCTCTCACGAGCAGGGACCTCACTCCTCATGTGCTTTTCTAAGAATATATCTCTGTCACACTTATAATTGTACATAGGGGGAGGGGCCCTAAACTGCACACCCTGGACATATGAGGTGCTACCTGCTGAGACCTGTAGTGCAGCAAGCAGGAGGAGGAGTTTGCAGGCGCACACTAAATATAAATGCTAGACCTTTTAATATTATTGTTATATTGCATTTCTGAGGTTATTAGCATAATGAAGGCCAATATTATCGGCTTGTCCACCACGTCCAGGTTACCTCAATAGGACAAGTCCCTAACACTACTCTGAGACAGGTCCAGGGCACAGGGCCCCCCAGGCCAGCCCAGCAGAACCACCCCATGGCATCACATTAGTGTGAAATGGAAGTGATAGTAAAAGGGATAGGGGAAATTATATGTGGAAAGACTTACCTAGGTAAGAGGTCATCATTATGCTAATAACCTCAGAAATGCAATATAGCAATAATATTAAAAGGTCTAGCCTTTATATTTAGTGTGCACCTGCAAACTCCTCCTCCTGCTTGCTGCACATTTATAATTGTGTCAGTGTCCGCTGCTGTAACTGTCTTTAATTTACCATGTACTTCTCCTAACTTGAATTTGTACTGTAAATCACTATTTATTTTTTTGCTCATCTATGTATGCCAGGTGGGCGGAACACTTGTGGTGCCATAATAATAATAATAATAATAATAATAATAATAATAATAAGTTACAAATGATAATTGGTACTTCAGCTAATCACAGGGTTGCCTACCCTCCCGGAATGGCCGAGAGGGTCCTGGAAATCGGGTCCCCCTCCTGGCCTCCCGGAAAGGGGGGCAACCTTCCCGCATTGCCCTTCAACACCGCCGGACACCCCCACCTGGCGGGGGGTCCCTGGGTCAAATGACGCGATCGTGGCTTTTTAGCCCATAACCTAACCGTGCAATGCCTGAAATACAGGCATTGCACTGCGAACCGCCCCTTTCCCCCTCCCGGCGATGGCCCTGCCCCCCTGCTTTAATAAGCTAGCTGCCCTCTCCAGGAGAGGGCAGCCAAAAAGTAGGCAACGATGGCTGATCAGCTCCTATCATGTGCACAAAGAAAAAAGGTGAACAATTGGCATCTTGCGCTATAAGCAGATAGTGGTGGATGACCCCGCACCACAAGAAATATAGTTTTTAGGGTAGTGTATTAAAAATACACAGGTATGTGTCCCTCCACTGGTGCTCATAAAGGTGAGATACCGTACATCCCTAGCAGGGGATGGGCACCTCCTCGTCTCCGGCCTATATAAGAAAGCATATAGTATTGCAGATTTCTGTAAAAGCTCTTCGTCAAATCGTGATCCTCCCATAAATCATGGAAAATTCATAAAAAAATACGGAGCTAATACAGGAAATAGTGCAATACTATTTAATAAATAAAATACACATACTGTTTGTGGATAGAATAGAACCGATTTGGCATTTAAACGGTTCTTAAACATTGCTTAAGTAAAATAAAGGTCCCGGAAACGGGCATCTCAAAGTTAATATTGGGTACCAAGCAATCTCCTACCCTGGGTGGCATGTGTTGGCTCCAACACGTTTCAACCCTCACTAGGGTCTTTTTCAAGATGCTAGGGATGTACGTTATCTCTCCTTTATAAGCGCCAGTGGAGAGACACATATTTTGAATACACTACCCTACGAAGCTCCTATCATATGTTTGAAATTGGCAGGAGCGGATTAGAAGAAACACCATGTATCAATCGTAACTATTAAGAAACTATTAAGAGTAAAGACCCCCATCCAATAGTGTGATATGGCCATTGCTGCAACGGATTGCATGAAAAGTAACATTTCACATGTCATTTACCTGCGATTGCGATGTGTAGCGTGTTCCCATGTGCCTCGCATCGCAGTCGCAGATCCTACGGGCTGCCATGAATATTTGTCATAGCCTTTGCTAGGATTTCATACGATACAATGTATGCAAAAGGACCACATACACCGTATCTTAAGCAATCCTACTCCCGGGAGCAGCTGGCTGAATTGGCGAAGGAAACGCATACAATACCTCGCCCTAGTGCATGAGGGCACTATCACTTGTTGTTAAAGCTGCACCACAGTTTCAAAGAGGGTACTCTAAAATATGCAAAAAGGTTATCTACAACTTTTCACTGGTAGTATAGTTAACCCAGAGATAGGCAACCTTTTTTCTATGAATGCTAGATGTTCAAGATGGGACTATCAATAATGGGTGCAGGATTTCTACTTAACTCTCCAGATGCAGGAACTACAAAAATCACCAGGAAAAAAGCCACAAAAAGCCACAAGATAATGGCTGTGCCACATAACCACCCAATATGTAATACTTGTAAAATTACATAATATATTCAGTTTTTAGAAAAAAGTTACAGGAAAGAATGCACAATATAATGAAATAGTGGCACATTTATAATGCATTAAACCGCGTTACTCCTAGCATGGATACATCCATCCATCAAGAGATAGAAGCGTGGAAACGTGATATTTTACTTTCATCATAACCCGCTACAAAGCACTAATCTCTCTTTTTAAACATGCATAGCTTGTAGACTCCAGTTACCAGCGCAGTATCTGCACATCTGCTAACTTCAGCTCTGCTTCCATTAGGGAACACAAAGGGTTTGTGTGAACGCACACACTACGGCAGAGTTCTTGAAGATGTGTTGCTTGGTAACCAGAGAAACAGCCTTTCAGAAGAAGATCAGATACATGTACTCTGCTTGTCTCATTTTCCTCTGCTGCATATTTTAAATATTCCTATAAATCTCTGCTGAGTTTAAAACAAAGAAATGCACGAGCATGTTGCTAACATTATAACGTTCCTTACTCTGGTGTAAAAAAAGGAATTAAACATGTACTTCTGAGCTGAACGTGTGTTCTCTGGAATCCCAGGTCTTAAAATATATAGCCACGCTGTTAGTTTCCACTGTTACATCTTGACATTTGAAATTGCTACAGAGAATTAGTATAGTAGAAGCATGTATATGTTAAGTATATATGAAGCCCTATAAAGCTAAAATCTGACTGTTTTCCAATGTTTAAATAGTATTAATGTAAATAATTTGATCTAGGGCACAAGTTCCTTAGCTTTGCTTTACTAATGACAATCCTGTGGCTTGTGACAAGCCCCAAGACCATTGACTGACTCCAAAAGTGACCACATGTTCTTGGAACCATAGGACTTCCTGTCCTGTACCGCCTGCTCCCAGGGACAGCTGCCAGCACTGCGCACGCAGCTACTGTATCACAAGTTAGGTCTGATGTGTCCTATACTAGGGTCTGCTATGGGAACTGGACTGAGATATTCAGCCAAATGGAAGAGGCACATTCCATGGTGAAAATTAGATTCAGATGACATTTTAAAGGCTTAGGGCAGATGTTTGTGACATGCTCATCCATAGAAAAATATGTGGTATGGCGCTGTAACTATGTACAATTAAAAGGGATATGAATTTCAAATATTTCCTATACTGAACTGTGCTAAGCACAGGAAAATATGCCAGACTGCTTTAGGTTTATATACATACACACACATATACAGTAACGGCGGGACCCAGAGGCTGATAAACACTGCAGTGTTTTGTCATATGTATCAGCCTCTGGGTGCCGCCGTAACTGTACTTGTATCCTGTGGGATTGTACATCCCTCATGGGAAGGCACCAGAGCAATTACCTGAATATTGTGGGAGTGCTGCTCTAAGAGATATATATCTATAAGGAATGTGATGTATAAACATTGGGAAATACTAAAAACAGACCCAATTTTAAGTACAGTACTGCCCGATAAACCTTTGATAGCCTTCAGGAAAGCGAAAAATCTGAAGGATCACATAGCACCAAGTTTACTACAACCTGCTGTTGTCCCCAAAAATTGGCTAGGCAATACAAAAGGTTTTTTTAAATGTAATTCTTGTGTGATATGCAAATATGTAAGCCCTGTTAATCATGAGTTCAATAATTATAACAACACAAATACATATAAGATCAAAGATCTCATGAATTGTATGACCACATGGGTGATATATCAACTAGAGTGCTCCTGCAAACTAAAATATATTGGGAAAACCAAAAGAAACTTGAAGATTAGAGTACAGGAGCATGTCAGAGCTATTAAAAATAAATTAGAAAATCACTCTGTTCCTTAACATTTTTTAAAAGTTCACAGTTCTAATCCTGGAGACCTACATTTTAAAGCTATTGAGCATGTGTGTTTGGGACCAAGAGGGGGTGATCATGAGAAATTATTGTCACAGAGAGAGATGTTCTGGATCTTTACTCTTAACACCATGGCACCACATGGGTTAAACGAGTCATTTGAGATAGCAGCATTTCTCTGAACATGACTAATAACCCCATGTAATATCTTGATAAAACCTATTGTCTTACTTCTTTCAATACATCCTTTTAAATTAAAAACAGAAAAGCTGATTTTAATACTAAATAACTAATCTATGCATTTTAAAACTATTCTGAAACTGTTGGATACGACCTGCACCTTATGTGTATAATATTGTGATTTTTGTATATATGTGTGTACTTATTTGTATTTTTTATGTATTTTTTATGCATTTTTATTCATGCTTTTATAAATGTTCCATGTGTATATGTATATCTTTATTTTATATATATATATATATATATATATGTGTATTTATATTTAGCATTGTACTTTGATGGCCAAATCCTCTGTAAATGATTATTTATAGCGTGGCACTTTTACAAACAACTAATACCAACTCAAGGGGAACAAATACTGTTAATCACCATGTAGTCAATCGGAAAGCATAAAGAAACAACCAGAGACAGGATGTTCCCATGGCTACGTTTCCATAATTATGTGAACATACTCACTTAGTGATTGAAAGTGTCCGCAGTAATATCTGTGCGGACGCTATCACATTCCAGCGTTTACTTAGCAACAAGGAAGCGTCCGCAGCAACAGGCGCGAGACTACAGAAGTCTCGCGCAGGTCTGAGAAGTGACTGCACGACGATACAGCTGTAGCTATCCGGAGACGCGATAGCGAGCGTCCCTAACTACAAGCAGCGCATGCGAGACCCTGAGAGTCTCGCACATGCGCATGGAAACGCTGAAATTACGCTAACCACGCTGAACACACAGAGACGTGGTATAGAACGTCTCTGATAGTCAGAAGCGCACGCGAGACTGTGGGAGTCTCGCGCATGCGCACAAATACGCCAATTACGCTAATTACACATACCGGAAGCGCCTTATACGGCGTGCATCCTTAAGTGACCACCCTATAAATAGGCATTGTAGGTAACATTGTAACCACTCTCCTGATGAAGTCCAGCCATTTGCATATGGCATAAGTGATGAAACGCGTTGAGGGATAACCGTTCACTACTCCAGCAACTTTTTTACTTATGTAAGCAATTTTGTTCACTTTACTTTGAAGCACTTTATTAAAAAACTCCTTTTATATTATAATTGGAGTTCTCTTTCTTTTCCACTGTGGGACACACGGTCCTAAATTGCACGGGATTTTGAAAGAACCTGTGGACAAAGAGGATTCTTTGAAAACGGCACAATCCGGGTAGTATCCTGGTAAAAGAACCCACACAGACAAAGAATTGTTTGATGAGCACTAAATTTATTTTCATACGGTACGCACAATATTATTTAAATGCAGAATGGCTATGAAAACTACTACACTATAGAGCGCTATTTTCTCACCCCTTTTTCCCAGTGAATTTACCCAAGACGCCACAACAAACGTCTCAACAGGAGAAATAAGCAGCCATCCATATAACGGACATATTTACACCTGGATAAATCCTATAAAGGAACTGATCTGAGGTGACAGCATAGCCTTTGTGAAAAAACCTCATAAAGAGTGTGAGCGCAGCAACAGTACCCCCCCTGTCTATAGATATCTATATATATATATATATATATATATATATATATATATAGATATAGATATAGATATAGAGGTTTGTAGAACCAGCACACTCAATCTTCCAAGAGACAACTATATATATATATGTAGAGGAGTAGGGCGGCACTCAGAATAGTGCAAGAATAAACCTTAAATGATGTAGACAATGCCCGGTGCCCTTCAAATGCTTGCAGCAGTTTGCTGGGCATACATGTACAGGGTTGTGAAGCGGCGGCACTCGGAAATAATAACAGGAGGCTCCTTGGATGCCAACGTTTCTGAGCCACAAAGGCTCCTTTATCAAGGTGCAGGAGCATCAGTGCTCCTTGATAAAGGAGCCTGTGTGGCTCAGAAACGTTGGCATCCAAGGAGCCTCCTGTTATTATTTCCGAGTGCCGCCGCTTCACAACCCTGTATATATTAGATATATCTATATCTATATATCTATCTATCTATATACATACACACACACACACACACACACACACACACATACATACGCACAATATTCAAATTACAGTATGTCAACACACATCCCTTAAAATTACGCAACATGCGTAAACGACTATACTGTAAGATTTCTGTATCACACCTCAACTACATTGAGAAAAGGGCACTGGGATGGGTCGAAGGGTACTGTTGAGAAGAAAGCAAACAATGGACCAATGGAGTCTTTAGGTGGTTAGCCCCCTATAATAACAATTATTATTATTTTAATAATGTTATCCATATAGCCCTTTTCTCCCATTAGAACTTAAAGATTCAATACTATTGTTTGCGATGGGTGCAGAGTGGAGCTGCTGCAGGGTTGCAATGCAGCATCCGTATTCGAGTCCCTCTGAAGCTGAAATCAGCCCAACCCGGATATACTGTACCCCTGTGTGCTTTACATTTTCATTTTAAATAACACACAGTAAACAAAATAAGCTAAACAGAAAAGAGATCTAAGCATTTGGGTTGTATTGTTTTAGGACAATTAGTAAAATGTTTATGTGAATCTGATCTTAATAGACTGCCTCTCCCATCCACTGAGGAAGTGACTTCCATAGAAATAGAGCCCTTGATCCCCAAAATTAACACCTTACAATGCCAACTCCAAAATTGTGATAATAATGTACCTGAGAAGTTTATTAAACACTGCCATATGCAAAGTGATATAAAAAAAACTAAATGCTATATAGTGGAAATAAATACAGTAATTCGAGGCAGCTGAAAGATTAAAGCAGACAAGTACAGTATGTCACACTACACTTCTATCATGGAACAGTCACCTGAAGTACAAATACTCAGCAAGGATCTGCGTAAAAGCACTATCACTATATTAAAAAAAACAGTTTCCCTTTGGGCTTACTGTACATCTGCTATAGATTGTGGTTAGAAAAAAATATGCCCAACGTTTCCCAGGATATCTTTCTAGCATAAAAGGCCCTGCGCGGTCCCCAAATACCACCCAGTGCAGTGAGAGAGACAAGTCTGACATGCAAGATCTTGCCCAAAAATGGACAAAGTCTCAGTGTGTCTCTGTGGCTGGCACACACATAGCAACTTGGTTTTGGGAACGTTCCCTAAGTAGAACTCAATTCAATTTTTTTTTTTATTTCCCCGTCAGTAAAATGCCGCCTATCAGTGGATACCATATCAATCAAGCTTTGTAGCAGACACAAGTGCCACACTGTTCTGAGAGTCTCTATGTCCTTGGGACCGGATCTAACAGGAAATGAAAAAACACTGTCCCGTCTTTTGTAACTCACTCATTTCTCTTTAAAAGGAATACTGCAAACTCTACACGTTTCAGACTCTATTTTCTCATTTATCCCCTGACTTCCAGACAATCCTCTCCAAAATAGCAGTGTGATCATTACTTAGCTGTGAGAACAGATTACCTAACCCTCCTAAATACCAATTTAAGGTGCCCATGCAGTCTGACAATGACAAATTCACTTCACAGACTATTCCCATCCCTGCAGCCAGAACTTACTTTCACAGTCTTGAACACAGACTTAGCTATGCCATATGTCTCAGAAGCTTGGCATAAAAATACAAATGCATCAGTTATTACACGAATAAAGGCCGATCATAAAATATAGGACTAAAAGTACGAAAGCTGACATTTTCCTATGTGGAAAGGTCAGAAAAAGGAAAGTGCATTGTTCAGTGCTGCCCTCATGCAGCAACGCAGCTGTTTAATGCTGCATTAGCAACTAACTATGGGGAACATGTCATTTTGGCAGAGCTCCAGGTTGGTTTCTCCTGCGTACTTCCCCTTCTATACCATCAAAGTGACCTATTTTGCCTAAAGAGGTGTTCAGCCACACAGCCGCAGGAAAAATGGGGCTGCCTGACGTTAGGGGAAATGCACTACAGTTGCTATGCATCTTTAGGATATGTCCTGAAATGAATAAGAGCTACAGAAGAGCTACATCTGCAAGTCCAACACTTGTATAGCAAGGACATTTTGTCATTCGGACCGCCCAGTCACTAGGTGGGGCACTAGGGGAATTCCAAACACCTGCCACTGCCCAGCTATACACACTTTAGTTAAATGTGCCAACATAAAATGTGAATGGTTAATCAAAGAACATACCTTTAAAATGCCTTTTCCACATGCCAGAAACTGGTTTATTAGACCAAGAATAATGCCACTGTATACCACCTTAAAATATAGGAGCAGATGTATGAAGCCTGGTGCAGAGAAAGTGGAAGCAGATAACAGATCAACCAATCAAATTCCACCTGTCATATTTCAAGCACAGCTGATTGGCTGGTGCGTTATCTCCTTTCACTATCCACTAGGCTTAATAGACCTGCCCGACAATGTGTTATATAGATTGTAATCTCCCCCACCTAACACAGGTTCCAATGTATGCAGTAGGTCAACCTCACATGGTTGACAGGGTAAAATGGTCGACAAGGTTGACAGGTATAAGGTGGACAGTGTGTAAGGTGGACATGTACATAAGGCAGGCATGGCAAAGGTTGAAACGTTTTTGGCGGGGTTCATGTTTTTCCAACTTTTGCTTGATTTACAGGATGTGTCATCTTCAGCTTTTGGGTTTTCACCCTCAGCCTGCTGCGACGAATCGCATACGCATGTGTCCATGGGGACACTATTCATGGAAAGTGTTGCGTTTGCTGCAAACAGAGGATAAGATGAACCAGAACAGATTTGTACTACTCAGATGGACAATGGATGAGAATAGTAACTTGCCCGTAGCGTGGTGAGTGTAGCAAACCCACATGGGTACACATTTTTAATGTTGACCCTACCCACTTGTCAGTCAGCCTTTTGACCCTGTTGACCTTAAGGATGCTGACAATTTGGTGAAGACCCAATAACTGTCTGACAGTGTAGATCTTTTATACCACGC
The DNA here is from genome assembly GCF_055691185.1 of Crinia signifera. Lineage (NCBI taxonomy): Eukaryota > Metazoa > Chordata > Amphibia > Anura > Myobatrachidae > Crinia > Crinia signifera. Next base: position 196,534,044 of record NC_139222.1, on the reverse strand, counting down.
CCATATTTTACCGCAAATTTTTTAAAACAAAAGTTATACATTGATTCTTTGTTTAACGAATGATAATGCCTATTTTCCCACCTAAGATCAGGCTGAACACACAGTAGCCTCTATCCCTCAAACATTCTAGCATCAAGATGTGATGTGTGTTCAGCCTTGCCTTGAGTGGGGAAACAAGCATTATCATTAAACACAGAATCAGATTTACAATATAACATCACTTTTTACATTCATTCTCCAAAGAAAAACAATCCGTGCCTTTAGAAAGTATTGTCATTGTCCTACCTGAGACATTCTGCGGTAATCAGCCACACTAACTATACCTGACCACTTACTAAATCACTCCAGGTTAGTTACGCAACGTATTTCTTGCTGTAATAGTCGTTACAATTAGCCATTGTTGAGCTGAAACAATGCTTCATATCTGGGAATACAAGTCCATTCACACTGCATCCAGCATACTGACACAGAAATCCCGACTCTGGCCAGTAGACCGACGGATGTTAACGCCGGAATCCCGATTAAAGGCATCACAAACATTAGCATACCTAGGCTTGTTCGGGTTTCAGTCAGGGGATCGAGGTTAGGTTTAGGCAGAATAGGAGAGGTTTGGGTTAGGGATGGCCATCTACCATCGATGATTCTAAATTATCGATGGGTTAGGGTGGATGTGGTATACTTTTGCCATCAGTGAGGGAGAACCAGATGGGTTTCCCTCCATCCATGGCACAGCAGAGCCAATGTTTTTGGTTTTATCAAGGTGCCAGTACACAGAGCATAACTCCACCCCTGGCAACCCTGAAGCTCCGCCCCATGTTCTGATTGGCCCAGTCAGCCACAGAAAATGGATGATCATCGATAGCTAAAACTATCAATGATCATCCAATCACATAGTTTACCCCCATCGATGGATGGATCAATGGCAACCATCTATGGTGACTACACTAATGGCCATCCCTAGAATGGGTTATGGACAAGCACTACACTAAGAAGATAGTTAGGGGTTAGGCACCTAGGAGGGGCTTAGAGTACTAGAATACCACTCAGGAGTTGAGATTCTGGGCGTTGGGATGCTGCAGTCAGCCGGCATCTCAAAACATCCCCATTCACTTGGATGTACCTCATTTAATGGAAGTGTGAACAACAACTTTTAAAATCACAGCTTTACCACAACAGTTTCCAGGCTTTTTTCTATGTGTAGCTAGACACAAAATGAGATCAGTAAAGAAATACATTAAACATTTTGTGTTTAAATCCCAGTTATCTAAGACTGAGAATTTGCCATAACGCAGAGTCTGTGTATAGTTTTTTTTGGTGGTGCGACCACAGTACAGGTGAGAAATGTCTTCATATTGGCAATGCATAGTGCATTACACCATACAGACTTTAGATCTAAGTCTGTGAATAATGCAAAAACAAAACGGTGCAGCTCTGCCTATTGTAACAACAGTATAAGGATGCTATGGAAACAGAGAGGAAGACATGAAATCTCTGCAGCAAATGGCTAGTGACAGGACATAGTTACATACAGGGAAGACGTGGAAGCTATTTTTATACAGGACATCCTTTTTAAATTAAAATGCAAAGAAAAGCAAAAACTAAACATATATAGCAATACCCATGGTCAGCTGGCAGCAAAAGGCAGTTTTTTTTATTTTTCAGGCAGAGGGTATTTTATTGGCATTCAGCATGTTACCATGTATGCTTAGAAATATGCCTGTGATTTGACATATGCCAAATCCACACAAATATATAACATCAACCAATTATTTCCTTTCATCATATTACTGAAAGGCATTTTTCACTTGTTATCGATTCATGTTAATCACTAGGGCAATAAGACTAGGGCAGATTATTAATTCTTTGGCATGTGCAACACCAAAAGAACCTAAGGCAGAATCAGCCATTTAGAATATGTGCAAAATAACATTTATCTTTATTAATATAGTTCACATAAAAGATTTATAAAGGAGGACCCTCCACTGACCCACCTGACCACAACAGTAAGGGATACATATGCCAAATACAATCATATTGTGGTGCCACTGGTGTCTAGTGACAAGGCGTAAAAGCGCTATAAAGGCAAGAATAGAGGACAGACAGATTCATACAGTGCTACTGGGCCCATAGCCTTACTTGGTAACTTTAGCAAACAATACCAGACATACAATGAAATAGCATCATTATGTATTCATTAGGCTCAGTAAAAAAAATGTTCTATCAAATTGCATGTTTCTTAAGGCCCTCATAGCCTATGCAATTCAACTGCAATTTGTGCTCTTTTCCTGTGAATGTGGCGATCAATTGCAGGAAGAGAGTCCAAATTGCACGTGAATGACAGGAGGTCCAAAGCGATGCCAAGACGTGTGCACTGGAGCCTCTGAGTCACAGCAGCTGGAGAACTAATCTGCAGGATTACTTCTGTACCGTGCAGGCTTGGCTGGGATCGCATTCAATATAATGCATGCATCCAGCCACCCAGAAAGTTCCCGGGTGGCTCAAGGGGGCATTATTTATTTACAGTTTCTTATATAGCGCAGCAGATTCCATTGCGCTTTACAATTGTAGACAGTGATAAAACAAACTACAGATGTAGCAGGCTACATCATTGCAGGGACTGCCCAGCCGCCGTGTTACTGGGAAGCACGTGCGCCCCAGTCCCTGTCGCCGGCACTCGCCAGTGAAAGGGATCTGGCTGGCGCCAGCCAAGGACGGATCCTGGTACATCTGTAGGTAACAACAGACAGACTTTGAGGTAAGAGGGCCCTGCTGCAATCTTAAAATCTATAGCAGGGCTGGGCAACACCGGCCCTCCAGATGTTGATGAACTACACATCCCAGCATGCCTTGCATCAGTTTCAGCATGGCCACATAGCAAAACTAATGCAAAGCATCCTGGGATGTGTAGTTCATCAACATCTGGAGGGCCGGTGTTGCCCAGCCCTGATCTATAGGGACAGAGGGGGTAACAACAAGTGCAGGCACCAGTAATAGCATAGCAGTCCCACCAAGTTGCAAGTCCACAATAAAAGCTATGGATAATACATGAGTGCCACTGAGGGTTATGCTTGTGGAACTTAAATAGGATAGGTATGCGACTTCTCTGAGGGGAGGACCTTTACATATATCTAATCCTACAAACGTGCAGAATATGCATTAAAAAAAGGACTGGATTGATTGTTTGGGTACTTGTTTAGTTTCACGGCGGCAGCATGGCCGTGCGCTACTTCCAGGTCTGTGTCCCTTTGCGGGGCTCGGTGGCTTGCTACACTATATAAAATCAACTCCATGCCAACGTGGATAGTGGGGGTATGAACTATCCACGATAGCATGTGTGGCGAGTGCAACCCAGAAGTAGCGCGCGGCCATGCTGCCACTGTGAAACTAAACAAGTGCCCTTTTTTGTTTATTGGTTTCCTTGTTTGTTTTTGTAAGATCAATGGCTGAAATTGATATATTATGTAAACAATAATAAAAAAAACAAGGTATTTGTTTCCTAGCCCATCCCGTTGATTGTATGCCTTAAGGCACTTAAGGCATACAATCAACGTGATGGAGCCGATTTTGTGTCAATCACCAGCTAATTTACATAGGTGACAATGTGAAATGGGCCAATATGGCCAATTTCACATTGAATATGGTTAAAAAGTATGTTTAATGCCCCCCCCCCCATTGTTAACGCCATCCCACCTATTCATACCCCTACTATCCACGTCGGCGTGGAGTTGATTTTATATAGTGTGGCGAGCGCAGCGAGCCACCGAGCCCCGCTGATACCTGTGAAGCCCGCGCGGGGACACGGATACCTGTGAAGGTATCCGCGTCCGCTCGCCACGCTTCAGGCTCGCCACACTATATAAATTCAACTCCACGCCGACGTGGATAGTAGGGGTATGAAAAGGTCGGAGGACGCGTACCGCCGCCCCTCGCGGGCCCGCTGCGATTCAGGTTGGCGTCAATAGTGGGGTGGCGTTAACAATGGGGGGGGATTTGAAACATGAGGGGGGGGTTTGGTATTAAAATGGGGGGTTTTGGGGATTTTTACTTTGAAATCAATGTAAAATCGGGTCTCAGGGACCATTTTACATTGATTCCAAATTAAAAATCGGGTCAATCTCATCGCATGCGATTTGGTTGGCATGCGATGTGATCGACCCAATTTTTCCGACCCGATGGATACAATCAAAATCGGTGGCGCCGTGCTAGGAAACAAGTACCAAAAACTATTTGAATGATATAAAATAATGAGGCCAATCACTACAGTGAATAATCTAGGACTAGCATATCATGTATTTATTTCTGTACTCTGTGAAGGCAGCAGGTATACTAATCCCTGAGAACCATGAAATAGACAGCCAAACACTGAGTTCGTCCAGGACTATATACACCTCTGCTGCACACACAGCAGAAATATTGAGAGGGATTCTTTTTCCATGCGCATTTCTGAGGCAAGTGGTTTTCCCTGGAAAGGTAGAGACACAGAATGCGATTGAGAAAATGTACTTTGGCCTTCGGGATGTGACGGATTTATCCTCACCTGGCATCAGCCTCACTGTAATATTCTCTCGCTACAATATCTTCAAACAGCTCTCCGCCTGTGACCCTGAGAGACAGAAAGAAAAAAGACATTTGAGAAATGGGTGGGATAACAAAAAAAAAGAAAAAGGCAGCAAAGCTGGGAGCCTAAGGGGAGCCTGTGGCAGAGCATTCCCTCTCTCTAAAAGACCTGCAGGCCAGGAAGGGTCAATTGGCGCTGTGTTAAGAGCAACTCTCAGAAACTGCAAGCTGACTGATAGCAGGCACAGTGACTCAGACTAGGCATTAACTACCCATGAGGGACCCTTAACATTTCCAAGCAGACAAACAAACATAATGTATCCCATTAGGAGGAGGGAGGGTAGAAATTATTGTGCCTTTCGCTGTAAACATGAAACATTTCTGGATGGTCTTTTTTTTTGTTGAAATAAAACAGATTTCAAAGCAGACGTTCTGAATCTTTTTTCAGACCATCTCCTACTGTAAAACATAAATTATAAGACACTATGCTCCATGGATATAATGAAGGGCAAATACTTTTATTGTGGACACAGAACTCTGATTATATATTAGGGGTAAAGGGATCAGCAACCAACATTATATACAAGTCAAACTAATACAAAGGGAATTGCTCATATGAGGTAATGCTTAAAACAAGTTAGTTTCACCCTATGCCAGAGGTTGCCAAATGTTGTCCCTCAAGCCAGCCTAATGATGTAGGTTTTAAACATCCCTTCTCTCTGTGCCAGGTCCTGTGCAACAAGGTTAGGGCCAGAAGTTGATCATACAGATGGAGCTGCTCTCATTTGAGCTGCTACTGGCGATTCCATTGCCAACTGCTGTCCTCCGACAGAAGGGTGGCGCGAGTGCATCGTTCTGTCGGAGCGCTCCACCAAGTCTCCCCACCCACCAGCAGCAGCCTGCCCCGCTCCTTGCCTGTCTCCCTGAAGCGGAGACAGGCAAGGAGGCCACCGATCACTGCTTCCCGACGCTTTGCTGAAGGGGACGCTACATCTGTATGGGTGCGCTAATTGCAATTTGATGTGATGTTGACACCACCCTAGTTACTCCCTACGCAGGGAGTAACTAGGGTGGTGAGGTGGTAGGGGACTTTTTTTGTAGTTCTGTTGTGATTTGTAAACAAATAAAGACAAAATCACACCCACATATACAAGTGTTGCATAAGAAATCAAATCAGTGCAGTCTCGGGATGTGTTCTTGCCTCGCATCACATTGTGAGTAAGATGACAAAAAAATGGAAAAAGATGCTACAGGTATACTGCTCAGCACAGCTCATTCCCACCAGACAACTCTACACCTAGCCTCAGTACGCCGTACAGAGGGACACATCTGTATATCCACATTTCAGTAAAGAAAAGTATGTATTTTACTTAGGGGAAAGCATTTATAAAAGAATTGTGTAAAAATGTAAGCAGGGCTGTATATGTGATAAAAATGGTCTCCATCTCCAAAGTGTGCCAGGAGCCAGGCAGCTAAATATGGACTGCAGGCACGTCACTTGCTTTGCTGGAGGCTTTCTATATACAGGATGCACCTTTTTCCTGGTTACTTAAAATTACATTTGGCTCCTAGATTTGTCTGGCTGGCTCCCAGCTTTTACAGAATATTGGCCTGTCCCTTACTTACAGAATATAATGCCTGGGCATAACAGTGGTAAATTAGGAACTATACAAAAACTGGAATGATCTGAATGGTTTATAAATGCACCTAGAAAAATGCAGAAAAAGGAAAAAAACTCAGTAAGGTAAAAGCAAAGGCAAAACCTTGTCCTAGCTTCAACAGAGCATTGATTAACATGCCCCAAATGTTCCCTGCAGCATGGCAGACAATGTACAGGGGATAGAAAAGGATTCCACATATTGTTTTATTGTGTTACATCATGGAAGCAAAATTGACCTATATAGGATATCTTCCCTTACTCTGATCAAGACAAAATATATTTTTTAACAAATATATGTAATATATAAAAACAATAAAAACTAATGAGAAGACTATAAATAATTGGTTACTTAAGTATTTACTCCTATTGTTTTAATACTTGGGTAGAAGCAACATTAGCTTCAATTACAGAAGAAGAGTGTATTGGGATGAGCTTCAGGCAAAGTCTTCATCTAGACAATGTAATTATCAGCCATTCTTCCTTGCATCATTAATCAGGTTCCATTGAACTGAATGTGGATTATTGGTAAAAAGCAAGTTACAAACCAAGATTGAAACAGGCTTTGATTCAGTCACTCTAGGACAGGAGTCCTTAAACTATTTTGCTCTGGGACCCCATCAGACAATAAAAATAATGACAGGACCCCAGCAAGTATCTGTAGAAGGTCATCACATCACATGTGTGGTCAGCAGACAGCACATACATGGCAGCTTTGTGGAGGAACAAAATGATGGGAGGTGTCTAAAATAACAGACAATTCTTGGAGTCGTGACCCCATGTTGAGAAGGTTGGGACCCACAGTTTGAGAACCGCTGCTCTAGGATATTTATGGTTTTGGTTCTAGGATGCACGTGTTGTATACTTTGTATCAGAGAATGCAACTCTAAGATTCAAGGTTTCTTTCCACATTACATAATTGTTTGTTATAAGATCGGTCTTCTTACTACTGCCACACACCTGGTACCATATGGGTAAAGCTGCGAGTCAGCATATTTGTTTTCTACAGAAGATAAAAGGCCGAACATAACAGCCTGATAGTGAGGATATTTCAGCAACTTAACCACAAGATTTATTAAAATATATATTTTTTAAAGTGAAACGGACCAAAGATATTGACCATGGGACCAAGTATTGAGGCCAAAATGTTCAACCTTAATCCTATTCCTTTGTAAACTCTTTTTTCACCTGTAATAAATGTCTCCTACATGTGGCTAAGTGACATTACGTGCTTGTTTTCTTAAGTTTTTCCTTCTTCTGCCATCTCCAAACAGTGCTTATTGGTAAAGTTCTCAGTCTATAACAGATTCAACACTTCAAAAATCTCCCTTCTCTACCATCTAAAATCTAAAGGTGCCGATACATAAGGCGAGCTGGAAAACGTTAACTGTCGATAGCTCTCAAGGACTGGAGTTGGCTACCCCTGACCTAGACAGTGTCTGTGAGCTATACCATATTTGGAAGCAAAGGGGTCAGAGCTAAAGAAAAAAAATAGGATCTTAATATCTACCGGTAAATCCTTTTCATGTAGTCCTTATGGGATACTGGGATCGTCTCAAGACATTGGGTATTAGAGGCTATCCGAAGGAGACAGGCACATCTATAACTTTGAACTGAGTGTACTGGCTCCTCCGTTCAGATTCCCCGCCCACAAACCAGTTAAGGTAAAAATGTGCCCGAAGGAGGATGAATATACGAGAGGAATGATATATGTCACTATGTAAATACATGTGTGAATCATGTGGTGAGATTTATACCAGCACACCCGCATACAACCAAAATAAAAAAATTAACAATGAGGCCACCAAAAAATGGTGGACTTTTTAACAAACAGACTAAGTATCTGTGCGAGACCCCGCACTGAGCAGGTGCCCAGTATCCCATAAGGACTACGTGAAAAGGCTTTACCGGTAGGTATTGAAATTCTATTTTCACTAACGTCCTATGGGATACTGGGATCGTCTCAAGACATTGGGGATGTCCCAAAGCTTCCAGAAGAAGCGGGAACGTGCGGAGACTGCTGCAGTACCGACCACTCAAACTGGGTATCCTCTTTGGTCAGGGCGTCAAATCTCTACGAAACTATGCTGACCCGACCAAGTTGCAGCTCTACAGAGCTGTAAGGCAGAAACACCCCGATCAGCTGCCCAGGATGCGCCCACTGACCTAGTGGAATGCGCCTTCAATCCTGAAGGTGTAGGCAAGCCCGCTACCACATAAGCCTGTTGTACCGTTGCTCGAATCCAACGTGCAATGGACTGTTTTGATGCCAGGCGACCCTTCTTCTGTGCATCGTAGAGCACAAAGAGGAGGTCCATCTTGTGAACTCTCGCTGTTCTCTGGACGTATACACACAGAGCCCGAACCACGTCCAAGGACTCTGGCATATTTGGAGAATTTGAACCAGAAGGAACCACAAGAGGTTGGTTCAGATGAAATGAAGAGATCACTTTAGGGAGGAACTGCAGGTTTGTTCTCAACTCCGCCCTGTCTTTGTGAAAAATGAAGTAGTAACTCTTACAAGACAGAGTCCCTAACTCAGAGACTCTACAAGCCAAGGCCAACACCAAAAAAACCACAGTTTTCCAGGTGAGGTTCTTCACGTCCACCAATGCTAAAGATTTAAACCAGGACGATTGTAAGATAGTTAAAACTACGTCCAAGCTCCACGGTGCTGTAAGTGGTACAAAAGGAGGCTGAATATAAAGGACTCCTTGGAGGACCTCTAGTAAGTCTGTACCTCCAAGTAAGCTAGCCAATTTCTTCTGGAAGAGAATTGACAGGGACGAAATCTGGACCATTAAAAAGCCCAAGCGTAGGCCCAAATCCAAACTGGCCTGCAGGAATCTGAGAAACCTATCCAGGTTAAATTACGCTGGCGGAAATCCTTTCTTCTCACACCACCCTACATACTTTCTCCAAATTTGGTGGTAGTGGGTCGCTGTTACCGGTCTCCGGGCTTTAGTCATTGTGGTTATGACTGATGCGTGGAGGCCCTTATGAGCTAGAATCTGCCGCTCAACCTCCAGGCCGTTAAACAAAGCCGCCCTAAATCCTGGTAGACGCAGGGCCCTTGAGTGAGCAGATCATTTCTTAGAGGCAGACGCCATGGATTCTCCACCAATAGGGCCTGAAGATACACGTACCACATCCTCCTTGGCCAATCTGGCACCACCAGAATGGCTTCCACTCTTTGATTTTGCATTATTTTGAGAACCTTTGCCAGCAGTGGAAGTGGTGGAAAACGGTAAACCAGTCTGAAGGACCATGCCGTCGTCAGAGCATCCACGGCCTCCACCCGAGGATCTCTGGCTCTCGAGCAGTATTAGGCGATCTTGTTGAACTTGGAAGCCATGAGATCTATTTCTGGTCGATCCACAATGCTTGCAAACACTTGGGGGTTGAGACCAGTTGTCCACCCCGGGATGAAAATGGCTGAGATTGCCATCACATGTACTGTAGTTCTGCCCAGGACAGAATCTTGGAGACATCCCTCATGCAAGACCTGCTTTTCGTTCCGCCTTGGCGGTTGACATATGGGGGGGGCTATGTGCTGTACTATTATTTGGGTGGGGAGGACCTATGAAATTTATATGGGGAGCCTATGTGCTGTACTATTATCTGAGTGGGGGGACCTATGTAATGTATTATATTAGGGGGGCATAGTACTATGCTGTACTATTATCTGAGTGGGGGACCTATGGAACGTATTATATGGGGGGGGCCTATGTGCTGTACTATTATTTGGGTGGGGAGGACCTATGTAATGTATTATATGGGGGGCGGCATATGTGCTCTACTATTATCTGAGTGGGGGCACCTATGTAATGTATTTTATGGGGGGTCCTATGTGCTGTACTGTTATCTGGGTGGGGAGGACCTATGCAATGTATATGTGCTATACTATTATCTGAGTGGGGGACCTATGTAAATGTATTGTATGGGGGGGGCTATGTGCTGTACTATTATCTGGGTGGGGAGGACCTATGTGCTGTATTATATGTGGGGGGGGCTATGTGCTGTACTATTATCTGAATGGGGGGGGCCTATGTGCTGTACAATTATCTGTGTGTGGAGGACCTATGTGCTGTATTATCTGGGGGGCTACAGTATTTGCTGTATTATTATCTGTGAGACCTATGTGCATTATTATCAGGGTGGGAGATATACAGATCCGATGTCACACACCTGCAATTTTGGGATACTTTCGCCCGATTATCGGCCCAAAGTGCCGAAATCGGATGAAATTGGCCCAACATGGCATAGTGTATAGCCACTCCTCTCTGGTCAAGTGGCCACACCCCTTCAAAAAGACCATGTCCCTTGGTAGGCCCTGTGAGTGCACTTCCCTGGTGGGCCCTTCATGCCCCAGTCCCAGCTAGCCCCTAGCATCCAGTCTGTGACTGGGGGCCTTGCACGGTCCCTGTGCAGGTACACCACGACTGCCACTATCTTGCTGCACAATGCACTGGGGGTACCCCACTGTGGGGTCCCTGGTATGTACTCACCACTGATGTCTTCGGACTGAGTCAGGAATGTGCTGTATGTTGGGGGGGTGTAACGCTGCAGCGCAATGCCCGCAATGACAATCACCCTCTCAGGACAGTGGTCCTGCAGCAGGGACAGCTCGGTACCTTAAGAGGCCTGCAACTTAACCCTTCTCCTGACTTCCCACGAAGCAGGAATGCTGTGAAGTGCAACACAGCAAACCCAAAATAATAAAATAAATAAAACTGAAGACAAACTCTCTGGAGCTCCAGCAGTGTGCATCTTCTCCTGAGGGCACATTTTTCTAAACAGGTTAGTGGGCGGGGAATCAGAGGGGAGGAGCCAGTACACCAAGTTTAAAGTTATAGATGTGCCTGTCTCCTGCGGATACCCTCTAATACCCAATGTCTTGAGACGATCCCAGTATCCCCATAGGACGTTAGTGAAAAAAAATATATTGCTATATAGCAAGATAGAAATAAATGTATTATGTAAAGAAACGAACTTTAAAATAAATCTTATTTTATGAAAAGCACATTTTGGCTCAGGACAGGTTCAGGAACTGGTTCCTGATTATGTCATTTAATGAGAGCTTTAATTAAAGGTTCAGAAACGGAGTTCCTGCTAGTTCCTGTAGAAAAACTGACAATATCGTAAGTGAGTAGCAAACAAAATACTTACAGGTCAAAAACAAGATAGTGAAAACCCTCTTCGGAAATACTTTCATGGAGGCGCACTGCAAGAAAAAAAATGTTTAAGTAACCAGATTATCAAATACTTCCATATACATAATATATAATTGACAAAGCAAACAATACACTGAACTCCAGTAATATATCATTATTGTAATATTCATATTATCAAAAGTTTGTTAAATCACACAACTGTAAATCTCCTTAAAGGTAAAGGTTTACAACCGTAGACAGATTTTTTTAATGTAGTGTTTTTGGCGGCTGCCTTATTATTTAAATCTTAATTAAAAAAAAAAAGGCACTCAGGATTAACGGATTAGAAAATGTATTTATAGTTGAAGAACTTGTGAGGACCACATACTGTATGCAGTGATATCAGCAAATTGGCAATGTGCTGCACCAAATACAGAGCCATGAATCAGAATGATCCAAATGGAATTTACAGCCTTGTTTTCAAGCATGTCCAAGAACATGGTCAGCCAATGACTTTGTGATCTGCCATGTGCGATACAGCGCATTTGGCTCTCAAGCGTGTGAGACTTAAGTGGAAACGGATCCTGTTGTACCAGCTCAAGCTGCAGTTAATGGTTTCCAAAATTAAATGTAATATGGACAACCCTGAGTGATAACAACTGTCTGTCTGCTTAGCTCTACTGTAATAAATGAGTAAGGGTCAAATGGAGAGGACAATTAGAGAGAAGTGAGTAAAAACCAAATACTGGAACTCAAAAGGGAATACAATTTTATATACAGGTTGAGTATCCCTTATCCAAAATGCTCGGGACCAGGAGAATTTTGGATAATGGATTATTCTGTATTTCGGAATATTTTAATATTTCAATGATGTATTTTGAAGTAGATTGTATTTATGCTGTATAAACACATCAACCACATAAAATGCACACACATATATTTTATTTGTTCATAAAACAAGGTTCCAAAACATGAAACAAAATTTGTGTACTATCTCAGATATTGAATTTGAATGCCAAGCAATAATTTTCTTGTACATATATATAGTACCAGTTACATATTATGTCCTGAGTAGTGCTGTTACAGTTGTCCCCAGTGAGTTTTTAGCCAAAAAAAAAATAATTTTCACTTTCTGGCATGTATGGTGTTAGGAATAATAATATATATATTTTACGCACACTTAGATACATAGATAGTCCATATGAATCTTTAAAGAAAATGTTCAGCAAAAAAAAAAAATTGCAGTCAGACTCAGGAGGAGCCAGCTCTCAATGAGGCCTTTTTTAAATGTCTGCTTGTAAGTAAGTGCAACATGAAGGGAGTCATCATCTGGCATCAGAAGGGGCCATTCAGGAAAAGTAGCAGTAGAGCACGAAGGGGAAGGAGAGGAGCATTGAGAACAGAATCTTGTTGGGGTCCTGTAACAATTTTTATTGTCTGACTAGATCCCGGGGAAAAAAAATGGTCTGAGAATCCCTGCCTTAAGGCCCATACACACGCGGCAATTTTGAGCTGAACGCAGCTCCATTTTGATGTTTTAGCTCAAAAGCCGCCCAGCATGTACGGATTAGCGCTGATTGTGTACTCCCCCCGCATCATCACCGGCGGCTGCCGCTCATCTGCTAGTATTACCTGTAACACACGAGTGGCATTTAAGATATTGTTCTAAAACTTATGAGAAATAAAACATGCTACAGGTTTTAAGAAGTCTTCTTAATTACGTTTGGATAAGGAAGCATCCTTAGTTCTACTGACATTATAACAAAGACAGTATTTATAACATGCCCAGTGCACATAAAGGGACATACAAGTCTATATGGATGCATCTTAAGCCAAAGAAGCTATGTGAGTTAGATGCTGCCTGTTCCAGCTCAAGTTTTATCCTCCGTTCTAAAAGAAACCAGAATTCAGATCGGCAGTAACCAGTAGAGGTCCACATGTGCCAACCACTGGTGTAAACCGATTATTTTGGGGTTTTTTGCCACTGAACTTGACAATGAATATAATTAATATATAGCCGTGGGGTTATCAGACTATTACAGCGACCAGAGTATTAATGCTATATAGCAGTAACTAGCTATTTAGCAAGCCATCCATTACTTAGGGTGTCACCTAAAAGGTGTAATCAACATCCAGTGTAGCTATTAATGGTTAAAATAGATAATTACCTAGCAGTGAAGACAACATGTATCTAATCTAACACTTGTTTTCTCAATATCAGTCCCAGTCCAACTCTATTCAGTAGCAATGTAGCACATCAAAGGTGATATAAAATCACAGTTAATGGAAACACTTCCCATTTGACACTGACTGGTTGTGGATGATGACCGCCGTCATTTAAAAAAAATAATAGTTCTGATAATTTTTTTGTCTGAACCAATTTTTCTTAATAACCATGGTCTGTTTTCCAGCATTTGGGAGCAAATGGTTGATTGTTTTACCGCTTTTAAACCGAACATCAAATTACCGGGTGAAGCAGTTCTACCCAGTTATTTGTTCAGTGTTAAGAGGTCAACCCGGGTCTTAAGTCCTGGGTCGACAACCCTGCTTTTTATCAGAGTCAGCGAGCAAGCTTTGACACTGAAGAAATACCTGTGTAATTCAGCAAATTTGCAGGTTGACATTTTTAACCCAGTAATTTGCTGCTCAGTGTAAAAGGGGGTCAGACTGCAGCCAGCAAAATGACCCAACACTCAAAATGCTGAGTAATTGCCGGGTTACAGGTCTATTAGTTTCTCCCATAAATTACCTGATTCTTATTCCAGACAGATTAACCCCTTACCGCCGCAGCCTGTTTTTGCCTTCATGACAGAGCCCTTTTTTTTCAAATCTGACATGTATCACTTTATGTGGGGATAACTTTTTATTGCTTTTACTTATCCCAGTGATTTTGAGATTGTTTTCTCGTGACACATTGTACTTTAAGTTAGTGGTAAATTTTGGTCGATACAGTCTGTGTTTATTTGTGAAAAATACCAAAATGTCGTAAATTTTTTTTTAAATTTTGCAATTTGCAAAATGTTAAATTTTCTGCTTGTGAGACAAATAATCATACCACTCAAAATAGTTAATAACTAACAAAGACCATATGTCTACTTTATGTTGCCATCATTATTTCAACCTCCTTTTAATTTTTTTGGACACTAGGAGGCTTAAAATATGAATAGCAAATTCTCAAATTTTCAAGAAAATTTCAAACACTGATTTTTTTAGGGACAAGTTCAGTTCTGATGTGACTTTGAGGGACTTGTATGTGAGACACCCCCCATAAATGATGCCATTTCAAAAACTGCACCCCTCACAGTATTCAAAACAGCATTTTGGAAGTTTGTTAACACTTAGGTGTTTCACAGGAATTAAAACAAAGTGTAGGTGAAATTTCAAAATTTCATTTTTTTAGCAGATTTTCAATTTTAATACATTTTTCTAAGGAACACAGTAGATTTTACTAGAGAAATGTGACTAAAAATTGATTCCCCCAATTCTTTTGTTTTCATAAATATCCTATATGTGGCCCTAGTGTGCACGTTGACCAAACCACAGGCTTCATAATAGAAGGAGCACCTACTTGATTTTGGAGCCTCCTTTTTATGAGATTATTTTTTAGGCACCATGTAGGTTTCTAGGCACCATAAGATGCTAAAAGTTAGGAACCTCCTCCACAAGTGACCCCATTTTGCAAACTACACCCCTCAGGGAATTCATCTAGGGGTATAGTGTACATTTCAAACCCCCAGGGGTTTACATTTTTTTACACAAAAATGCAGTTCTGGCTCAAAAATTTTCATTTTCACAAGGAATGAAGGAGACAAAGCACCCCAAAATCTGTGCCGCAATTTCTCCCGAGTACGGCAATGCCTCATATGTGACCAAAAAATACCATTTGTGTGCATGGCAGGACTCAGAAGGGAAGGAGTGATATTTGGATTTTGCAGCACAGATTCTGGTGGAATGAATGGTGGGTGCTATGTCGCATTAGCAAGACCCCCGAAGCACGATTTTTTTATGTTGGGAGAGTGGCATATCCATTAAACTAAGGAGCTAGAATTTAGGAGTCTCAGGAATTGGATAACCAGAGTTCATATTTTTATGTTCATGTTGCCCAAAGCCCTTCAGTTTATGGCATTGCCACCAAACGTGGAGGGAAGCCAAACAGCCTCCCCCTGACTTAGCTGAACGGTATTTGCAAGTGGGGAAATTGCACTCATCAGTACAAATAGCCCCTTTCTGCACTGGTTTGTGAAAATACATTAATACCCATTTCACGCTACCAATTACCCGGGTTATTGCACGTGAATACACAGCCTGGAATACTGTCCAGTGTGAAAGAACCCAGGTTGAGAGACCCGGCATTTCAACTTGGGTAGCAAGCAGGGTTGAACACTGGTTTAACGTGGCTCTCTGTGCAGTTAGAGCGTGTTAGTTGGGTTGATACGATCCCGGACCCCACAGCATAGGAAGAATTGCCTCTTGGAGATCACATCTCCAACTGCTGTCTCGGGTAGCTTTGGTGGTGATGTCACCAACCAGGGCAGTAAGCCAGGTTGGGCCACCATTCTAAAAGGGGTATCTACTGGGTTGTACCCGAGATGGACTCGTGTACAGGAGCACAAATCAGATATAACAGTGCAAATCAGCATACAGTGATCATTTAAAATCATGTAAGCAATAAAATACTCCATTGTCCAATAGCAACACTGCTGTGAGCAATAAAGCATCGCTGAGTCTGGGTGACACCAAGGCAGTGGAAATTGGAGACAGAGATAACATTGTGATGTTGTTGCCAATGGGGGAGGAGGGAAGATGATATTCTCTGTTTTGGAGATGTTGAGCTATAGGTAATGTTGGGACATCATGTGTAGATAGCAGAGAAAGTTGGCTACACAAGATAGTACAGTACAGTACTTAAGGCGAGACGTCAAGGGAGGAGAGCAGGTGGGGTGAGGTGGGGTGACCACCAGTGACCCCTTTACACCCGGTGGTGATTGGTGCTGTACTTAACAGCACCCAATCACCACCGATCCCTGAGTTACCGAGCGCCGTTATTTGCCGGTACACAGAAAACGCTGCAATTGGCTGTTCACATTTGAACAGCCAATCGCAGCGATCGCCGATGGGGGGGGGCATCGCTGCCCCCCCTGGGCAATGAGGGAAGATGTCTGCTGTCAGGGAAAGCAGCCATCTCCCCTCTGTCACCGCGTCTATAGACGCGGTGACACTTTAAATGCATGACGTACATTTATGCCATGTGTCGGGAAGTACATCCCGACCATGACGTAAATGTACGTCAAATGTCGGGAAGGGGTTAATATGGGATACTCTAACAGGGTGTGTACACATTTATGCTGGTTTAAAAAAAACTATTAAAGCAAATTGTTATCAAAGACTTCCTCACACAAGAAAAGGGCCAAAAATGGTCAGACAAATTGGTTAAACCTTTTGAGTTAATAAATGTGTCTGTATAACAGTTTGTCAGTTTTACAGTATTTAAGAACAAGTGTCTCTTTCTCCTGCTGTCCTAATTGCTGCCTGCCTCCCTCCCTCTTTTAATGTGATAGGATCCAGAAATGGTGGACTAGAACCTCAAATCGCTAAACTTAATGGTCACTGGGTTCCACAATTTTCTGCACTAAGCAAGCTCACTTTGTGTGCAGTGATTATATGGTTATTGTTTGTATTTGTGCCGCATGTGTGTGTGTGTGTGTGTGTGTGTGTGTATTTATGTGTGCAGCAGGAACTGTATGCAGCAAGGAGGCAGTGTGCAAGGGAAAATGAGGCAGTGAGTTGTGTTGAGGGCAATATGAGCAGTAGGGGGCATTGAGCTTTGTCGAGAGCAATGTGAGTAGTAAGGGTCAGTGAGTAGTGGGTGAGCAGTTATGTGGGCAATGAGCTGGAGTAGGGCACCAGTAATGTGTGAGAAAGGAAGTGTGAGCTGTGAAATGCAGCAAAGTGGGCAGTGAGAGCGGAGGAGGGGGGGGGGAGAGATATAGAGAACTGAAGGGGTAATGAAAAGGCTATTGGGAGATATAGATGGAGGTAACAGTAAGAAACATATAATATTTATTTTGAGGTGTGGGGTAATAATATTGTTGTCTAACCTCTCAATCCACCATTGGAATTACCTATACCACTAATCATCCCAACGGTCAAGACTATAAATAGAGGATTGTTATACAAATGCAGACCGTAAGTTTTAAAAATTCTATTCACATTTTCAAACCCTTTACAGGCGTAGATACACATCTCACTATTTGTCTTACACCTTTTAAATTTAGGAAATTTTAAATGATTTGGTAATAAAAATTCTAGCAATGTATCCCTATCCAAAATCAGCCAGTGGCAGGAAACCAACCACTACATTCACAGTCACCTTTATTTGGGAAAATATAGAAAAAAAGGTATTTTCAGTGCACGTGTGCATTTTACATATAAAACTTAAATATTACAAAAAATAAAATAAACAAAATAAAGAAATAGCAGGAAATGGCAGAGTATGTGTATGCATTTTTTTTTTCTTTGTAAGGGAGGATTCAAGCGGTGGCAGATGAATTGCAGTAGAGTTAAGAGGTCATTTGACAATCCAAAATCTAAATGAGTTTGTCATTTGAAATACATTACTTGACCTGCCAATACAAAGCAATAAATGCCATGATTGAAAATAGAGACTCCTTTGTACTTTGTTAAACCATCAACTCAATCTGCTTAGGGCCAGTGAAAATGGGACCTCTGTTGTCATAACAACCATCAATACTTTTTGAACTAATAGCTGTTGTCATGGAAACGATTCTCTCTCTACAACTGCTTGGCTGCTGCATGATCCAAGATCATTCTACAGTGAAATCCGGTACAAGACTTCAATTGCCATAAGCATGGGTCATTAAATTAGATATAGTTGCTTTCGCCAACATGAATTCTCATTGGCCACAACAGAAGCCGTGTCTCCAAAGTGGAGGGAAATAAATAAGATGTTAAAGTGATGCAGGGTTCTCTCCCAAAGGAATATTTATAATATGATGACTAGGAAAAACAACTGGAGGAAGCTTGGTATCGGCTTTACAGTCTTTCTATATAAAGCATGATTATAAAAAAATGCCTCAAAATTAACTGTGAATAATAGAATAATATAATGCATACAGATATTTAGCTGTGTTTGTAATTGGTAGAGAGACAGGCAGGCATTTAGGTTCACTTTAATATAAATATATATAAATGTAATATAAATAAATGTGTAAATATGTATACAAAATGTGCCATTTAGTACATACTGTGTATTTATCCTTGTTTTACACCAGTATTGTTCTACCCTAGTATGGCTTTTCTATATTCATCATAAAAAGAAAAAGTGAAATAACTAAAAAAACAATTAAGTTAAAAGTAGCCACACGAAATACATTGTAAGGTGGCCAAGTTTTACTATTTGAACATACATAAAGAACACTTCTAATCCTGTTATCACCCTGTGTTTTATTGCATTCAGTGGCTTCTGGGCAAAGCTAAGTGTATGCTCAGAGGATGAAACACCTACCAGCTCACAGACCTTGCTCTGACCCCAGGAAATCCAATAAACAGTCTGCTATAACCAATCTCCTGCCTGAGATCCACGTCCGCTAAATGGCTGCTGGACAACTCCAGTATGAAGATACAAAATATAAATGTACATGTCACAGTCAGCTGAAGTATTAAGCACTGCTTTAATTCTGTTTTTTAAAAAGGTAACAGTTATTAGGCATACTTGTCTAATCTCCCAGAATGGCTTGGAGGCTCCAAAAAAATAAAAACATTGGGGAAGTATCCTGGCACCCCCAAAAGGCTGGCAAGTCCCCCACAACCCACTGTGGGGACCAAATGACAAGATAATTTGCATATGGGTATTCGGTAATTAAAATGAAATTCTCAGTAAAATTAGACCGTTTTTTTTGTTTTTTAAGGGTTAGTTAAGGGCCAAACCCAACTAGAAATGCTGAGAATGGTCTCTTTCAACAACTTAATTAAGACTCCTATAAAATGTTTTTTTCAGCAAGAGAGCACCACCACATTACCTGCAGGTAAAATGTATTCTAAATGACACACTACCTCCACGCCTGATAAGTCGCACGGTACTCGCAAGACTGTTTTTGTGCTACCATTAGTGACTAATACAACCAGGGGTGAATTGACCACAGCCTCCGCAGGCAAGTGATTTTTTTTTTTTTATGTGGACCTTTCCTGTCCCGTCAGCTACAGAAACAAAACAACCTTTTCAGCTTCAGGGTAATGTATACAATGCTGCAAATACTCACGTAAGGAGTGGGGCCCAAAGTATTTATAAAACCTTTATTCAAATTTGATCTCATTAAAAAATTTTACCTCAATTGTTTTTAGCTTTACGTGTAACACATTGCCATTGTGAGATATTTTGCTTTGAAATTGGGTCCCTCTTTTGAAAACTCCCTGTGCAGATCTTTGCTTTATATGGTAAACTGTTGGGTCGAGATTTATAAAAATCACATTGTATGGAAAACAGAGTTATATATATGATAAAACAACACGGACTGGATATTACAGCTCTGACGTATGATTAATTGATTTACTCCAATATACAGCCCTGTTCAAATTAGTAAAGGATAGCAGTTTATCTTGCTTTAGCATGAAAGGCTCAAAGGCAATTGCATAATACACAAAAAATTAAGGACATACGTATTTCAAACATAAAAATTATTAAAACTTGAGAATGTATCCCCTAAACAAACAAAATACTTAGCTAAATCTATTACATAGTCTGTACATGTAGCATAGAAAATAAGCTCATCTCCAATTTCCTATATTCATCTTTGAAAACCTCTAGGCTTTTCCTCAGGGATCGATATCATTACGATGTTGTCAGAGCTTCTGGCCGAAGTTTATAGCGCAAACACACAAAGATATCAATGAGGTCACCCTGCCCTCACTACTAGAATGCCTCTATTATAAAGACAATATCGGGCATGCAACACAGATGACAGGGATGATGAGTACACACTGAACAATATTATATTATAAACTATATCTCTCAGAAGGGAGATATCATTTATAATATCGCTTAGCGTGTATGGGGCTATATAAATTTGATTTTTAAACAACCTGATCATCTTGGCTGCTGTCGCCAAGTCACAGGATCACTTAGCGGTTTCATCCAGTTGGGTAGCAAACTGCTCTACACTGCCATCATGCTGAATCTTCTAGATTTTAGGACACACATTTTAAATTATGGATTAGATATTCAATTATAATTCGCTGTGATTTTGCAAATTGTTACAGTATCACTGTATACTCACAAAACTCTGCAACATATTTAACGGGGCAGAGTATTTTTATGTAAGCATTAGACACCGGAGAAGGGAACTTCTGGCAAACACTATTTACATGGCAGCCCTGTGAGACCATGCTCTACTTAGCAGATTTTTAGAGCATAGCTCATAGAAAGCACCTACAGTGCCTGTACAAGGAGCCGCATAAGCCGGCTTCAGCATTTGCTAGACACCATAGAGAAGCTCACAGCATTGTTTAAAATACTCACTATCTTCACTGATAAAAATCATTGCAGTTTTAAAAAATGAAAACATAAATTAATTTAAAATATTGAGCCTCAGTCTTGGTTTCGGGCTCCTGGGGTGGTTCAGTAGCTACAGTAGCTCTACCCTGAATGCCAAGCTTGGTAGTCTCTGGTCTCTTGCCCCTGAGACGCCTCAGTGTCTGACTGTCTGTTAAGGTCATGCCGTGTAACCAGCTCCTGCAGCAATGGGAAGTTACGGCCCAGGATTAACGGATAAGATGGTCTGGAGGTCACCACAGCTAGCACCTTTAATGGCCAGATTTGGATGATATGGGGTAAGTATACATGTGGGCACTCTACAACATCACCATGGATACAAAACACCCTGACAGGAGTCAGGACATTGCCAGGTCCTGGAAGAACCACGTTTTCAGCAGCTCACTGCTATTATCAACCAGTGCCCAGATCTCCCGGCCTTCCAACTTGCTGAACAATCCCACCCCCATGCCTCTCCTTGCAAAGTCATAAAGGGCTTAATTTATTTTTTTTTTTTTCTCCGAAAGGCCTTTGAGCGATATGGTTTAAAAACTCATCTAGTGTGGACCCCAGTGACATCACTGAAAGATACAGTATCTTTCAGTGTGTACAAACAATATTGTACATCCAGGCATAACAATAAATGATATCAGTGGTAGAGCCTATCACCTAGTGTGTAACGGGCATAAGCCAACCCAGTTACACTCAGGGCTATTTTTGTGCAGGCTCCAGCAGGAACTGTGGCCCTTATTCTAGCTCACTCTTTCTGACAAAATATTTCTTAGATGGACAAAACCATGAGCACTGCAGGTGAGGCAGGTGTTACTTGTGCAGAGATAATTAGATTTGGGTGGGGTTTTACATCTGCCTCACCTGCAGTGCACATGGTTTTGTCCATCTAAGAAATATTTTGTCAGAAAGAGTGAGCTAGAATAAGGGCCACAGTTCCTGCTAGAGCCTGCACAAAAAATAGCCCTGGTTACACTATACTCTATGCTACAACGGTATAATATGTTATGGAGTGGAGAGCAGAGCTACAGGGGTGTATGTAATGAACCTGTGTATCACATGCGGTACATTGTAAAGAAAGGCGTGGGACTTGTGAAAAGACATACATTTATTGCAAGAGTAAATTATTAATCCATGTCACAATGCCCGATATGATACTAACTACTAGAAACAGCGTCCTTGAGAAAGACCTATTTTTGGTAGAAAACGCGTTGGTGAGCAGCTGGAGACCGGAGCCTGTGGGAGAAAAAGCCACCGCACACAAGGGGAGTAGTCAGAGCCGACAAGCGAGAGTTTGTGACATCTGCGGCACCGACTGGCTTTACAAAGACCTAAAGCTAGGCCGAAGCATTCCTTACGCCGGCATTACAAATATCTTTGCCGTAAGACCCCGCTGACCTGCAGGAACTAGCAGGACAAATGGGAGGGTGACACGTGCGCTATAAAATCTAAATAGCCGTGCACCTATCTCGGAGATACCAGCCCTACCTTTCCACCTTCCCAACACACGGAGGTAATCTGAAGGATAGCCGCAGTGGCAGTGCGGTGTCCAGAAGAGGAATCCTAGTGTGAAAGAGGATCTATAACATCGGTGGAGAGGATAAAATTACATCCCCTAGGAGGTCCGGTGAGCTCATAACAATTTTGCTTGTTCAAGTGGAAGGAACTGTTTTTATATGTATATTGCATTTTTTATTATTATTATTTTCTTAAAGAGAAAATCTTTTCTCTGATTTGTTTGGCGGAAATAAAGGGTTTGCTGTTTAAGAAAAGTGCGAAGATCACATATTTTCTCAGAAATTACATTGGAATTGTTTGATATCCCTCTGCATACCCTACAAAAAATCTGGGACATATATTTATCAGCGCTGCAGTCAACCCTTAATTATATGGTCTTATTGTTTTTTGGAAAACGGGAGAACGGGATTGAACCTTCCTACTTGGGTTTAGCAGCAGCAGGTGAATAGAGCGCTTGAGGTTGTTTGGATTTTTTGCTACTAGAAACAGCCCATGTATGACATTAAATTTGTAGAATAAAAAAATCCAAAAAAAGAATCTACAAATAGATCCAAAAGTTAATCATCATAAATGGAGTTGTCGAAAAGGGGGGGTTTTGGGTGGTAGCACTGGGGATGTACTGCAGCAAACGGTAGGTGGATAGGGCATGTCTGTGAGGCTAAGAGTCCCAAAATGGACACGACGGGGTGGGGGGTGCATGGGACTGGTGTCCTGTCCCCTCCGCCATGCATCTCTAACTTGTGTGTGGTGGGTGAATCCTTCTTTTCAATCTGTGGCTCGGTTAGAGTAGTGCATGCAAAGCCAGCCCAGACCCACACTGCTGACAGGAGCGCGACTATCAGGTAATGGTATTGCGTTATCCCGTCACCCGGGGTCGCTCTATGTGCTCGACTTTCAACCGCAAGTAAACTTTATGTAAATTATGTTGGTTATGCTGGTATGCTCCAATGCGTATCGACCCTATTTGGGTCTTCTTCAGGAAGAGTGTAACATTTTCATCCATTGCTGAGGTTTAACAGTCCATGTAGTTGGGAGTGTCTACTTCTTGTACGCCCATCTTCATTGTGGGCTAAAAAGCCCTCACTGATATAATGATGGTGAAAACAAATATGTGCCAGTGATACTGGTACCTGCATCGGTGGAAACCGGTGGTAATATAAATATGTGCCAGCATCACTGGCACTTAGCCAGCAAAAAGGATGTACTGATATAAGGACTAGAAATGGGTAGTGATGTCTGAATATACCACCCTGCCATATGCCTGTAAAATGGTGATCACTAGACTAGTGCATTATGTCCTTAACTGAAAACTGATAAACTCTTTATCCGTGTTAAGCAACCCAGGTGTCATGTTTTTAGAGAAAGGTCCAGTTAAGTTCCTCAGTATTGATTGGTTTGTTATAGTCCCCTCCCCTTGAATTTTTGTGGACTATTGTGATCCCTATAATGGATAAGCCGGGGGGGTTCTTAAAGTGCTTTGATAAACTGCGCATCTCTGTACCATTTTTATATTTCGTAAGTGTTAGGTTGTCCTGACTCTGAGCTTACTGATAGCCCTTCCTACATATTGCAAATCCACACGGGCAGCTGGCCAAATAAATAACTCCCATGTGGTTGCAGGTAATGTGATCTGTGATCCTAAATTCTTCTACTAAGGAACGAGATCATCAATAACACACAAAAAAAGATCAGATACTTTTGAGACAAGACTACATCATTAAGCAAAAAAAAATATATACTGAACAAAGCCAATACTCCAATTTACAAAAGATTGAACCTAACATAATCAGCAATATATGACCCAACTACACAATAAAACCAATGCCACCTGCAAGGGCACGACCCAGTCCTTTGAGACAATTCACTGACAGACAAATTAATTAGCATCAACCTCAGTAGATCAGTTATAGCCGAGACTGTTGATACCTCTTTCTCCACCTACAGTATCGAAAAAAAGAACACTAAGTCCTACGAGCAATTAGCAAGACAATCCTTGGAAATAGGATCCTCACTACCATTTATCACACTTTGACCAGACCAAGCATTAGCTAATCATTTGAACAGGGAGCCTCAAGGTATACGTAAAGAGTAGGGAGGACTATCAGAAAGCACAGAGAGTCGGGAAAGCAAAATATAAAAAAAGGACAAACAGTTTATCAAAACATTTTAAAGATACAACAAGAAACCATCAGGCTTATCCATCATAGGGATCAAATTAGTCCACAAAAATTGTAGGAGACTATATCAGACAAATAAATACTGAGGAAGTTAAACAGATCTTTTCCCTAAATACAATGACACCTGGGGAACTTAAGGTGGACACAATGGTTAGAGTCCATTATCAGTTATTAGGGACAGAATGGGCTAATTAACCAATCATAATGATCACCATCCTGTGATAACTACAGGCATATGGCAGGGTGGTATATTCAGACATCACTATCACTAACCATTTTTAGTTATTAGCCAGCAATAAGGATGTACTGATATACAGGAAGCGCCAATGACGCAGGCACATAGTTATGTTGCCACCGATGTAGATTCCAATATCACTGGTGCATATTTCTGTTTACACCAATATTCACCATCATTATACCAGTGAGGGCTTTTTAGCCCACAACAAATATGGCCACACAAGATGACATGGACTTTTAAACCCCAGCAATGGATGACAATGCTAGACTCTCCCTGAAGACGGTCCAAATAGGGTTGTTACGCGTTGGAGCCTAGCAGCAAACCCATCAACTTTTACACAAAGTCTCCTCCAGGGAGGGAGTCAAGTGCTCAGAGCAGGTGGGGTTGTGACCTATCTAATGAGCGGGACCCAGCGCAGTGAATATTAATGTATCCCCACCCCCTGCATATGGAATGAGCGGGACCCGCTCCGTGCAGTGAATATTAATGAGTGTGTCCCTGCCCCCTGCATATGGAATGAGCAGGTCCTGCTCATTCCATATGCAGGGGGTGGGGAGCCGCTCATTAAATATTCACTGCACTGGGTCCCGCTCATTAGATATGCACAGAGCGGGACCAACTACAGTGCTCACTACTGGCAGGGTCCTAAATACCGTTTTGGGGCAGACTGGGGGAGTGTCTCCGGCAGGCAGGTGGACGTGTGTGCGCCAGTAGTAGTTAAGTAGTTATGCCAGTGGCTACAGCCCATTATAGTTGCCGCCCCTAGGCCCGGGCCTCCCACTTTGGAGACCATCAACTTTAAACTACCATTAAACCCCTCTCGGTGAGCGCTGATCATATCTCACATGCTACAATAAGATATGTCTTTTTCACAAATCACAATGTTGTCACATGAATGGAAAGTTCACTGATAAAGAGTTCTTGATAACACTGCATCCTATTTGAATACAGACGGAACAGAAATGCGAGCAGTAGAAAGGAATTCTTCAGGTAAGAACTGTACATCTTGAAACCCCTGACAAAATTGCATGACAAAGAACATGTTGACATCACACATCGCAGTTGATTCTGAGTGTGATCTGGAGTCTGATCTACCAAGGATTGGATGGGTGTGTATTAACAGAAATTCAGGAACATAAAAGTGTACAGCTTTAAAAGAACCAGTATTAACAGCAGTACAGCAAAACAGGTAGGTCAGGGTCTATTGTATTACAGATAAGTGCTAAAAGTGCACACCCTCATAACTCACCTAACTGAAACACGCAAGCAAGCTTATACACCTGAATTCCTCTTAACTGAAGAAAAGTTTTGGTTCTTTCCAGAACCACGGCTGGTTAACCCTATGATCAAATGATTGATTGTTCCACCCCGCCACACTTTGATTTAACCATGCTCAAGCATGGATATCCCCTAAACCTGTAATGTTTGTTTACTTGAGGACTAATATTAGGAAACACTGTTTTATAGGCAATCACTTCAACCATGCAATTTCGGTACTTGTGAGTTATCTGGGCGTCCGATTTTGGTACTAGATCGCATGCGATATCGCATGCGATTTGCAAATTGGATGCGATTTAGCATGCGATTTGCATAAGATTTGCTATTCATTTCATTACCCCACTATCCCCAAAGTGTGTCTATCAACGTGAACCCGAAGCGTGGCGAGCGCAGCGAGCCCGCGAGGGGCGGCGGTACGTGTCCTCCGACCTTTTCATGCCCTACTATCCACTAGGGCGTGGAGTGAGAATAGAATAGTGTGGCGAGCGCAGCGAGCCACCGAGCCCGAAGCGTGGCGAGCGCAGCGAGCCCCGCGAGGGGACGCGGACACCTTCACAGGTATCCGCGTGCCCTTGCGGGCTTCACAGGTGTCCGCGTCCCCTTTGCGGGGCTCGCTGCGCTCGCCACGCTTCGGGCTCGGTGGCTCGCTGCGCTCGCCACACTATTCTATTCTCACTCCACGCCCTAGTGGATAGTAGGGCATGAAAAGGTCGGAGGACGCGTACCGCCGCCCCTCGCGGGCTCGCTGCGCTCGCCACGCTTCGGGTTCACGTTGATAGACACACTTTGGGGATAGTGGGGTAATGAAATGAATAGCAAATCTTATGCAAATCGCATGCTAAATCGCATGCAAATCGTAAGTACCCAAATCGGACGCCCAGATAACTCACAAGTACCGCAATTTCTTTAGCTGTCAATGAGACTTCTGCATCGTTTGGCCCACTCACTGAAAAAGCTGCTCCAACTGTTTGATGGGTGCCATCTCCAGACACTATGGGGGTTATTTTTGTTCCCTCTGACAAAATCCTTCTTAGATGGACAAAACCATGTGCACTGCAGGGGGGCAGATGTAAAATTCGATTTGGCTGAGTTATTTTGTTTCTGTGCAGGGAAAATACGGACTGCTTTATATTTACACTGCAATATAGATCTCACATTGAAGTAAATCCCCACCCAAATCTAATTCGCTCTGCACAAGTAACATCTGCCCCACCTGCAATGCACATGGTTTTGTCCATCTTAAGCTGTGTACACACGGGGCGATATTTAGTACACATCACTGGCAATATGGTCGCTGAGCGACCATATTGCCAGTGATTTTATGTGCTATGGGCAAAAAAAATCGCCCTGCTCCTGCGACCAGCGCTTTCCCCGGCAGTCAGCTGTTTCCCCCAGGCAGTTTCTCCTTCTCATCAGCGATCATCTCTGGTCGCTGATGAAAAGGAGAAAATGAGCAATATATTGCTTGAAAATAGGACACTGAGCAATATATTGCTCCTTGTGTACACAGCTTAAGAAGGATTTTGTCAGAAAGAGTGAACCAAAATACCCCCCTATGTTTCAGATAATTCCATAGATGTTTGATAGGATTCCAAGGTGGTACCCAATGATCTCTGAAGAAACATCAGATACGGAAAAGAAAAAAAAAAAGGATATTTTTTGCTTTCTTACCAGCAAAATGTCTTTTTTCTGGACTATCCAATGATACCACCTGAAAAAACACACAGGCTTCCCCTGAACCTGTGGGTTTTGGGACAAAATCATTGAAAAAGCAGCTGCTATGGAGGATTTAGTTTCACTTGAAAATCCCCGATAAGCCAGCACGACTTAAAGACACAAATTGGAACACCCTCTGCATTGCATGCTGTGATCAAAGTGCATATAGCAGGGTACTTAAGAATAGTCCAATTTTTTGCTGTTATACATTCTTGGATGCTTTTAGTTATGGGTCTCATGTCATTACCCTGTTGAAGGACCCATGACTTGCGACTGATATGCCGCTTTCTGACACTGGACAGTGTGTTTCAACCCAAGCATTCTGACAATCTTAAGATTTCATTGTTCACTGCATAGAAGCAAGGCACCCCGCATCAGAGACACAGCAGAGCACCCCAAAATATAACAATACCTTCGCAATGTTTCACTGTAGGTCTTTTCTTTGAAAGCTTAATATTTTTCATTTTTCTTTGAGCTGATGGGTTTTTTCAAAAAAATGGAGTCCTACTGTGTCTCAGTCCATTGAGCAAATTGGAAACGCGCAATGAGACACGGATGTGCCTTCACTTGGAGTTCATCTTGTATCTCTTGTTTTCCTTCGCTCTTTATCTACCATTCTCATGATCCATTTGCTCTTGTGACTATTCCCTGGAAGGATTGCTAGTTACAAATATTTTTTTTGACTAGTCACAGGAACATTTCTCTTAAGGCCCGCATACACTATGCGATTTGGGCACGATTTCACCCGATTCGGATGAATCGGGCCGTGAAATCCGCCCAAATCGCACTTGTAGACATCCTGTCCGATCCGTGGTCCCGTGCGCATCGGATTTGGGTCAGGAGGTCGGACGGGCTGCACATAAGATTAGCTAAATCTTATGTGCAGCCCGGCCCTGGAGCCCTGCGGGGAAAGCCGGCTGATAGAGAGCCGAGCAGGGGGAGGCTGCATAGGGAGCCGGGCAGGAGGAAGCTGTTGCAGTGAGGTGACAGTGGGAGCAGGGCGCCGGGCAGGGAGAACTTGAAGACGCTGGCTGCCGGGCAGTGGCGGGAGCCGGGAGGAACAGAAAACTTGAAAATATGACTAGGAAGCCATGGATTGGCTGAGACCTCTCTGAAGGAATTATATTTAGTGCTCCATAAATATATAATAATGCATATTGTAGAGATGAACTAAGAAGTATTTTTCTTCTCATGTGTCTTACAATACGCTACACAGAAAACATTTTTTTAAACATTCCCATCTACTGAGTCACTCACTAGCTGTTGCTTCATACTACAGACAGGAATAGACAGTTGTGAAAGTATGCGAGTGCTATTATGGATGGCAAAACACTTTCTATTAAATACTTTATTCCAAATGCTTTTATTTGATTACTAAAAGTGTCTTCCAAGAGAAAAAGTTTGAAATCTGTAAACTTTCAGTCTACCATAAAGTCTCTGGCTGCATTTTATTGTCTTCAATCTGAACAGGGCCTTACAGTAAGTATGGTTTCTGATATAATGTCTAGTCTGAGCTCGATGTACAACCACCATCATTATTATTATGTTTCATGAACTTGCTTATATTTTAAAAAACACATACATATAGTGTGTGTGTGTGTGTGTGTGTGTGTGTGTGTGTGTATATATATATATATATATATATATATATATATATATATATATATATATATATATATATATACACACATACATACATACATACATACAAGGGTGGATCACTAAGTACCTGTGTTAAGCATGAATGATGACAATTTTTCACAACATTTTATATTTAATTCTCAATATATTCTCCTTTCCTGGCAATACACTTTTCCCAACGTCCCTGCCATTTATTTAAACCCTCTAAAAAGTATGATGATTAGTCAAACTCACATAGGCTTCTATCTCCATGATGACCTCCTCGTTTGAGCCGAATTCTATTCCCGGAACAGAAAGAAGTCGCAGGGAGCCAGTACAGTTGATGTGGCAACAATTCAAAGCACAATTCATGCAATTTGGGCACACCAATTCCGGATGAGAGAAATGGTGCACAAAAAAATAACCTATGAATCAATCTTAAATTGGGTATGGTATTGTTTGAAAGATGGTAGTACACGATAGTAATACCAACTTTCCTCAGCAACGTAACCTGGTCGTCAAAACACAGGTACTTATTGATCCACCCTTGTGTGTAAGAACCTAACACTGCTCCTCACTCCTGTGGTGCCATCAGCACCCACTGTATGGATGGAGCTCTGTACGGACACGCGCAAGCACAAACGCACACCATCCATGGTACACATGACATTACTCTACATGGTGTTGTGGTGTCGGACTCCTTGCCCCACGCAAGCTCCACCCTCCTCCAGCCTCACCGCGGATGAGCACTTGCCTCCAGATCCTTGTGGGTGGCTTCAACTTGCAAGCAGTCTGCTGCCGCGTCTTCTGTCCTAGATGGCCCTGTCTCTTGAGTATTAATTTAAGAATTACTGGGAATTTTTTTTTCCCCATCACCTCTGTGACCAGAGACCTTACCCCTGTAACCCACCCATGGTGTCTATAAACAAACTAGTAAAAAGCCTGTCATAATTACAAACATTCTGCACAAAATCCTCCAACAGTACCATACTATACATTAAAGGCTAAAATACTACGCCCATTTTATTTTCTGTCAAAGAGAGCGACATAAATCTGCTTTAAAAATGCAGGGTTTAGATAAAGCATGTTTCCCAGTGAGGGTTACTATTTTCTAATGAAAATTAAACAAAACAGAAGAAAAATCTTCCATGACTTTCAGACTTGATCCTGCCGGAGAGTTTTAACCATTATACGCCATGAGCAAAAAACATTTGGCAACAGCTACATAATCAAGAACTAGAAATGGGTACAATTTAATAACGCAAAGTTAATAGAGACCACACACTGAATAAGCAGATTGATTTTCTACAGAAGTTCTCTATATCACGTCAATATATCAAAGTTGGACCCATGTGACTCTCCTACCATCATCACAAATTGCTATTTGGGTCTCTCAAGGATAATGTGTGGGATGGGAATCAATTATAAGTAAATGATACTTTGCTTTTTATAAATGCCATAGAGAAGAAGTCATAATTGGAAATAAGCTACAGTATTTCATAAAAAGAGTTAACCTTTTAACCACTGCTTTGAGTATTTGAGACATTGTAGGGCCACCAGCCCAAGGATCAGGGGAGGAGAACTAAGATTTAGCTATTATAGTTACCTCACACCAGAGAGAATGGGCTTGGATATGAATGTGTAACTTTATTTAGCTTATATAAAGTTGCTACCAAATCTGCAGTCTTGCGGAGCATACCCTGCACTGATTTTTGTTCCTATAACTCCTAATAATTCCTCCACCCAAATAAACCAGGAAGACATATTAACTTCTGGTAATTATGCCATTGTACCATCAGGGCTGATTGAAAAGTAATGAGACTGCCTTTTTTTCTGTCCCATAGGTAGATGTGGCATTGCTATGCTGCTTATTTTGAAGCTCATATATACATCAATGTATCTGAACCTGCTTCTGGACTGTTGAAGCCTTCTTTGTTGGGTCAAAACAATTGGAAGATCTTCGTACCAATGAGGAAGACATGTCTGTGAGAATACGTCAGAGTGGTGTGTTTGAAACACTGCAGCAGGCTAATTAATTTTTTCAACATATGCTTTCCATAACATTTCATGACTTTCAATTCAGCTTTTTCCAACTTTAATAGTATCTACACACACAGGGTGCGAATATCACGTGCAATTTGATGTTTTGGTTCAATTCGCATTGCATCTAGTTCAAATCGCACTGCGTTTATTTGCCTTTGCGATGCGTGCTCCTGCCTGGTCAATATCGCAAGCAGGTGCATGCAGGTATTTTATAACTAGATCGCATGCCCCCTGTTTTTAACTATTTCAGTGTAGTAAACATCATGTGTAGCTTACATCACACCATGTGTACAGTGCAAATCGCATAGCACACATGGTATAAGCTCAAATTGCACCTAACACATATCTCACCATGTGTGTTATAATCGCAAAGACCTCATTCTCATGAATGGTGATGAAACATGAATATATTTGACTTTTGTTTACCAAACAAAGACAACTATAGCAGTCCACCAGCAGGTTCAGATACATACTGTAGATGTATGAGCTTTACAATAACCAGCATAGCATTGCCACGTCTACCTACGGGTCAGAAAAACAGAGGCAGACTCATTAATTTCCAATCAGCCCATGTAGCAGGGTTTGTGGCATGGTGACCTGCATCTGATAACATTTTGTTTTCTAGTTTGTTTTAGAAACTTATCGAAATAGGGTGTTACGTTTTCAAATGAAAATAAATGGGCTGGCAAAACTAAATTACAGTGCTACTATTAAAATTGTAGCCTTCTAATTTGCTATAAAATAAATGCCGAACATCTCGCACTTGCTTGTCGGTATGTATAATTATTATCATTAAGAATAATGGCAGACATTGCCCTAAAATTAGGTGCTTTGGGGCATTGTACACGGTTCAAATTTCTCACAGCCGTCTAAAGCTAGGCAACATAGGGCCATATGTACTAAGCTTCAAAAGTGATAAAGTGGAGAGTGCTAAACCACCAACCAATCCACTCCAGCCTTACATTTTTTAAACACAGTTTGTAACATGTCAGGTAGGAGCTGATTGGCTGGTGGTTTATCGCTGTCCATTTTATCACTTTTGAAGCTTAGTGCATCTGGCCCATAATGAGCTATATCGCTTATTTTGTCCCTTCTGAGAGATATATATATATAGATATATATATATATAGATATATATATATATATAGATATATATATATATATAGATATATAGATATATAGATATATAGATATATATATATAGATATAGAGAGAGAGAGAGAGAGAGAGAGAGAGAGAGAGAGAGAGAGAGAGAGAGAGAGAGAGAGAGAGAGAGAGAGAGAGAGAGAGAGAGAGAGAGAGAGAGAGAGAGAGAGAGAGAGAGGTTGGCGCGGCCCGGCACTCACCGCTGCTGCTCAACTGCCCTGGTGCCCTTCCAAATGTTAGTGCAAAGGATCAAGAAAAGGCCCGGCACTCTGGGGACTTCAAAAACATGCTGTATTTGAAAGCAGAATAAACAACCAACGTTTCGGGGGTGGTCCCCCTTTGTCAAGGTGCGTGGTGAGAAGTATATATATATATATATATATCATTCAGTGTGTAAGCTATTGCCAACTCACAATGGGGCAGATGTACAGGTTGAGTATCCCTTTTCCAAAATGCTCGGGACCAGGAGAATTTTGGATAACGGATTATTCTGTATTTCAGAATTTTATATTTCAATGATGTATTTGAAAGTATCTTGCATTTATGCTGTATAAACATAACCTCATGACATACACACAAATATATTTTATTTGTGCATGAAACAAGCTTTCAAAACATGAAACAAAGTTTGTGTACTATCTCAAGCACTGACTTTGAATGCCAAGCAATCATGGTCTTTCACATATTTAGTGCCAGTTACATATTATGTCCCCAGTGTTGTTTCAGATGTCCCCAGTAAGTTTTTAGCAAAAAAAAAAAATGTTTTTCACTTACTGGAATGTACAGTTTTCGGAATAATCTGGATATCTGATATTTGGATAAAGGATACTCAGCGTGTATTAAAATCCCATTTACATTTGTAAAATAGCGGGTCCCGCTTCTTCTGCATAACAAGGAGAAGCGGGCACCCGTATCACCTTAATGTATTAACCCCTGTACTGCCGATAAGGAGAGCCATTATGGTCAGCCTCTTCGGCTCCCGCTTCATACCACACATGCGCATAATATAAATAAATAAAAGAGCTCTCCCCCCTGGCCGGCACTTTGGGCCTGAGCGACCTCTCGGTATTATCGCTATGCCTGGGCTGGTGAAGCCGCCAGGGCGATTTAACACCTTGAATACATCACCCCAGTCGCTAATCGCTGGGGAGGGGGGGGGGGGTTTGCAGGGGAAAGTTTAGTGCAGATATGCACTTAATACTAGTTGATACATCTGCCCCTATAAGAGCTCCTGCAGGTTGTAATGCTTGATGTATGAGCGTGTACAGACAAGGGAGCGGATCGTTAACAAGAGCCATGCTGAATGCAACATTGTAAATGCGATTTCACTATATAACAAAACAAATACTTTTAATTTGTTTTGTTTTTGTTTTCCTAAAAATAGTCATACTACTTTGAGGTCAAGAAAAACAAAGACTACTGTTTTTGTTAGCGCTTGCATTTAAGCTACACTACTTGTGCTATATGTATTTAAAGCTGCCAGTAATAGTGAAAATCCATCAGATAATTTATTGCTAGAACATTAACAATTCAACTAAAAATAAAGAACACAAAAACAGAAACATACAGCACCCAAAATAGCTGTTGCATATACAGCAGTGGCGTATTCTCGGCACACACTTTGTCATGTCCACCTTTTCCATGTTGACCCAATGCCTATGTCACCCTAACGCACGTTGACCTATTTCATGTGTCGAACTAGTGACTGTCAACCTATATAGCCTTTAGATGCCAAAACATCTTGACTTAAAAAAAACCTGCATCATAATTGTGCTATATCTCAATACCAAGAGCTAACCGTTTTTAAATGCCATTCATTCTTCGCATATGGAAATAAACTATTTTTAAGTCAGAAACATTTTTTACTGTTGGACAGGGATAAAACGCTAAGATAACTCACCATTGCTATTTATCAATGTATATTGCTGGTCTTTCACTTAAGAAAAGCAATCCAGAATACTGCCTACCTGTAGACATTCTGTTGCTTAGACTGGTAACAGCTGTATGTCACTAAAAGCAAGATGCCATTTTCCAGTGGGCTTCTATGTGGGTCTGATTCAGGCCTGATCACTAGGCAACGTAAATTTGCAGAATGAATCACCAGACTAGCATGTGAGCCTACTTGCCTAACCACCGGGAAGGTGGGCAAGTATCCCGCATATCCGCCGCAGCACCCGATCCCTCCTGTATAAAATCCAGAATTTCGCATGTCAGTGGGAGGGGCTAAATGGCGCAAATCGCACCATTTTGTGACATTTATCCCCCTCCCCCAATCCGCAGACCCGCGAATTAACGCAGCTGACTGTTATGGGGGCATGGCTTATTGATAACAGCCTCATTCCGTCCCACCCCTTTTTCACTCCTCTACGGGCTTCTCCCGGAGAGGTGTGAAAATTGCAATATTTGTGGACTATCAAAGATTCCTTCCTTAACTGTGCTTCATTCAGAAGTGGAAAGGTTACGCTCAGGTATTTGAAAGCTTGTGCATCCTTTGTCATCCCCTTCACAAAGTTCGTCATACTCCAAGTTTGCTGTGCAAAGGGGGTGGCTGAAAAATTTTGCTTCAATGAATCAGGAGGACTGCAATAAACTTTTTTTTTTTTTCTAAACAAAACATGACTTATAAAGGATTCAGCATTCCTATATTCAGGTTTGACAACCTATATAGCCTATAGTTGTGCTAGATCTCAATACCAAGAGCTAATTGTTTTAAATGACAGTCATTCTTCACATATGGAAATCAGAACTATTTTTACATCAGAAACATTTTACTGTTGGACAGAGATAAAATTCCAATATAAATTGCCATTGCTATTATCAATGTACAGTATATTGTTGGTCTATCCCTTAAGAAAAGCAATCAAAGGGCGTAACTCCTGGAGGCAATGGAGTCCTCTGCCGCCAGGCTCCTGCTCCCAAGGGGGCACCCTAGCAGAACCATAGATGTCACAGCCTCTTTATTTTACACATACCATACATACACACGAGTGGGGGGGGGGGGGGGGGGGAGGCAGACAACAATATTTGTCTTGCCTCCAGGCAACTGGGATGAACCTACGCCACTGTGCAGAATACTACCTACAAGTAAACATTCTGTTGCTCTGTTGCATTATGGTTACAGCTGTATATCACTAAAAGGAAGATGCCATTTCCCAGTGGAGCTATGTGAACTGCGCTGCATCTACTCTGTGGGCCCGATTCAGGCCTGCTCACTAGGCGTCTGTTCGCTGCCTAGCGAGCAGGTAAACGCTGCCCTGCTGTGGGAAGAATCACTGCACTACCATCAAATGATTTTTACACCCTTCGGTCTGAAAAGTAAGTCTATACTTTTCAGATGGCCCCTCAGATGCACACGCCTCCGTTCACATGTCTCCGACCAGTTTTCCCATGGGTGCGCCCACCATTTTTGTGGGCACGCCCATAAAATGCTAGGCAGAGCTCAGCGACCACCCTCTGCCCGCATATCATTGACAGAGCACACCGAAGGCGTTCGCTCAGGAGGTTTGCATACGCACATATTTACACATGCGCAGGAGCAAACCCCCACCATCGGGAACGGGGCCGAATTCTGACCTGAGTAAACAGTTCTGAATCAGCCCCTGTATTTGTGTTAAGTTTTGGATATGCAAAGTTTGTATAAAATTGTATTGTTTTTACTACAACAATAATAATAATAATAATAATAATAATAATAATAATAATAATAATAATCTGATAAACCGATAAACCATTAGTTCAGCAACTAGTGCAAACCTTGGTATGGACGATCCTTTTGCACTTGCCAGCTAAATGCGAGGCTTTTTCTATCCATAGCTAACATAAGTAAAGTGGCCCTACTATAGAACTAAAAAGTTGGCCCTACTATAGAACTAAAAAAGGTGGCCCTACTATAGAACTAAAA
This sequence comes from Crinia signifera, assembly GCF_055691185.1. Taxonomy (NCBI): domain Eukaryota; kingdom Metazoa; phylum Chordata; class Amphibia; order Anura; family Myobatrachidae; genus Crinia; species Crinia signifera. The sequence goes on along the minus strand of NC_139222.1, from coordinate 196,497,484 downwards.
ATGTGGCCCTACCATAGAACTAAAAAATGTGGCCCTACCATAGAACTAAAAAAGGTGGCCCTACCATAGAACTAAAAATGTGGCCCTACCATAGAACTAAAAAAGGTGGCCCTACTATAGAACGGATATTGGCATTTGCTCGTATGGTGCTGATATTTCACATTCTGCTTTGCAATAAAGCCACAGTATAGAATCCACTCCGCAGTACTAGAGCACCTTATCATCCTCCCACAGCAACTGGGTCTAACAAAATATGTATGGTGTGATCTGACATTGCACATGTGTCCTCCCACATAGTTTCTTTTCTCTGTGCTCACTAAAAAGACAAAACTGCAGCTACAAAATAAAAGTCTGCTCATCTCAGCTATTAGATAGCCTACAGTTGTTTACATGTATGTACCATTTTAGATACACTGGCAATTTATGTAGATATATACATTCTCCATTCTTTACTAAATATTTTTATTTTGTTTAGGTTATTAACACATTTGCAGCACAAAGCATTTATTCTGCATTTAAATGCTGGAAACAGATCACGCACCCTTTACTGGCTGGTTTCAAAATTTGCACAAAATCTGCACTTCGGATAATAAGATTAAGGGGGGATATACGCGGGACGATGTAAGCCCCATTTCTACGTAATCTGACTAGATTGCTTAGAAATGAAGCACAAATTGCTGTGTGTGTGTGTGCACGCCCCATAGAGATACCCCACGCATCGCTATAGCCGTGCTAGATATTTCAAGCATGCTTAAAATATCTAGTTATCACCGAGGTTTGATCTATTGAGAACAGGGGCAGTGACAGATAGCTCAGCATACATTGCTGGGCTGAGTGATCTGTGCTGAGCAATTCCGTGTGGCTCAGCAAAGCTCAACTTGCCCCATGTGTACAGGGCATTAGTGTCAGCCACTCTCAGACTGAGGGCCTAATTCAGATCTGATCGAAGAATAAATTTGTTCTCAAAAAGAGCAAAACCATGTGCACTGCAAGTGGTGCAGATGCAACATGTGCAAAGAGTTCGATTTGAGAGTTATTTTGTTTCTGTGCCGGGTAAATACTGGCTGCTTTATTTTTACACTGCAATTTAGATTGCAACACGCACCACCAAAATCTGTAGCTGGCCATACACTTGTCCGAATTGGCTACTTTTCATCCGATTCCGACAGATCGGGCAGAGAAATCGGGTGAAAAGTGGCGAAATCAAATGTGTTTGACATCTGATTCAATACATGGTCCTGTGCGCATCTGATCCAGAGATTGGACCTGCTGCACATAAGACAAATCTGAATTGCAGGAATTGGGTGCAAATTGTGGCTGATTTTTAGCAGCTCAGATGTATTGCATCTGATTTTCCTTTAACTCCTCTGGCAACTCCCAGGTAGTCCTTCTTTGTTATTTTTACATGCGATAAATCGCATGTAAAAATTGTGCATCAAGTACCAAGTCAGATGTAAGTGCTCCTGGGGAGCTGCCGGGGGAATAAAAGGGAAATCAGAGTGGGCCTTAACTCTCTCTGCACATTACATCTGCCCCACCTGCAGTGCACATTGTTTTGCCCATTTTGAGAATAAACTTTCCGTGCGATCAAGTCTGAATTTGGTGCGTCTCACATAAGACCCTTGGCTTTCTCCTGCGGACTATGAATTTGCAGTGGCTAAATTACACATGCCCAGAAAATGGTCCGGACACTTCTGCCTTTTTTCTACAGCTCACAACCACCAATATTTATCCTTGGAAATCATACAGGTGCACAATAAAATGGGATACGGTCATTAGCTCGACATGCATTGGGTCGACAGGCCTTAGGTCAACACTTGAAATAAGTTGACATGGCTAAGGTCAACAATGACCAGGTCGACAGTCAAATGGTTGACATGTGGTTTGTGACATGTGCCGACAGGCGGTATTTCATGTTGTACCATCCACTAGGGTGCAGAGGGAGAATATTCTAGTGTGCCGAGTGCAGCGAGGCACCGTGCCCAAAGCATGTCGAGTGCAGTGAGCAATGCGAGGGAACGCAGTACACTGACGGTGCCCATGTCAACATTCGGGACAAAAATGTGAGAGTCATGTCGACCTTTTGACTGTTGATCTTCCAACACTGTCCACCTTAGCCATGTTGACCTTCAATGGTTGACCCAATGCATGTCTACCTAAATTGGATCGACCCAAAGACCCATATCCCAATAAAATATACAAGGTTGCTGAATTGTAATGCTTAGGCATAAGTGAATCTATACATCACAACTGCTCATGCCCAGGAATGTATTTGCATCTGCCATAAATGGCATAACACATTAAACCAGCGGTTCTCAAACTGTGGGTCCTAACCCAATGTGGGACCCAACCTTCTCAGCATGGGGTCGCGACTGCATGTTGCTGACCATCAGGCTGATGACTTTTCTAATCTCAGTCAGTGATTCAAAGAGTCTGAAAAATCTGTTGAATTGTCTGTTACTTTAGACTCCTCCCATTATTTTGTGCCTCCACAATGCTGCCATGTATGTGCTGTCTGCTGACTACACATGTGATGTGATGGGTAATGCTATATTAGACTCCTCCCATCATTTTGTGCCTCCACAATGCTGCCATGTATGTGCTGTCTGCTGACCACACATGTGATGTGATGGCCTTCTGTAGTAACTTGCTGGGGTCCTGTCATTATTTTTATTGTCTGATGGGGTCCCAGAGCAAAATAGTTTGAGGACCCCTGCATTAAACAATTTAGACCATGACATAGTTAACAATCCTACTACCATCCCATACGCCAGGCATGTCAAAAGTCCGGCCAGGGGGCCAATTGCGGCCCGTGATGTCACTTCAAGCGGCCCGCAGCCTCCAGCCAGAAGCAGGCGGCTGGAGGCTGACGTGGGACGCACAGCACAGGACTCTAAAGGTGGGACCCAAGCGAGCGCACCTTTACCTTGCTGACTTTCGGTCTGCATTGGTGAGGGGGTGCCAGCTGCCACTGTGAGACGTGTTTGGCGTCTTTCAGATGAGTATGTGTCCAACTCCTGCTGCTGCAATTATATATCACTCTCCACCACGATCAGTGACAGCAGTGTGCAGAGAGGGGGGAGCAGCAAAGGGGAAGCTTGCTCCTGTAATATGCGGAGAAGGGCGGCGTCGGAAGCCCAAGCATCTGTCTCCTGCAGGGGAATATACAGTGAAGGGAGGCAGTATGTGGTACATTCAGAGAAGGGTGGGCAGGCTGGGGGACATAGTGAATTGGGGCAGAGTGAGGGGAATACAGGGAATGGGGTACATACAGCGAAGGAGGGGCAGTGAATGGGGGCAGGCTGGGGGAAATACAGAGAAGGGGGTCAGGCGGGGAATATACAGTGAAAGGGGGCACGCTGGGGGACATACAATGAATGGGGGTACAGTGGGGGACCATTCTGATGTGATTAGTGGTTCAAAGAATGTCAGGCTGAATGGTCGGCCCCCACACATTTTCACGTCACCATATCTGGCCCTCTTTGCAAAACGTTTGGACACCCCTGCCATACGCCAATAACAGGTTTTAAAATTGTGGCTGGTGAGGCCATCCCTTGAACAAAAATAGGGAAATTACAACGACATAAAGAACTATGGGATGAGAATAAAGCTGTCAATTGCACAGTGTATTAATGTGACATCCATAATGACTGTTTTGACAGCAGAGTGATAAAAAAAAAAAAAAAAATGATCTAGGTATCATGGCAGCTGTGTGAGCCAATCCCAGTTCTCCATGTATGCTTGGCAAACGGTCTAATAAAATCAAAAGGTGGCTGGATGGTTCTAGAATACAATGTATTTTCTCATAATGAACACATGTATTAACACAACCTATAGATAGTGGATATTGCGCCTTCGAAAAACAATCGCGCACATGCAGGAAAATCAGATATATGCAGCTGGCAGCAGCAATTATTGAATAAATGATCACGTTACACAAAATATTCCACACGGGTGTAAGATGATTTGAGCTATATTACAAATGAGCAGTTGTGGACTATGATAACCAAACTAATTCGGAATATCATTTATCTGATACAGTCTAGAAATCGTAGCTAGATTTCGTTGGATTGCTACGGAGAAACATCCTATACTTTTGTGAATCCACACTGTAGAAAATGTACCTTAAATAGAAGTCTAGTCTAATGCTAGGTACACACTCTGTGATATAATGTCCGTACAGCCAAAGATCAAAATATTTTTAAGTACATTGGAATTAAGTGAACTTTATGCATCGCTGAACAATGTATTCCACAGATATATATTGCACTGTTCATGCTACAGAATACAGGAACCCTGACTTCACAAATGGGTGGGCATATCTAAATTGCTGCCCAGTTGAGATCACGTAACCGACTGGAAAGTTTACAGGTTAACCAGAATCAGTTAGGCGCTCGCTGGGTCCAGTGGTCAGTCAGCCAATTATGTGCCTTGCATTACTATCAAATGGGCCAGATGCATTAAGATTCAAAAGTGATAAAATGGAAAGTAATAAACAACCAACCAATCAGCTCCTGCATAACATTTTTCAAACAGAGGGCCAGATCCATTAAGCTTCAAAAGTGATAAAATGGAGAGTGATAAACAGCCAGCCAATCAGCTCCTACCTGCCATGTCACAGACTGTTTGAAAAATGTCAGACAGTAGCTGATTGGCTGGCTGTTTATCACTCTCCATTTTATCACTTTTGAAGCTTAGAGAATCTGGCTCACAGTCTGTGACATGGAAGATGATTGGCTGTTTTTTTCACTCTTGAAGCTTCGTGCATCTGGCCCAATATCAGTACTTGTGTACTAGCACGGCACTCATCGCATCGCAGACCATATCGCATGCGATGCGATATCGGCCGATGTTCTACAATTTCATACAATTTTAAAATTGTATGGCATTGTATATGGCATACAATGCCATACAATGCAATGCGATTATAAATTGTATAAGCACCCTAATGGGTGCTTACAATGCTTAAATGCACCCCCCATGCCACCCCCCAAGTATAAACATGAACCCGCTGCATGGCGAGCGCATCGAGCCCCCGAGGGGCGGCGGTACGCGTCCTACGACCTTTTCATACCCTCACTATCCACATCGGCGTGGAGTTTATTCTATAAAGTGTAGCGAGCGCAGCGAGCCACCGAGCCCGAAGCGTGGCGAGCGCAGTGAGCCCCGCGGATACCTTCACAGGTATCCGCATCCCCTCGCGGGCTTCACAGGCATCCGCGTCCGCTCGCCACACTTTATAAAATCAACTCCACGCCGACGTGGATAGTGGGGGTATGAAAAGGTCATAGGAAGCGTACCGCTGCGCTCGCCACGCTTCGGGTTCATGTTTATACTTGAGGGGTGGCGTGGGGGTGCATTTAAGCATTGTAAGCACCCATTAGGGTGCATATACAATTTAATATTGTATATGGGTCAAAATCGCATCGCATGCCATCGGGTGTATGGCATGCGATGTGATAAAAAAAATCAGGCGACTAATTATCGTGGGCGCCGTGCTAGTACACAAGTACCCCAATATCTTCTAAATTAAAGATGAAGGGTGCGTAAAGTCCCCAATAGAGCACATAAAATAAAAACATTCTGTGGTCTGCACCAATATAAGCTCCCAAACGCCACAGACTAGTGAAATAACGGAGGCATCATTCACAATGGGAGCTTGCGATATGTAGATTTTTAACACTTTAACACTGGCTCTTTCTTATTTATTAAGCAACATCCAATAGGAAGCTACAAGCAGCTTACAATGGGCTCCAAGTGTGCAATAGTCTGTACACTTGCTTGGAGCAAATCCAAAAGAATTTGTCTACCATAAACATTTAGATGATCAAATGGTCTCTCACTAAACTCAAATTTAGGTGGAGGAGCAACAGGGTCGGTCGTACTATTGTAAAATGGAAGCATTCTGCATGTATTCAATAAATCCATAAAATTATTCAATTACACACATTGTTTTTAAAACGATGCTTATAATGAAAAAAAAATATTATATTATTATATATTAAAAAAAATATTATATTATTATATTATAAATGCATGACGTCCCTTTACGTTGCCAAACATCATTCAAGACCTACTGTAAGCCAAGTTCTTCATTATAACCATCTCCATCATTCTGCCAGCTGCACTGCTCTCCTCCTTGCTCTAACCTGTAAAACACTCTGCGGAAGATGTATAAAGCAGTGATAAAGGAGAAGTGATAAAGTGTCTGGTACTTTATCACCAACCAATCAGCTCCTGACTCTTAAGATACAGGCTGGGTTTAAATAGGGACAATTAAGAGCTGATTGGCCGGTGATAAAGTACCAGGCACCTCATCACTTCTTCGTTATCACTGCATCATACATCTACCCCACAGTTACAAGTAAAAGGCCCTCCAAGCACCCCCTCATATGGTGGAACCATCTATGCATCATTCCTGAAGGGATTAAAAGCATTTCTGAAAGTGGTGCCAATGCTAAGCAAGACCGGCATCATAATGTAACCGCATTGTGTCACGTCTGAGTCTACAAGCCAGGCAATCAGCATGAAAGCCAATGTGAATGTATTTTGGCAGAAATGATTACTCTCCTACAAATATTACCACCATCATGTACAGGACTGGGAAATAGCATGCCAAAACAATCATATCGCATGCCTTCTTCCTCTAGCAGACTACTTCAACGTTTCATAGGCAAAGCTACAAACAAACACGGCCCCAGTTAAAGCTGTAGTGTTCTGTTAGTGCTAACCTCCTCCCTGCTGCCTGTGTGCAGCCAATACTGCAGATAAGCACTGAAGTGCTGCTGGAGCCAGCTTACAAGCAGAACAGGAGACATCTGTCATTATACGTGGAATCTGACTCTACGATTACGGCAATGCACCACCACAACACAACTGTTTACACTATTAACACCATTAAAGAAGAGCTTGTCCATTTAACTCTAGTATCAGATGTGTATATATATATTTATTAAGATGTTAAGAATTTTAAGCTGTATATAATTGATGTATTTATTTACAGAGGCCGGACGTCTGGGGTTACCCTCTTGCGAGATATAATAGAGACACAGCAAACAGGATTTTGGAGGTTTCCTATCATTACGCATCTAAACATTTTATACTGGAGATCATCACAGTGTATAAGAGATGTGCATTTTCTTTAATGTATGCTATACTCTGTGGTTAGGATGACTGGTGTTACTAACCATAAGCAGTGCATTTAATGAACCTATGCAAAAACATATTTTTTTGCTTTTGAAATAAATGATCTGGCTGTATTCCAAGCGGACATATCAATAGAGCAGCTGATGGACTACATTCAATTAATTAGTACATCAGCCATGTGCATTAGACATCACACACTTGTCAACCAGCAGCTCCCACTCGTCACCCCTAACACATTAGCCATGGTTTGTTGGCCCTGATGACACTGTTAGAAACAAGCCACTGCAGAGCACTGACACTTACCAATATTGGGATGCTTTAGGAGCCGGCAAATTCGAGCCTCACGCTCCAACTTCTGGTGGTCTATAAAAGAGAAAGGTGAAACAGGCTTGGTGAGTTGTTCATATTAAATAATATTCCAATGTTTATTTTAACAGAGATGCTAGGTAGCACAAATACCCTAACATATGTATATACACAGTTAAAAATAAGCTAAATACAGTAACTAAGATTTGTGCAAATGCATATAACATCAATCCAGTATATAAATTACGGTTACAGAATGTTTTGGGGTCAAACGCTTGCCATATAAGTACATTTTGCGCCAAAATCTGGTCAGGTATTGGTGCCAAGGTAGAACAATATTTGAAGTCATAAAGGAATATAACAGTTTACCAATAATAGGATTAGCTTATTACGTATTACCATTGTAAATCAATAAAGCAAGCTTACTAATCCATTACACAAGCAGTGAAAATGCAGATAATACAGGGAAGGTTCTGGTATCGGATATTAGTAGTCTTTAATCTGGCTGCGCTGCACAGAAAATTACTGCGCTTTATAACGATTTTACATCACATGAAGCGCCTATGAAGCCAGGTTGGTATGATGCATAGATAATGTTACTGCACTATAATGATGTTTTAATTATTATCACACTACAACAGAGTTCAATGGAAGCAGATATCTAAAATGTTATGTTTTCTTGTGTGTTCACTGAGATGCCAACATCCCGGGAAATTATTTAAGAGTTTGTGTTACCATGTAAAAGACACTGGGAAGCAGTGTAGTACCTTAATATAGGTTACAGCATTTTTCAGTATAATAACAGATAACACAGAAGTTATATATTTACATACAAACACACACCATATTATGTATAGGATTATAAAGACCCAATAGCAGCCCCAGGGTTACAAATGGTAGCAGATTGCACAGAAACAGAACAGTACACCAGATGCTAATGAAGAAGGTGTAGACATGTGACCGTGGGAACAGAGGTCCCTGTTCCTCAGAGCTAACAGTCTTCTAGAGGTAGAGTAGAGTATATGGTAAGCGGCCTACACCCCAAAACAATTCTGCATCTCAATTTAGACATTTAAATCCAAAGAATAAAACACCAGCACATAAACCGCTTTGAAGGACACTTGCAACACATACTGCAGCACCATTGAACAAAGCATTAAACATAGGAAACCTATTTTCCAGCAACAGACCGTTATCATAGAAGATGTCGTTGAGCAACAGGCGGGTAAAATGTAGGAGGTCATCCATACATTCCTATCATTTCCTCACTTCAGGATTAGCCAGGGACAACAGAACTGTACACAATACAGTCATATGAAGAAAAGGTTATAATCTCACAAACTCCAAAATACAAGCAAGAAGAAAACTAAATTAAAAAATATTAGTTTTACAAAAAAGTATAGGTTTGTTACTGTATGTGTTAAGAGTGTCTAGTTAAGGCAGAAAATTGCTACTAATACCATTTAAATCCAAGCAGCTATAAGCTACAATTAAGCAAAAGGCAGCTCAAAGAGGACAATGAACCTACTGCTGTTCTAATGGCTCCATGCAGTAGAAAATGCGATATCACTGTGAAGTGTAGGATAAATACGTTTATACATAACAAATTTCTTTATTGAAGTGTTACAAACAGGATTACAGCTATGATAAAAGTCTACATTAACCCGACAGAGCCATAAGAAACTATGTTGATTACCTGTCATTAGCTCTGAAGTACACTAGTTTTTCATGTAATTAACCTGGGTAATGATATTAATCATTAAACTTGGGTAACTTGCGCTGAGGCTTCATGAGTGGAAAAAGTCCACCTTCTTTGTTGCCCCCATTAGCCTTAATATCCAGGAATGTAAGTTCTCACGAGCAGGGCCCTTTTCCCTTATGTGCTTTTCCAACATTTAATTAAACTATCTTCTAATCTATACTCCTTCCAACAGCATCAAATCGCACGTTTTGCTGTACTTATTTCAGTGTTTTTTGACAGACCCATATAGAGTTAAGTCCCATACTCACTTAACTCTGGGCTTTCTGAGCGATATTGTTCACTATATCGATTACGATGTGTGCTCCCACACATCTCTAACGCCCCCCCTCCCTCGTCCTACATGTTCAGGCGAGAGAGGTCCTTGTTAAAGACAGCCATGTAGAAGCCTGGCCGTCGACAGAACTTGCCGATGCTCACACCCCACCTCTGCTAATATCGGAGTCGGTAGGGGCTCTTTGAGTATGTATGAGGCTTGAATGAACAATCCAAAGTCTTATACAATTTCCCTTGCAATCCAGAACACTCCTTTCCAAACAATATAATGTACATACACACACTCACACACACAGAAGGATTGAGTAAATGATCAGAGGGTTAGATGGGTCAATCGACAACTGAATATAATAAAGTCATTGGCACAACATCCATTATGCCTACACATGGAGCAATGTGTGCCAAATCGTGCAAGACAGGTCATTCATCTTTCCGCCTGCTGAATGGATCAGCGAGTAAATGAATGACTGGCAGGATGCCCGCATTGGATCATGATAATGCCCACACATGGAAAGAGTTTAAAAGATTGGTTGCTCCAAAAATGGCCATATAGTTTAAAAAAAATCTTACCATGGGTGCGCAGATTAAGTTTATATACCGTGTATTTGTCCTACATTGTCTTGAATTGTAACTCACTGCGTTCTTGTTTTGCCTATTTGTTTATTTACTCTGTCATTGGGCGCTGCATATCCCTTGTGGCGCCATAGAAATAAAGGATGATGATAATGATAATAATAATAATAATAATAATAATAATAATAATAATAATAAGGCTTAATTCTAAAATGTAGATAACTGGTAGCAACATTCTTAAATGTGAAGGATTACTTCCCTTCCAAAATTCCATTAAATATATTAGGTCTACAAATATAGATGACCTTTATTTTAGAAGATCCACCGAGGAGCAATATTGTTTCGATTGGCTGCTGTGGGTAAGAGACACTACCATGCAGTCATGGTATTGTCTGGGAAACCCTCTCTAGCACCACACTCCATTGGGTGTTATCTTCTCTGCAGGCATAAGTTCTCAGCATTAACAAACAAAACCTATGCAACCATGCTGTGGGCACCTTACTTATTGCAAGCGTCACTACATGTTGCGCAGACATTATCGAAGCAAGTTGCCCTTCCGCACCAGAAATACACTTTAAAACCATAAAAAGGTCAGAAAACGACTACTGAAATAAAGGTATTTCCAGGATCACAGTAATACAATAAACACATTTTATTTGGCAAATAAAACATTATAGATCCCTTTTCCCGCCCCCTCAAAAAGCAGAGCAAAATAATTGCAATGTCAGTGCCAGCGGTTGCTCAGTGCCAAATAAAGCAACACTTTTATTGCTCCATATAAAGAGCAGAATCGGGCATAGTATCGGCAAACTGTATAGCGACAAATAAAATAAATGTAAAAAAAAAAAGTCTAAAATCAACACTAAAATAATCATCAGTGTACAGTATATGTCAGTTAAGTTCTGTATTTTTTAATTCAATTGGATCTGCGCTCTCGTCTCAATTCCATTTACTTTTATTGCTCCACCTGCGTCATCTATTTCCCGGAGCGTAAAACACTCCCAAACCCCCCTCCCCCCTCCTAGAGGTGGGGAGCAGTGTAAGCTTTTTATTATATAAGATTCATGTATTATCAAATTATCTATTAGAATTTTTTGACAATGTAGCGAATATCAAATAAGAAAGAAAGCAGTGACTTTATGCAACCCTGGTTGGGTGACAGCTGTCAGCTGTCGCCGGGCAGTGACGTGATCGGGAGGTGGGGCCGGGGTGGCGCTGGGAGATGACAGCATCTGCCAGCGGCGCCTTTACAGTACAGTAAACGGGACCTGGGTAGCGCCAGCCCGGATTACCCATTCACACTGCCCCTGGACCCGCGATGGTCCCGGGTCAACATCAACACCCGGATTGAAATACTGGGACCATCTTTCAGGACCCTTTCACACTGACCAATTTCCCGGGTTGTTGCGCGTTCATGTGCAATAACCTGGGAAATATTAAGGGGTATAATGAAGACCAGAAATACAGTTCCTGCTCTACATTTGAGGTGAACAGGTGTAGCAGGGAATTTCTAAATCATTAATGTGTACATACTGTACTATCCCCATTTATGATCCAATGGCTAAATTTACCCATAGCTAACACTGCAGACACCAGGATCCATTCCAACAGTTACATCATTATTGGCAAAAAAAAAAGAAAAAAGAAAAAACACAGTTCCTACTATTGGCATATGCTTGATCCAAATCAGCATTTTAGTAATTTCAATTGGTTTCTTCTTACAGAAGGACTTCAACAGGAACTAATAACAGAAGATCAATTCTAACAGCATCGATCGAGGTAAAATAGTGACGCAATAAAGGCAAATAATAAGCATGAAAAATGTGTCTCACATTAACTCCTCCTTGTGCAGAAAGCACCGAGCACTAGCTAAGGGATAAGGCAGGTGTGGTGTCACACAGTACATGTAAATGGAGCTGACTACCCAAGGTCAGAACAGGGAGGGTGACACCATTTGGTTGTCATGGCAACAAAACAGGCTGTCCCATTAGGGGTATAACACCACCTCAGCTTGAACCTGAAGGTTCTCCACACTTGTCCAGAGCAGGGCGTGAAACGACATTCACGTGTCAAATAACGCTGGTGTCACTTCTCAGCCTCATGTCCAGAGATCGCCCTTGTTTGCTGCCATGGCAAATTCCTGTAGTAATGGATATGCTATTTTTCACTTGTTACCGACAATTGTTAGACCTGCTAAACTGTAATAATCAGATATACTTACACAACCACACTGGCTACCAGGCAAACATGTAGGTAAGTATGGATAATGACAGTAATGATGCATAAATTACATTAGCCTTGAACCTGCTGTAGTCCCAGTCCATCGGAACCATAAGGAACAGACAAGCCTGCTATTTCTCAGCCTAGTTTTATACAGCCTCTGAACTAAACTCCGCCCTTATGCTATATGGCTAGAAGATATTTTACAGCGCTCTCACATGTAAACCTAGGCTCTTTAAGAGTGTAGCACCTTCACTTTGCCAGCAAGTATTGGGTCACAATGCAAGCACAATTTGTGTTTTAAAAACAGTCCAAACAAAACGATCTATAGTGGACCAGACCGGCATGTGCGATATACATAATTGTCAGACTCTAGGGGAAATTAAATTCAAAGTGAAAAGCATCCAAGCATTGCTGCAAACATATTGGCCATATACGCTAGTGACGCCATCACACGATTTACCTCACACCTTTTTATTCGCAGAAGCAATTGGCCATTTTGCGTTTATGTCCAAAACTGAACTCCCCATGTGACCGACCTTAGAATAACTAGGAAGAGGACCAATAAATATTATCTCTATATCTATGTAATGGGTACTACCATTTAAAAGACGACTTCAGTCTTTTAAATGCAACTAAAAGGGACATTACATTTATCAGTAAAGCATGAATCGTTATCAGTGCAAAACAATTAAGCTTTAGGAATGTTTAGGTCTACATTTACTCAGACTTACTATAAACATGCACTTAAGGGTCTGGGACGGATGGAGCCAAAATCCCAGCGGTTGGAATCCCAACGCCGTAATCCCGACCGCCGCAATGCCGGCAATTTCTCTCTCAAAGGGTGTCGACCGGGCCCGCTGCGTGGCAAGCGCAGCGAGCCCGCAAGGAGGGGCGATCCACGGCCCCCTTGTCGATATTTCATTGGTCGGGATTCTGGCATCGGTATTTCGACCACCGGGATTTCGTACTGAATCCGTCTGGGACACCTATTGCCCATAACTGCTATAAAAGAATTTCTCATGAATTATATGTAGAAAAAATACATAAATAGTCTAGTTTTTTTTCTTTTTTGCACTTTTGCAGAGAAATTAAATCTTCTGTAGCCAGAATAGAGCAAAATAAGTTGCTATTCTTAGGTACCCGCCAATAACAAGCACTTTCGTAATCGTGGAAGCCAGCTAGTACATGCTCAGTGTAAAATGACTCCTAAATAAGTCACGCTAACCTTGTACTATAAGTTCCACTATGTATGCCTTACTGACTAGGAGATGATCTGTTCACACCTCTCCTCCCATGTCATGTGCTTTTTTGAAAACATGTTCTCATTCATACAATTCCCTTGTCCGAAAGACTATTTGTAAAATGGAAGAATACTAAACATAAAAAGGTTAGCCAAGCTGTTGTGAGAAAGGTAATGAGATGCAGCTGTGTTTTAGAAGACATAATGGATACACTTGGTTGCTGACATTATGGGACTATGAGCACACACACAGATGACCAGGTCACTAATATGGAGCTTCCTGTTTCTGCAGGAAATCTATTCTCTATACTGCAAATATGGCATGCACAATGGCTGGGCACTCTACAAGATTAGAAATTAGTGATAACACATTTTACAACAACTGTATAGCTCCATACACACTACCTAATATTTTTTAAAGAAAATGCTCAGAAGGAAACTTCTGAGAGAATTTTTTTTTTTTAAATGAGTAGTTTGTTTGCTCAATGTAGTAAACAATGCAAGCTCCCACGCATTATTAATGACCCTCCAGTCTGAACATGCAGGTCAATTTGGCTGTATAGCCAAAGAACCGCACGTTGTCCAGGGCTCAGTTGTACTTGGGAAATCTGAACAAATTACTGAACAAACTATGGCAACAATACTTGCCAAGTTTTGCCAAGTTTTCATTTATTAATAAAAGTTCCAGACAAAGAGAGTATAAGGATCTATTACACATAGCAAACACAAGCTTACAATATTAGAATAAAGATAAAACCACTGTATAAATAAGCACATTCTAAGGGGAATCGCTAAGACAGGCAAAAATCACTCTGTGCATACATTTTTTTCCAGCCCAACCATTTTCCCCCCATCATCCGTCTGCATACACGCTGGGCAAAATCACCCAGTGCGTATGGACCTTAAGATAGGACAGAACAAGACGTTACTTCACCCTTTATTACATTGTCTTGTGTATAAAGGCAATCTAGAATAGTCCAGGCCAAAGTTAGTTCAACCCAACCAATAACTGCCCATCGCTCTAGTGCAGGGGTGGCCAAACCTGTCCTCAAGATCTACCAACAGTTCATGTTTTTCAGAGAACCTGTGGATGTATAGTAGGAATGAATGCAGGATGGTTGAAAATGTGACAGTTAGTAATGACTACAGCTGTTCACCAGCTAGGAGATTTGGGAAACATGTATACACAGCCTTAAAGATCTGCTCTAATAATACCCCTTTTACACCAGAGTTTGGACCCGGGATATTGCCGCTCCAGTCCGGGGCAGGGCATGGTGTAAATGGGCTTAAAAAAAAATAACACGGGTACTGTTCCCCGGGAATCTGACCCGGCAAAATGTTCAGGGTCGGACACGGGGCTTACCGGGGCTCAGGGTAGTGTAAATGGCCATTATCCGGGTTATTTGGTGGGTAGAGGGGCACGAAGAGCTGATTGGAGCTTCTGCGGCTCTGGCAGATGATGTCATCTGCTGAAGACCCGCACAGGGCACATGTAGCAGCGCAGCAGCAGCGTTACCGCGCTACCACGCTACAAGCACACTCCACAGCCTCATCTGCTGCAGCACACACTGCCTGTGCAGTGTGTTCCACTCTGGCTGACCCCAAATTGCTGAAAAGTACAGCACAAACTGCAACACAGCTACTCCGTCTGCCATCTTTGCTGCAATGCTGGGAGCAGAACCCACCCCCTCCCTTTTCCCTTTCTTGTGACCTCATCTCAAACAGCCCAAAGGTCCATTTTTAATGACACCAGCAAGGAAAGACAGGGCTGATCCGTTTTCAGTGTGAATATGTAGTGGCATGCGATGCGATTTTTGCGGGGTTTTTATGCATTTGTGAGAAAAATCGCATGCCATACGATGCCACGCGATGCGATGCGCTGCGATGGCATGCGATTTTGATCACAAATGCATCCAAATGCATTTAAATTAGTAGCAAGCATGTGAAATGCACCCCAAATGTCATTTTTCACACTGTACCACCCCCACTATCAACGCCAACCCGAAGCGTGGCGAGCCCGCGAGGGGTGGCGGTACGCGTCCTACGACCTTTTCATACCCCCACTATCCACGTCGGCGTGGAGTTGAGAATAGAAAGTGTGGCGAGCGCAGCGAGCCACCAAGCCCAAAGCATGGCGAGCGCAGCGAGCCCCGCGAGGGGACGCGGATACCTTCACAGGTATCTGTGTCCCCTCGTGGGCTTCACAGGTATCCATGTGCACTCACCACGCTTCGGGCTCGGTGGCTCGCTGCGCTCGCCACACTTTCTATTCTCATCTCCACGCCGATGTGGATAGTGGGGGTATGAAAAGGTCGTAGGACGCGTACCGCCGCCCCTCGCGGGCTTGCTGCGCTTGCCACGCTTCGGGTTGGCGTTAATAGTGGGGGTGGTACAGTGTGAAAAATGACATTTGGGGTGCATTTTACATGATTTTAACACATGTCCATGATTTTTGTGAAAAATGGCATCGCATGCGATTTTTCCCTGTACGATGCCCATTGTGGGAGCAGTGATACTACACAAGTACCATTTGTGCAAACAGATCTGCTTCTCTTTCACTTATGTGTTTTGCCTAGAGGTGTCATTTCGTAAAGTTAAAGGTGGACATTTATTAAACTTTCCAAAGTATTAGACTATCAGAGATGTTGCCCATACCAACCAATCAGCTTTTACCTAACATCTTTCAGGCACATAAATTATTAGGAGAAGTGAATTGGTTACTAAGGGCAACCTGTCCACTCTATATAAGGTTGAAGAATTGTATTGATCAATATTTGTGGGAACTTATTTACGGATTACTAATGTTCATGAGGCACTGGGAAATGGTTGTGCTATGGCCTTCTGAAAGTCTGTGCACAGAAGAGAAGAGGGAGCACTGCAATGCCCTGATGCTTTTGCTCACTGTGCCTCTTACAGCATATCATAGCACAGAAACATTGGTTACTGACAGAAAAGATATTGCAGTGAATATTGTAAAGATTTTGTCCTTACGGTAGTTGTATTCCTACAGTTATTGCTGCATAAGGGCATTGAGGCTGAATACCGACCTTATGCATAAAGTGAGGAATACATTTGAATCAATTATGCTAATCAGAACCAAATGGTGGCATTACTGCTGAGCTAGCACTAAAAGAGGAAGCTAAGAAATATGGTTGTAGAGCTACTGTAGGAATGGTACAGTATAAGAAGCAGATCTCCTTTGGACTTTGCTTAGAACACAGTGCAAAGCTTAATAGCTGATTATACTGCAGCAACACATATCTACGCCATTATCCGTATCTATTTGTCGGTCTTCAAAAATGTTCTACTAACTAGTTCACCATACTGTGGGGTTGATTGATAGGTGGGCGCTGCTGAGCCCACCCCTCACATCTGTTGCCGGAGTTTTAGGTGCAATAATATGAAAAGGATAGCACCAGCCTTCCTTCCCCTTGTGTACTAGCGTGTGTCTGAATGTATAAACCAAAGGACACCTAATTCCAGCTCCTTCACATACAGTAACAGACACACCACCAATGCTCAACTATACAAACATCGTCATTGTGTCACACCCCTGTATATGTTTTTAGGTATTACAATAAGCAAATACACTGTACGTCTACATACATTAACCTTCTTATCCTATGGTGACAACTCTTGATTTCTCAGGTTTGATTAAATACCACGTTTAAAAAAAAAAAATTTAAAGTTACATTTTTTTTAAGTTCCCAAGGTTTTATCCCAGATAATTGGATATCCTCTATCACTGCGATTTGCACTCATCCCACCTACTGTCAGCCTCTAGTTTCCAGTCTTCTATGCAATTTCTTTCAACTTTATTTACACTAAAACGCAGCTGATGCTTAATTAATGCACATGGCTTAAAGAGAATAGGTCAAACGTTAAGCTAAAAAACAACTAGTAGTTAAAAAAAAGGAGAGTAAGAAGAGGTTTTGAGAACCTTCCATTGAGTTAAAAATATATATATTTTGGTGGAGTGGGGGGGGGGGGGGGATACCTTGCTCCGAAAAGCTTACAATTTCAAAGGAGGGGAGACAGACAGGTGACATTAGGTACTGGCAAGGAGGCCTGAAGGTAGGTAGGATGATAGGGATGACCAAGACATGAAGGTGGCTGATGAGGAGAGCAGCCTCGGTATTTGGTAATGTGGAAGGGTACACTTTGATGGACAAGGTCGGGGAGAGTCAAATAAAGCAAGCAAGCTTGTTACAGTGAAGGGATATGTGCATGGGATAGGCGAGAGGCGACTGTCATTGGCACAATCCCATTACGAAGATCAGTATCACACAACATTTATTTCTGTCACATACAATAAGAACCTATCCACCTACACCAGCTTATCATACACCATTTTTACCAATGAGAAGAAGACTTGATGGAGAAACAAAGAAACGGCTATCTATTTAGCAAGGAAAAAGATTTCCCCTCTTAAGATTTCTTGTTATTGGTCAAAGCAGTGAAGATGTCAAATAACTGTACTCAGTGACGTTTCAATAAGATCAAGAAAAAAAGTGATCAGAAACATTGTCAATGTCAGATCCGGCAAAGTCATCACTTCCAATGAGGCAGTCAGGTCCTTGTCATCCTATATTACACTATAAATGACGATTTTCCTCCAGTTGACAGTTTTTAACAGCAGTTTGTGTCAGGGGATTTATTGGTAAATGGAAATGTGCAGTAGCAGCTTGTTTCCTGGGATGCAGTTTCCATAATACAAGGTGAGGAAGCCAGCCCAGCTCATATGGTACAAAAAGCTTTGAAATATGATCCACCTCTTGTTACAGGAGGTGAGATCTCAATACATTCTGTTATCCACCCAAAAACAGGCAGATGGCATTAGGAAAATGCCCCTTATAGTGGCTAGGTTACATTCCTAATTACTTTGTCTTGCCTCTGGCATAACAGGCACTTAGAACAGCCCTAAAGAATTCATATTTCATTGCATCTGACCAGGAGAACAGTGTGAGACAATTGGTGTTTGCAGCCTATTTTTTTGTTTTAAGCATCAAATACATTAAATAAAATGTATCTCCATTACAGAGGCAAAGCAATCTTTCAATGTTATTGGACAATAAATCCATTGATTAGTCAGTCAGAGCGCAGGCAGTGCGCAAAGGATCCCCGCATAGCCTATTAAAAGAAATCTATAGCTTCTGCATTATTGGGAAAACACTAAATCAAACCCAACTGTAGAAAGTGTCTTTGTATGAAATGCGACCAACATTTACAGTATAATTTACCTAGTTTAAGCTGCAGCATTAATATTCTCTTCAGATAATTGTGTACTCCAGCCAGGGCTGCCACTAGGAATTTTGGGGCCCAGGACTGATTTCCAGACCACCCCCACCCCCCACCCCCCTTTTGCGCTTGCACAGTAGTCTGACCTTCCTGGGACAGAAGCAGCCATGCTGGGCACTGTGGAGTGGCTTCTTCAATGCAGGACGCCGGTGGACAATTAAAATGCAGCACCTGCTGGTGAGCCAATCAGAGCTCGTGTACCGGCAGCTGCTCTGATTGGCTAATGGTACACGAGCTCTGATTGGCTCAAAAGCGGGTGCAGCAGCTTAATTGGTGCTAGCATCTTGCATTGAAGAAGCCTGTGCTTCGGGATCTGAGTCCCAAGCGCGGCCCTGACTCCAGCTGATGTTTCTCTATATTACTACAGTATATAACCTAGATTTACTGGATCCTGTAGTATGGATTAGTCGTCTATAAGAGGAACAATAATAATAATAATAATAATAATAATAATAATGATGAAGTAACAAATAAGTATCAAACTTCAGAATGGTCACCAAACCTCAAAAGCAAAAGGTTTGTGCACACGGGTTAGATCTGGCATTCGATTTGATTTTGATATGCCGTTTGATTTCTACTATATAGTCTTGCCAGGCAAGATTATTTTTCTTTTCGATTTCCACTATACATGAACGCGCATTGGGATTGAATCTGCATCAAATGCTGCTAAAAGCATTCGATTTTGATTCGATTTGATTTTGCGGTACTTGTGTATTATCACGGCGCCCGATTTCATCTAAATCGCATACGATATCGCATCCGATTTATCGGCCAATTTGCAGCCGATTTTTTTTGGCCAATTTGATCTGCGATGCGATTTTGCGGCCGATTTGTATCCGATTTTTTGCAGATTTTCGGTCATTTCCTGACGATTTGCATGTTATTCCATCCTTGCACACCCCCAGGTACTATGTGATGGTATGCGATGTGATTTTCGGGAAAATGCCCCTGACTGTACAATTAAATATCTCATAGCAACGCATGCCAGCAAGTGGCATGCGATAAGATGTGATTCGCAATGGTAAATGCACCCCCATTGTTAACGCCACCCCCACTATCAACGCCAACCCGAAGCGTGGTGAGCGCAGCGAACCCACGAGGAGCGGCGGTACGCATCCTCCGACCTTTTCACACACCCACTATCCACGTCGGCGTGGAGTTGATTGTAGATAGTGTGGCGAGCGCAGCGAGTCACCAAGCCCGAAGCGTGGCGAGCGGACGCGGATTACTTTACATGTATACCGCGTCCCATCGCGGGGCTCGCCACACTATCTAAAATCAACTCCACGCCGACGTGGATAGTGGGGGTATGAAAAGGTCAAAAGGACGCGTACCGCTGCGCTCGCCACGCTTTGGCATTGATAGTTGGGTTGGGGTTGACAATGGGGGGAGGGGGGCATTTAACATTGTAAGCACCCATCAGCGTGATTGTACAATTACAAATCGAATCGCTTCATATGCATCGCATGGCATGCATCACATGCCACTATATTGCATGCGATGCACTACGATGGAAATCGGGGGTGTGCAAGGTGTGCAATGATGGAACAGCATGCAAATCAGCCGGAAAAAGTGAAAAATCGGACGAAAATCGGCCGGAAATCGACCGCAAAATCGCATCCGATTTTTGCATGCGATTTGCGGCCGATTTCGTGGGCGCCGTGATAATACACAAGTACCGATTTTGCTTCTATAATAGAAAACTAGTGCATAGCTTACTGTGTGCACCCTCTAATGAATGAGCTAATATAAATATATGAGGGTGGCATGCATCAAGCATCGCATTTTGCATAGGTATTTCCACCACTTACTGCATGCATAGCAAATGTGCATGAAGGAAAGCTCTTCCGATAAGAGATGGCCACTGCAATATCAGGACTTCTGGGTTTATGAGCCAGGAGTCCTTCTGCACACAGGTCCATCAGGGGGAAACTGAGAGATCCTACTAGATCTCCACTGGGAACTACAATATGTGAGAAGAATACCATAGGCGTCTATGAGGCAGCGTGTTGCCTATCGCATAGAGGCGCCACAAAGTTTCTGGAGCTCATACATACCGTATGGGGGTTTTAACCACATGTTGCCATTAGTACCTCACTCTCACTATCTGGCATGGTATGAAATGTTTTGTCAACATATTTCTTGACATTACTACACATTTTATATATTTAATAACTATTTTTTGCTTTGTTGTCTTTAAAAAAAGGATACTCATGACCTACACCAGTGTTTCCCAAACTGTGTGCCGTGGCTCCCTGGGGTGCCTCAGGACACTTGCAGGGGTGCCCTGGGTTGGTGATCCAGGACCAATACAAATTATTAATGGCTAATTATTTATAAGCAAAACAAGTGCTGGTGGCTGCCAATTATAAAATGTGTATAAACAGAAGCAAATCCTGGCCTTTACCAAATAACTGACCCTAAGAATCACATATAAACCCAATCTAATAAATAAATATTTGGCCTAGGGGTGCCGTGAAAATGTTTTTGATACTCTAGGGTGCCGTGAGTCAAAAAAGATTGGGAACCCCTGACCTACACTATCTTCATGGTTAGGATTTCTATAATACACAGGAAGGTCGACATGTCATTATGTCAACATGCATTAGGTCGACAGTCAAAAGGTCAACATGGGGTTTTTCGCTTTTCACTTTTTTGAGACTTAGGGCCTGGTGGGAGAATAAACGAGTGCGCCAAACCCCAAGCACGGAGAGCGCAGCAAGACATACGAGGGGACGCAGTGCACTTTTTTAGTGTCCATGTCTACTGTGTCGACATTAGGGACAAAAGACTTTAAAAACCTCATGTCGACCTAGCCCAATGCTTGTGTCAACCTAATGACATGTTGACCTAAGCCCGTGTGTCGACCTTGGTTGGTGTCGACCTTCAGTGGTCAATGCAATGCATGTCGACCTTTGTGCTGTTGACCCTATGACCCATACCTCTCCTCCCTCCCCTTAAATTGCAGCGACAAGCTTCCAGAAAGAGGTAATTGCGGTTCCCCAAAATAATCAGACTGTCAATCCCTGACATTTGGTTGCACAAAGTACGAATGATCGCCAGGAAGCTGAACTCATCCCTCTGATACAGAGGAACATGGTTATGCCAAATGTCTGTTAGCATATTCACCAGCAGTTGTGGAGAAGGAAGTTATACATATAATAACAGCTGCTAGCCGAAGGGTGAGGTGATAAGAACAAACATAGGTCATTTTGCTTTTAGCTATCGGTTGTAAGTTTAGAAAGTAATGTTTATCCATGATAAGTTTGTTAAGTAATGAATATGTAAATAAGACGACAAGCCTGTTTTGCCATATGCAACTTTACAACAATATTGAAATCCATTTACACTGGGTGTCAACCAACATCAGCCCAGCCTCTTTATCAACCTGTGATCAACTTTTGCTTTTGGCATCTCTTCAGTGCAGGGAAGAGGGAGGGGACTGGGGGCTGCTCAGTCACTAAGAGAGCGCTGGGCACACCCCCAAAGATGATCAAACCGGAGGTCGCAGCGTTATGCCCCTGTCCCTTTACCCAAGGCCCCGAGCAGTCTCCCCATAGCTCTGCCCCTTTTAGGCCATGAGTTAAGGGGGCCTACACATAGGGAGATTTGCTCATTGTTCTGAGCTATGCTAGATCCCTCACCAAGATCGCTGAGCACACAGCAACGTGACAGAGCTGCATCTCTGGTGAGAAAACTGTCCCTGACCGGCGATTAACTAGATTTATCCAGCATGCTGAATATTAATAGGACGGTAAATGGTAACGTACAGGGCCACGCATCACTATGCCCTGAAATGTTGGCCCTATAACAAACACTACTCACACTTTACACCTGACAGACAATCTGTGAGTTATGGTACGCTCTGTAACTGCTTTAAACCCAGACAATATTCTTTGGCTTCAGCTGCACATATAAATGTGGCCGGCGTTTTTTGCATGCCAGGGCTGCTTGTCAGTATCAGTCTAGTCCTGGTGGTATCTAAAACATACCAGATAGCAAGAGCCCAGTGCGCATGTTGTACAGGTGCCTATGCACACTAATGAAGTAAGGCACAGAGGTAAAAGACAGCAACGGAGTCCTTCTTAAGCTATCCCAAATGTGAGTAGGGCATATATGTGCTGTGCCATGTTTATAATGTGCAAATCTCTTAATGCTCAACATATTAGAACTTCATGTCTCTTTGAATGCATAGTTGAAAAATCAGTTAATTCTGGACATCGACAGCTTTGGCTCACAAACAATATAGGCACTTACTCTATAACTCAGCGCACGTGAAAAAGAAGCAAGCATACAATTTCAGCACAATACTGTATAGAGCAGGGCTGGGCAATAAGCAGCCCTCCAGCTGTTGATGAACTACACATCCCAGCATTCCTTGTCTTAGTTTTGCTATTTGACCATGCTGAAACTGATGCAAGACATGCTGGGATGTTTAGTTCCATCAACAGCTAGAGAGCTGCTTATTGCCCACCCGTGGTATAGAGGCTGAGATGTATGGAAACAGTAAAACAGCCTGTACAGCTGTTGCTGCTTTCAAAACTATATACATAGCCAGAGCAGGGACAGCAGACACCTGTCTTCAACTTGTTAATTTGTCAAGTACCTTTGCATTACAACCATTTAAATGTGTAATATTGCTCATTAATATTATCCGCATGCTTGGTCAGACAGTGAAAACACAAAAGACTTATACTTAGTGTACTTGGTGAGCTACAGTGTCCGTCATCTGTCAGTCAGCATAAAACTAAATAACAGTTATTTGCTGATCTATTTCTAGTCTCTTGGTTTATGCTGCTTTTTAGAACAGATAAATCTAAGGACTACCGATTTGTATTAATTAAATTGCAAGAAGTGCGGTCTGCAACTTTAAGACCTTAGCACAGCAGTAACTGACGAATGAACAGAGAATACAGGATTTACCACCTCCTTGGACAAGCACCAAAAACATGTCTTAATCCCTTCTAGAAATCAATCTGTTCTCCATGCCAACACTCCCTGTGCTTAGCCAATTTCCTCCACAGGGGAGGGTCGTACTTAGAGTAAAGAGAGAGACGGCTACAGTGTACCTCGGCGGCAGCTGCAGGAAGCACCACTGCAGAGGCAGCATTTGTTGGGGACTTGTCATAACAATGAACTTGAGTCTACGCTGCTTCAAGACCTTGTAGGGTGTTGGAAGGCCAGCAGCTCTCACACACGGGGGCCGGCATCTCTTCAGTCAAATATGGGAAAGCAGACTGAAAACACGCACTGCAGAATATTTCTGCCTTTCTCCCTCTGCCCAAAACGATACCAAATGCACAAAATGTTACACAGTCAAACACATTCATAACAGAGAGCCGAGAGGTCCCTTGTGCACAAATTCCGAGTACTAGACAGACAGGGCAAAATGGCTGAGGCTTTAAAAGAGGAAGGACTTGGGGGCTTCATTAATTAGGCACGTTCTATCATCCTCTTGCAAAGTAATATTTAAAATGCCAGGCTCATAGTTTTATACACTGCAGTGATTTGCATTCAGTTCTTTCTAGAAATCGTCTGTATTCCTCTATGATGATCAATGTTTCCTTATGAGGAGCTGCATATTACATGTGCACCCTCTTCGCACTTCACAGAGCAGTGCGCAGACCCCTATATTTTGCTTTGGTTCTAATTTATCATATTTCGGTTTTTGGCAAAATCACCCTCGGATTTCAGTTTAGTATAAAATTAAATAATAAAATCCATGTAAGTGGACAAAAATCCATAAAAACTGCTAACATGTAATTTCTGAAACCCCAAATCTGGATATAAAATATATTAAATACAAATTCCTAACCTCACAAATATTTAAATCAAACCTGTTTTTGAATCAGATCTCCTCAGGGATCCGGACCGGGTTTTGGTTCAGTTTGGATCCACAGAATTCAAGCGGAGTCAGATTTCTGGAGAATCAAACTGTGCATCTCCAATAAATGGAATTTGTTACCAGTTAAAAGTCACATCACCATCAAGGGGATTTATTTTTAATCCTAGAGAAAAAAACCTCAATCCCTAACTGACCTTTACATTTTTTGAGAATTGAATAGAATATATCCTAAGCATTGATTGTCATTACCACCTTTTTTGGAATTATATTCCAACTATCTACGACTTTTGTGGCAATGTGTTTCCTAAAGCTGCCACACTAGTTTTAATGTCTGTCCTCGTCTTAAAATATTTTTCCTGTTCTGTAAGAAAAAAAACGCTCTCCATTAATTTACTCAAGCTATACACATTGCAGTCGTTTAGGCTTTCCCGGTAAGTTTTGTGGTGTAGAACATGGGACATTTTAGAAGCATTTGCAAAATCTCTTTTTAAAAAGCTCCATGTTTTTAAAACCTGAAGTTTGGAAACAAAAAATATATGAAGAGCGTACACGGTTTTCTCTGAGTGAACATTATTCCAAAGTATCAAATTTATTTTTAGCTGCATACTGGCTTTACTCTTATGAGGAGCATATAAATCAGAAGTCCTCCATTACAAAGAATGCTGGGAGGTATCTGTTCTTGGACTTCAGGATATTATCATTAACAGCAGCAACGCTAACAAAAATATAGAAAACATAGCAACACTCAAAGGAAAATTTTTATATTCGCCAATTTTAAATAATATTAAAATATACCATGCCAGTGTTATACAGGTTGAGTATCCCGTATCCGAATTATTCCAAAAACCGTGTTTTTTTGGAATTCAAAAACACCCCCCCCTTTTTTTTTTTAATACTTACCAAGTCCCCAGGGGTCCACGGCAGGCCTTCAGCATCCTCTAAGTTGTCTTCAGTGGTCCCAGGAGTGCATTGCGCGAGTGTGTGCGCGCGCGCGCCGGTGACATCACCGGCGCGCCTGGGAACTTGTGCAATGCACTCCTGGGACCGCTGTAGATGCCGGAGATGAAGCTGAAGGCCTGCCATGGACGCCGGGGGGCTCCATGGATACCAAGGGACCATCGGGGCACCACCAGGGGACACGTAAGTATGTTTAAAAATAATTATTCCAAAATCCAGAAAAATCCCTTATCCGGAATGCTCGTGGTCCAGAGAATTTCGTATAAGGGATACTCAACCTGTAATAAGACACTGTATGCAGCAATACATTATTCAACTATATACTGTAATGAAAAGTAGTGTTTTATAGTGGACTCCAATACCCCATCCATACACACTAGCCAACTCTAAGACGGCCTGGCCACGGCCGATAATATGAGTACACATTCAGCCATATATTCTGCCATTATTGTTCAGTGACATCACTGGGACCCACTGAACATGCAGGTTGTTTGAATATATAGCCAAATTGGCCTGCAAGTTCAGTAGACATCAATCATCGCTAATGACAGATGAGAGTGCACAGTTATCAATATAGTAAACTATATCCCTCTGAATGCCCTTTATGAGAGATATCTTTCACTTTTTAATACTCCAAACATGTGCAGATGGTTTGTTGAATTTAGTATCCAAAAAGAACTCTGCATCTTTATGTAAAATTATTTCTGTATGTAGAAGTCACATCTTTCTCAGAGTTCTGTGTCTCCCTGAGAAGACAGCCAGCACATACCAGTAATTGACCTATATCCAGTAGAGTAGGGCTATTTGCTAGTGGCAAGGTCTGTTTGTTTTGGAAGTAGTACGCCCAGTTTACTGCATGCAATAAGGATAATAATTCAAGGCCCTGTACGAGCAGATCAGTGAGGGACAGATGGCCTTCTCCGTTTATATTGTAAGGAGTTATCTAAAACTTTGCATAAAATTAGACAGATGTATTTTCCTGCCAGTCAAATATTATTGCCTAAAAACTTAAAATCAAAAAGTCTGAAAAAAGCCATCAATTTTACGCATGACTTTGGCAGATGGTTAAGATGTACAAATGCTATTCAGTTAAAATCTACAGTACTGTATTTAAATAGACTTAAAATCAAAATCACAATGAGTTATGCTGCTGTACAAGGTAATGCAGAGGGTATTAATAACTGAGGCAGTGTGGGGAATTTATTTTATTTATATGAATGGTTTTCATTTGCAGTAATTAGAGCATAGATAGACTTTATTCTAATGCGTGTTCATGCAACAAAATGGCTGCTTCCACTGTATGTAGACAACAGGAGGTACTAAGCATTCAGTATTAAAATGTGTGAATGTAACAATAGATACCAGGAAGCTTGTATTTGCCTGGTGGGAGGTATCTGGATGTCAAGTTAAATACAATTATTGCATGGTGTCATAAGATGTAAATATAGAAAACTTTTCCTTACAAGTTTCAATTCAGGGTAATGAAGATGGACAGCTTACAGTATGATTAACAGCATTGGGAGACCATGCGCCTCCAGGTCTAATCAATACAAAATCCCTATTAGCTCTAACACCAGCCTAGTACAAACATCATGCAGAATACCAATTCTCTCAAATCTGGGTTAGCAAACTGCTTAAAATGCACTCTCACTGATAAGGGACGACATTGATTGGGGTATTTCTTATGCTTTCCACTGAGACAATACCGAGAAAGTTCTGAAAGGACACAGAGGATAATCCATCCTAACCCCTAAAAGGGCCAAATTAATTTTCTCTGTACTTTTCACTGTGTTTAAATTAAACCGCTCTACACCAGGACAACAGACCACATTCCATTTTATGGGACAAAAACATACAAAAATTAGATGTCATAAATATAACATGTAGATTATAGTAACAACCTTTCCTCGTTCCTAGTGATACACTACCCTGACCTTTATGCATCACATGACATGGCCACATCAATCGCATGCAATGCAGGTCTATCTATCTATATTAAACACACACACCACACTACCCAGCGCAAGGTACATGAAAAGTTCAGCCTTCTTGAATAGTGTGAGGCTTCTTCCACATTAATTGCACACGAGCAACAGAAAAATGTACTGGAAAATAAATGCTCACCCACATTAAAGTTTCCAGCACACAGCTCACCAATGCATAAGAGTGTATTCATATACACCCCACATAAGTGGACTGGAATCAGTTCGTGTAAAAGGAGCAGCACTGCATACCATGCAGCACTGGATCGTTAACGTGTGGTGTCACACGGAAGGGTATGACATCACCGCATCTCCAGGAATAGGCCATGCCCAAATGCGTTTCATCACAAGAATGAACTTTGACACCCACCAATGAAGTCCATTCAAATAAATCCAGCCTAGACAGTGCTCTGATCAACATTCTGGTGGGAAACCTTAGGTTCTGGCATTCAAGTGGCTGTTACTTTGGCACGTACCACCTACCCAAACACTGTTGCATTCCAGCAGGCTATTGCGCCTTGCAGAACTGCTAGAATTGTCTGGGAATGGTTTGAGGAACATGACAAAAAGGTGCAAAAAGTGCAGTAAGAATTGGGTGCCAGGCCATCTCATTACAAACCGCAAACAGTTTATTTAAAGTTCAAACCGGGTTATCATGGAAATAACATTTAAATGGACTTGCTCTTCTCCAGCACAACATTCATATAGATTAGATCAGATAACATCAGTCCAGCACTTCCTTCTAGCAACAGAAATAATGATGGGACAACAGTACATTGCATACCAGTGTATCCTGAGACCAGTAGTGCTACAGCAGCACACTTGGATTATTTTTGGTGTGTTCTCCCCCTATTTGCTGGGGATGCTCTCAGTCTACCTAAACGGGATTTCTCATCGATTCATTAATGGGGGGGCCCTTTCGTGGACCGTTTACAACCACCACATCATCCTTTTCCAAGACTCACACCTCTTGCAATCTTCTAGTGGTCCTTCCACGGATCTCTGCATACTGCTGCCCTCACGCTGTAAATGTGGAATCTCTCAATCTTCATAGGAACACTCACGTGCTGCTCCATAATGCCAGGGACCATGGAACACACTTTGGCCTGTTGATGGCCCCAGGAAGGGTTATCTCCCTGGGACACTAGCCTGTGTTCTGCATCTCTGTTAAACTCACACTCTGACCAACTCCTGTCTTTTGTCCATAGACCCCCTCACTCCCTGTCCTACTCCCCTACATGTGGCAGGATCTTTAAGAACTGGTTTACACCATGGAATGGTTTTTAAAACTTTCCAGTGTCGGTTAACCCCTGCCTTTCCAGCATCTATTCACTCCTTCCATTCCAGTATGCACCACTGTCATTTATAGATGTTGAGAAGAACGCTTATCACTTTTAAGTGTCACATTCATCATGTTTGTAGAAAATGCGAAAATGTTGGGCAGTCACTGCCAAATGTAGTAGACCAAGACATGCTGGTAAATACTGCATGTCCAACCCAAAATTACTGCTTTGTTGCAGTGATACAGTGTTCAATTATTGGGATGATCAGCTTAGGCTGTGTACACACTTGGCCTACTGTCAATGATCGACGCACCCAGCGTTTGTGACCGATTTTGATAAGCAGACATTCACTAATTGGCTGCAGGATATATCTGGGCAGACATCACAACTAGGTGGGCATTTAAATTTGCCAGCTACGTTATGTCATCATTTTCAGAAGTTCCTGTGGCCAGCATAATGGTGTTGGTTGGTCGCCCATGCACATATGCAATTATTCCAACACGATAGTCTGTACCCAGCATAATTTTCAGCCGATTGGCACAATAGCTGAACAATGGAAAGCTAGAATTAGCATTGAAAGGTCAGTTTAAAGAAGACTTTGTAAGACTGGTTATCGAATCATTATTGTACTGTTATATGCAAATAAGGCAGATAAGGAGCGGTTCTCAAGTGTGCCCCCAGATCTAGAGATGCCCAAAACAGTTTACAGTCACCACCAGCTCAATTGTTATTTACTGGTCTCTTCTTTTCATGTAAAGGGCCAATGTATTTTATTTTTGTTACCCGTGGAGACCATTATGATTGTTTTTTTTTATATGGCGCAATGGAATATGCTGCGCTATATAAGAAACTTTTAATAAATAAATATTAATAAATATGGGGGCCAATAGTTGTGTTTTTTCTTTCCAGTGGAACCTATGTGTTTTGCCCTGTGGGGAGATCTCATGGTGTGCCTTGGCAATTTTAAAATCTTATTTAGTGTGCTGCACGGTACAAAGGTTGAAAATCTTTGAAATAAGGGAAGCAAAGCTGCTTAATATGAAGTATATGGTGTACAAATACTGAATAGTGTTAGGTTACTAAATGAGACATGATACACACACCACACAATCAGGCAAGGCGTTTAAAATGGTGGTGACATGTTACCAGATATATAAAATAATAATGCTTCAGTAAACTGTAACTGTATATTATATCCACTGCCAAATTGAAAGAAACGTGTGGATAAAATGAAAAAAGTGAACCGTTTAGGTCATTTAATAAAAAAAAAACATCATGACAAAGTAAGGGGAAGATTTATAAAATAAACATTTTGTATTTGAATAAAAACAATTTATGTAAAGCATTCATATTACGGGCCTATTTTTCCATATAGAATGTATACCAAATACGGTTAGACAAGCTCTACAGCACATGAACCTCTGGTTTACACTAATGTCATATATAGTTTATTTTAAAGACTTGAACTCCATTTATATAAAGGGCATGCCATCTTAATAAATGAGTAGCATTAAAAAAACATGTTAACATTCTACCGCAGCTGCATAACGGACTAAAGATTGTAAAATATATTTGATTTCTTTGTTTGTTTGTTTGTTTTATATATACACGGGTGCCGGATAATATCCCAACAGTTGGGATTCTGACTGTCAGTACACCAACATTGTAAACCCTGCGCTTGCCCCTCTGTCGGAGTACTGGCAAAGGGGATTCGATTGTCAGAGCGGAATACCACACACATATACAAAACAGGTTATATACCTGTCCTAATAAACTTTTTTTTGCATCTGCTATTCCCAAGGTCCAGACCTTTAGCATAAGGCCAAAGGGAACTTAGTAAGAATATAATGCAAAAAAAAAAACGTATTTCATGAAAAGATGATATGTCAAACTAAGCAGTTTCTTGCAGGAGAGTGCATGGGGGTTGGCTTATTGTGTGTGTTGTGCTAGATGCGATGCTATCTAGAACAAAAAGTACTGCCTGCACACAAGAACTAAGCGGGAGATATTCGCAAGCCAAAATAAACACGGTGCGATTTGAACTACACACGATGAGTGTATCGCACCATGTATGGGAACCATAACGGAAGGAAAATTATTTATCTAAATGGGATGGATTGCATTTGCAGTATATAGTCTGGTAATCCCAAGGTTGTGGTGTCACATATTATAGAAAATAACATGAATTTGGTCCCAAATGTACGGTTTAATATTTCTTAAAGGATCACTTTAATTTTAGGACATTTTATTGATTATGCTGCTATGGCAAGTATAAGATAACTGGAAATAATAGGATAAATCAGTTATCTATATAAAAAGATGAAGAGTGTGAGCATGTCTGTTGCATTGCGGAGACACTGTGTCACTTAGAGATGCCAAATTCGCCAACAAGGTAACTCTGAGGTGCACACCACCAGGTCCAAAGACATTTTTGGGAAAGTAATTTACTTAGAAATTTAAAGAACACCAAGGTTTAATTTGCCTTGATTCATGATCGGGGAAAAAGATAGACTACCTCGGAAACAGATGACGAAGGCACACCAAATTTGACAAAATTTCATTGTTGTCACAGAGTATGAATGCAAACACATTCTAACATTTTGGTGGAGGCTTTGAACAATTAGGAATAATTGGGGATATACATATACCACACAGCACACACGTATACATTGTACACACACACACACACACACACACCAGACCGACCACCACATACACAAATACGTAGTGCACCTTATACACTTACATATGGGACAGATACAAAAAACACAACACATACACACACGTTTAACACATCACACACAAAAAATGAATGCATCATAAGTGCTAGATCTCAGAAGTGGATGTGCAATTCATCAACACACACAAGCGATCCAGTCAGGAGCGGTGCGTGTCAAACAGCACCACCACACCAGATTTCATTGCTGCCATTAAGTATCAATGCCAACAGATTCTAACACTATGGTGGAGGTTTTAACAAATTACAATCTTGTGTTGTTGGCACAGCATAAGATGGAATTTTACAGCAATTTTGGAAATTCAAAAGCCCCAAAGGTTTTCCCAGGCAACACCAGGTGGGTCAGCTCATTTAAAAATAAATTAGTACTACTGCTTCTCACAGCTTGAGTTTTGTCCACCAGGTACGGTGGAGAAATGCTTAAGCCCCATACACAATATATCATGTTGGTCACAGCCAATATAGTTACCAATATCAGCCGTGGGTCCCAGATATTGAGCATACACACTGAATAATATCTGTAAAAGATATCGTTCAGTGAAATCTGCTGGACCCGCTAAGCATGCAGGTCCATGCCAAATTGACCTGCATGTTCAACAGGCAGCGAGGCTCATTAATGACGAGCGGGAGTGCGCATTGTTAACAACATGGAGTGTACACACAAGAGGATATAGTAAAAGATATCTCTCAGAAAACCCTTTTTGGAGGGATGTCTTTTACTATATCCTCCAGTGTGTATGGGGCTTAAGCAATGTAAAGATGAATGTGGGGGAAGGAGAGATGTGGGTGGCTGTGTGTGTGGTTTTTGCTTATAAATGTTTTCGCTAGGCGGTTACAAATTGCAAAAAAAACATTAGTGGCAGGCAGTGGCGTAAGTTCATCCCAGTTCCCCGGAGGCAAGATAAGTATTGGTGCCTCCCTCCCCTCCCCCCCCCCCAAAAAAAAGCTAATTCAGTAAGGTGATGTTAGAGGGGGAGTCAGCCACATTAGCAATATCAACTGCTTTCATTTGACGGATTCAAACTTGAAGGGGTGGAGTGGTGTCCCCTTGGGAACAGGAGCCCGGTGGCAGATGTCTCCATTGCCTCCCAGAGTTCTGCCTCTGGTAGCAGGAGTAATGGATAGTAGATCCCATATCTGTATATAAATTAAACTATAACTTGGGGTTAACAATTCAAATAGGAATACTGCATTTATCTGCCATCTGTTAGAATCTCTAGAAAAAAAAAACGTAGCACAATAATATTATATGGAACATATTAGTAAATATTTGCAAAATGCACAACCAGGAAAACTGCAGCTGCAGCTCTGTGCGCTGCTAAGTGTTTATCCAACCATTCCTCCAGGCCCTTGCACAGAGAATCTGGCAGGGAAGAGAGAATGAGCAGTCTTCTGCAGCCAGAACTTTGTGGCTACGATATGCAATGTGTTGGTGGGAACATATGTCGGGAAAACCTCAAACTGAAGCAGTGTAGACAAAAGTACGCCCTCATTAGCATCTGCTACACAAAGCCAACTCATTCTGTCAGCAAACTATAGAACTAAAAGTAAATCTCATTGCACACACTGAAATGGCTACAGCTACTATACTGAAAATGCTAATTAACAAGAGTTCAAAATAATATTGCACTTGTAATGTAAATGATAGGAATCTGTTAAGTAGCTCTTTACTTAATCTATTTAAGCAAAGTTTTGTCCAGAAATGATCCAGAGGATGCAGGGTTTTTTTTCCCCAAGCATTTAAAAGACACATACATATGGACTGGGGAGGAGGGATATAAAAATGAAGTGGCCCAGTAACAATGATGTGATCCTTCAGCTAATGACTACAGCACCCCACTCCTTTTCCTGGACCCCCCTCCCCCCCGACGAAGCACCACAATGAAGCACCACAATGAATAGGTTATGACAATTTGCCCCACTGTGCCTTGTGGCTTAGTAAATAGAGGGGGGTTCATTGTATCACTCCAATATTTGCCCAATTCTCTGGGAGAAGAAAAACATCTGGCGGAGAATATAAAAATACGGACTTGTGCCTAATGTAGGGTACACACCACGACGACCCGCTCACGATGCACATTGTGAGCGCGTCGTCAGTGTTTCTTCAGACCCGATCACGATGATGCGGGGGGCACGACCCGCTCACGATGTGCACCGTGAGCGGGTCCGATCCAATGGCGACCTACACCCGGCAGTATGGTCGTTATTCAGATCCTACCTGCAGCAGGTAGGATGTGAATAACAACAGACCGACCCGCGGGACCGCGCATCGGATCAGTATCGGTCCACACCAGGACAGAAAAGGGCCCAATCACCACACAATCTACATCCAATTGGTCGGAATTGGATCTAGATTGAAGGGATCGGGCCCTAGTCGTCCTGGTGTGTACCAGGCATTAGACTGTAAACTCTGATGGTTAGGGACCTCCACCACCTTCATTCTCCTCCTGCTCTATGCCTTTTACTTTAGATCAGACATTTAGGAGCAATTCAATAGATCCTCAATTCAGTTGTGAATGCTGTGAGCTCCAACATTCCTGTCCACAGCCTCCCGAGGTGGCGAGCAGAAACATGTGAAAAGTCCATATTTTGAGTACCCTATCCAGGATATTAGAGGGGGGGGGGGGGTGTTAAACAATATACATGGCTAAACCTGGTGTATTAGGGCACAACAAGCACCAGAATTAAACCAAAATCAACTGAATTGCTCCCACTGAGTGCCAACTAATTAAATTTGTCCCAAAAAATTGGTCATTTTTTTCCAAAATAGCAGTAGGAGACCACAATCCGGATAAAGCAAACATTTTGCTTCACACGCACTGACCGACATCTTTTTTTACTGAAAGATGCCATGAGCATGTGTATTGTATTATACCACTTTTGCAACACAAGATAATGCAGCACAGTTTTAAAACTGGTTATATGTTGAGAACTTTGTAGCAAGCAGTAACCAAGTTTCACTTGACATTAGACCTACAGTCAGATCTAGATTGCCTGGAGCACAGGAAAACAGTCGATTTACCAAAACTAG
This sequence comes from Crinia signifera, assembly GCF_055691185.1. NCBI lineage: Eukaryota > Metazoa > Chordata > Amphibia > Anura > Myobatrachidae > Crinia > Crinia signifera. Next base: position 196,462,828 of record NC_139222.1, on the reverse strand, counting down.
AGATTGAATTTGATTTACCACCACACAAAATTAAAATGTTATCATTATACTCTAATACTTCAGACAGGGCCATCAGCTCTCTCGCACAAATTTATCAGATTGCCCCAGAGCAAATGCAGAAGAGTTCATTAAAAAGTATGAGGCTAATGAGGATGGTAGCAAAGGCTAAGATAAAGTCAATGATATAGGAAATAGAGTTTCCTTATAATGAACAGAACATAGACGATGGGGTGGGTAGGGTCACGAGGAACACAATGGTGATAATTATGAAAGGAATGGGGGAAAATGCAAAAAGGTGGGATGATGAGAGGGCATTGCTAAAGAGGAGAGCATTGAGTGGCCAATGATGACAAGATAGTGCCTAAATAGATTTAATTAAATAGCGAATAACCTTTGAGGCAATTATAGAGTAAGGAGATATAATAAGGTGGTAAAAGAAGGGGACAGAAAAGAGCTATGCCACGATAGTAAGCTTGCTAGCAGGGGCTTCTTATATCTTTGTCTGGGCTTTTACTATCCATTCTTGTTATATTACTAAACTGAAGGGGATATCAAATATTTAAAGGCGTAAATAGCTCATTTAAATAAATGATCCAATTTTTAATTAATGTTTTGTGTATGTTGAAATTGCCGTGGACGACATTCGATGCGTGGAGGCCTGATGACTTTAAGCGAATAGGCCTTTAAGTATACATAGAACCTTGTTTGTACACTAATCAATAAGAATTATTTACATTAACAGCCTCAGAATCAGATGCTTTCCCTTCCGATGTTCTAGATTACCGGCATAGGGACCTCAAGCTGACCTGCAACTCTATGTTAAAGTACGTAAACCGATCTTAATCTGATTGTTTGGCATGTCATTGTCTTTCATCTACATTGTACAGACCCACAGAATGTGTTGGTTTATAAATAATTGATGGTAATAAAAAAAAATAACCTTGTTAAAACTTGGTCAGTACAGAACTGGATCAACTTTTAATTAGTTTTGAATTTCATGAAGATGTGTTTGTGTGTCTGTACTGCTTTCAGTTATGTTTGTGTATAAAAGAGCAGCCTAGCTAAATGTAAGCATAATAAAATATGTACCTCTGAGGAGAGTGGTGAGGACCAATTATGTGAAGTGTTCTATGTAGTGAAGCAGTTTGCAAACCTTCTTTGTGTCTATATTTAACATTGCAAGGTCAGAGTTCCTTTAGAAAACATGCTAGCAATTAGAAAGGGTGATATAGGTTTCCAGCACCAGCAGTGAACAGGAAAAATAAATTGTGAGGCACACATATGCGGTCAGATTGAACAGATCTGTGGTGATGGCCAGTCAGGACCAGCAGCTGTCTAGTCCAGAGGAACTGCTACTGCCTGAAAGATCTGTGTGCAGCGGGTATTCACAAGACAGAGGGGTTATTTGTATGTGTGCAGAACCTTTACAAACATAAGACGCAAGCAGGAAAACTCTCAAACCAGGCCCTCCATCAGTGAATGTGCAAAGTGCCTCCCAAGATACGTTTTAGCAATGTTTACACAAAAGGTATGTAGCAATATACACAAGTGGGCAACAAGTAGAAGGAAATAAGATGCTTCGCTTAATTCTCTCATGTCTGCGCATGTGCAGAGGCGTCTCTGCGCATGTGCGAGCGGGGCGTACGGCCAAATTCCGCATGATATGTGAACACTCCGAACAGGGGGTGGAGAGGGGCGTGAAGGGCTATTTGGGCTCATTACCATATGCATACGCCCCACGTTTCATGGGAGTTCCCATGAAAACGCTGGGCGTACGTATGGTAATGCGGCCGTGACGCACGTGTAGGGGGCGGACATATGACATCGCCGGATGTCAGCTGCCCGCCCAGATCTCTGCTTTTGCACGGAAAAATGTCCATGTGGTCTGAGGTTGCGGGTGCTGGTGGAGCACTCGGTCCTGCATTCGATGGTCTGCGACCATCGAATGATGGGGGAGGTTCCCTTAGATGGAGGAGGCGTATTCCGTGAAAAATACACGTGCGGTCCGTTTGGACAGCTTCTTACCGCATACGGACGGAGTTGGCGATCCGTATGGAAGGTTTTCGCACGCACGGTCCTGGCCGCATAATCGGCTCCGGCCGCACCGATCAGAATAAGGGCCATATAGAGAACACCATGTCAACCTTCCCCATCCTCTGTGGATGCAGCTATGGTTATGTACCCAGTGCTTGTCCTCTATTGTATTCAACTGGAAGATACTGTTTTGCTTTATTGTTTATGTACTCTAATTGGGTGCTGCGGATCCCTTGTGGTGCCATATAAAAGGATAATAATTCTAGCCAAAACAAATACTCTTGGAGCACAAGAAAAGTGCAAAAGGAATGATTGAGTGTGAATAGTAAAAAACAATTAAAATACTTCTAAAATGGGACACAAATATATGCCACCTTGAGTAAACTGGTGGCCAAATGTAATGGGGTGTGAGAATCAGAAAGATTTTGGGAGAGTTTTCCCATTTTTTTAAAGCGACTATCATTTACACGGCAAAACCAGGATGAATTCAGGATGGGCTCCTCACTTACTCCTTTCCCCTCAGGTCTTTTCTGTCCATTTCTCCTATCCAAGCAATGAGAACATGCACCAAATCAGTGAGTTTTCGCTAACTCAGACAAGACCATACAAAAATAACTGTACTCCCGCACAAACGCCACATAGCTGCATATACAAAGAATATACAAATATATGAGAAGAAAATTACCAATTGACAGTTTTTCCGGTTCTTCTGACCCACCCTTAAGCATCTGTCACAACTACTGCTATAAATTATACCCCGTGCATCTAAAACAGTAAGAAGTCAAGCCACCCCAATGGTGCAGAAAGTACAATCAAAACCCATTGTGAGAGTAGTCTACATTAATCAGATTAATCTTCCTGTATTAACAATAGGTCAGAAGCCTTGCAAAAAAAAAAAAAAAGTACCCATAAAATGTATCATAAGCATACATGTTGGTGGCCCTACATTAAAAATAATTTGGAAGATCTAAGCCAGGCATGTCCAACGTTGGCCCTCCAGATGTTTTGAAACTACACATCCCAGCATGCTTTGCACTAGTTTTAACATTCTCTAATAGCAAAACTGTGGCAAACCTTGCTGGGATGTGTAGTTTCACAACATCTGGAGGGCCAACGTTGGACATGCCTGATCTAAGCCATTCCAGCCACCTGTAAAGGTCAACTCTCATCTCTTTCAGCTTCGCCCTTTATATATTCCATGTTTTGCCATTTAAACGGTTTGATCCTCTAGTTCCTTTTCATCGGAATCCCCCATTGTGCCCAACTCACAACTTTAGACCCTCTGTACCTTTATATATGCTCCACCCTGCGTATCCTGCCAATGTGCTACCCCACCCTTGCCAGATTTGTACCTTGCTACTTATGTGATTTCCTGTTTCTATTACACATATTCTGATATTCATTAGCTCTTGTGATTGTTCTACTGTCTGTCTTTTTTCCTGTTGATTACCCACTTGAGGGCCAAATATACCACACACACACACACACACACACACATACTCCTACTTCCACGCATGTAATTAGCAAGCCATTTGTTTAACTTAGCGGTGAGTCGTTTCTGTCAAAAATAACTTTTTTGTTTTGTTTGCCAGAGTCATTTTACATCATTCGTCTTGGCAGTGGTGAGGCATCCTTTTTATAGCATTTTGGAATATATATTCTATTAACATTTTTTTTTAATCAGTCACATATGTGACAAAATTCAGGAGAAATATACTTTGTAAATAGTCTCCTTGTTAGACATTTTAAATAATTAAAATTATGTAAGCAAAAGTTGTACTTTATATATTTGAATTTTTTATATCTTGGAAAGACCATAATTTGTGGTTATTTGACAGTTCTCTTCTGGCAGCATAAACTGGATACAATAAAGTAGCTTCTAATGGAGACAGTTTACATGGGTATCTGTCTCAAGACAGAAAATCGGTTTCACCGGATTTCCAGCCCAGTTCTATACTGCAAGAAACAGAATGAGACCCCTTTCCTGGATCCTGCAACCATCTCTGACAGCAGGTCTAGTGGCGGCTGAAGCAGAACACAGATGCCATTTTCTAACAGCAGTCGTACATAAGTAACCGCCGCCTCCTATGCTATTTCAACGATTCAAGGTCTGCAAGTGGTTAAAGTGTTTATTTTTACTGGTGTCTGTGTGTTTACTCACTGTGTGCTAGTTTGTGTACTCAACCCAGAGGATCCTCATATTCTCCACTGTTATTACTTGCACTATGACAGTAGGAGCTGTTGAAACTTGTAGCTTAGTGCTGCACCGAGACAGTTTTTCGCCTGGGCTTTTCGGTTTTGCACTTCCACATTTTCAGCTTCTGTTCCTGTCCTGTTTGTCAGGTATCATGGGTTCGTTTGTAAACAGGTAACATTTAAATAACTCATAACTGTCACCACTTAAACTGACCAGACAGTCCACAATAATCCTGCAAAACAGCAGGTCAAATAACTGGTTTGAACCATTATTAGTTAGTTTATAGACAGAGTTATAACCGGAGATGCTTCACAACCTGAAAAAGGGGAAAACAATGGACTAGGACATTTGGATTTCAAAGTTTTACAATCCGGTCATTCAGCCAATTTCAGGCAGTAAATTGAAACTAATAATTGGGCACTCTCTCTTGCCCTATTTCCAGTTGACAGGTATATTAAGCTTTAGGAAATACAGTCCGGCCATTTCAGCAGGTAGAACCATTGACCCAAAAAACAGGAATGTGGGGACAATTGTGAGCAACATATGCAGAGCAGAACAGCCCCAGGTGTGTGCAGCAATGCAAGTGGTATTGTTAAAGGAAGCAAGAGAGGGGCAGCCTAGTACTTATGAAGCAGTATGCACACACTTGGAAGTGAAGAATACCCAAACGTGCCATCACTACACTTCTTATAATCTTATAGGACTCAATCATATCCACAAATAAAAACATTTGTTCTATTGTATTAAGATACGAAGCTAAATAAGTGTGCCACAATTTCAATGCTGGTCTTAAGTTTTCCCATCTAATCTCAAGGACAGTCCCCATAACCATGTATTCGAGTGACAAAACGCAAGGTTTACAAGAAATGTGAATGGACTTTTATTCATGGTTATTCTTCCACATGTGCATAAACACACTAGGAATCTCAAGTACACAAATCCTTTAATGGTATAGGAGTATCCTTGATAGTCTGAGAAGAAAAAAAATCATTAACAGACAATGGCACACTGAGGACAATGAAAGCATGCATGATTAGTACATTTTTACAACTAGTACACTTCTGAAATTCAGCTTGTGGTCTTCAGGATACAGGAGGGGGCAAAGCAGATGAATGGGGGCTGCCATTGCTGCCTCACAGTACATCGGTCATAGGTTCGATTCCAACTAGTGCCCTTTCTGTACATTTTGCCTCTATTGGCACAGGTCTCTGCCAGCAACTCCAGTTTCCTTCCACAATCCAAATATATAATGGGCAGTTGATTGGTGTATGATAAAAAATGAACCTTTGCAGTTTTTATTTTTTTTGGACACATTCTTCCATTTGGCTTTAGTAAAGTTGTGATCAGATAAGATGCTTGTGTGGAACTTGAAAGCAATCTAACGCAATGAGACATGGTGATTGATGAGGCCTCTGATAAGTCCCCCAATAACTCCATGGTTACTAGAGTGAAGGTGCCCATACACTGAGTAATGTTCTCCATACTTTATGTACTAGATCACATCACATCTAGTACAAAAACCATGCGATGCGATGCTACAGCAGTGTGCTTTTTTAACTAGTTACGATACGATCTAGTACAAAAAGTATGTGCCGCACATACTTTTTGGGCTCTGCGCGGGAGTGAACATCACATCACACCCGAAAAATGCCCCGTGTATGGACAGGTTTAGTCGCATTCCCGACATCTTGTGTCTCCATTCTTCTTTGACTTCTAAACTTAAGAAACCATTTTAACACACAGACCTACCAATAACTGGATAGTTTTGTATTGCGCTCCATTCTCCGTAAACTCTAGAATTATGTACATGAAATCTCTGGTTAGCAGCAGTTTTTAGGACATTTAAACCACCCTGTCTGGCACAATCAAAAGTTCCATGTGAAGTCAATTACAGTAGATCACATTTCTTTCCTATTACAAATAAGTGCTTAGTACAGCTCCCCCATAATCTCTGTACAACCCTGCATAAACTGGCTGAATAATAATCATCGACAGAGAAGATTTATATATGTTCAATGAGAAAGATTGTGACAAATCAATGCCCACTTCTTCCCTATCTGTGTCCCGTCACCTGTCTGTTGCCCCTCTCCTTTTGTATGTAAGCATTCTCTAGCAGGGTCATTGCCCCACATTTGCCTTTCCCTGTTAGAGGGGTGTCCTATTAGCAGTGGTACATCACCACTACTAATAGGTTTGCCAGTGGCTATCCCAATAGCTCTGATGCCGCAGACATGCAAAACAAAATGTATTATTATTTATTAAGTTTCTTATATAGCGCACACATATTCCGCAGAGCTGTACAGAGAATATTTGAACATTCACATCAGTCCCTGCCCCAGTGGAGCTTACAATCTATATTCCCTACCACATGCACACAGACATTCTAGGGTTAATTTTGTTGGAAGCCAATTAACCAATATTTTTGGATTGTGGGAGGAAACCGGAGTACCCGGAGTAAACCCACGCAAGCACGGGGAGAATATACAAACTCTGCACAGTTATAGAAATGGTGAGGATCGAACCCATGACCTCAGCGCTGTGAGGCAGTAATGCTAACCATTACACCATCCGTGCTGCCCTTATCACCGATAAGCAGCTGCTAGAGCTGCAACAAGTGAGATCAGGGACTTATCCCTGATTGTAGGTGTATCAGAGACCATTTTCAGCCGATAAAACGGTAGTGACCATCACAATATCAGGCAGTTATTGTTGGCCGAAAATGTATTGGGGCTAATTAAATACCCCCTGAGACTATTTACTGCTCCTTACCCCCTACAATAGAAGCTTACTCGCAGTTTCTGCCAACATGAGGATTATTTAAGTGTCATGTCTCCCTGATACAGCAATGTTTATAAACTATGTACTTGTCCTACATTATCCTGTACTGTAAAGTCATTGTTGTCCTATTTGGCTCATTTGTATATGTAACCCTTGCGTTGTCATATAAATATGAAATAATAACAAATATATGGAATGTGAAAACAAGCCAGAAGAAAGGAATCAGACAGACGCAGCAGCTGAGAGGGATGGCTTGCACAGATTAACATGTTGATCTCTTTTTTTAAGTCTCTTACTGACTAATGGATAGTAGAACAAGACTAAAAATAAGACTGCATCACAGTGACTCACCCCCTATAGGTGCCATGTATTCAGTGCTTTACTGGTCACTGATAATATCTGCAAACACATTTTTGTTTCGGTCTACAATAAAAAAGTGTATTCACCTGCGTAAGCACGCTCTCCTGACTGGTGATAACTGGCTGGGTAACTCACATTCAGCCATTACTATTTCATTTAGAATTATATATACCAATCAATTGCTTGTACTTACATGGACTGAAAAAGAGTACAAAAAACACGGTATATATAATGTGACCAAATACATTACACTGTGTTTTCCAAATAGCAATGGATTTAGCATCTTAAAAACATTATTCTTCTTAAAAACAGAGCACCCATGCCTTTAATCATTTTGATCAAACTACCCATTAGAAAAAAAGTGGTTCCTCAATTACAATGTCCTCACTGCCCTACCCCAACTCCCCAATTCAATCGTGTGATGGGTTATGCTGTCAAAATTGAGAGAGTTAGGAGACAGAGAAACCCTTCCAAAATTGCTAGTAATAACTATTTCCTGTTTCCATCAGAACATAGAGTAGAACAGGCAGGTCAGGTCTCTGCATGTTGCAATATATAATAAACACCCACAAACACTGCACATCTATCCTTACTGTTAATAAAGTCTAACCTGTACATACATGCATTTTTCATGTACTTTAATGTAGAAGTTAAAAGGCCTGGACAAGAAGTGTAACAAAAAGTTTCCTTTGGTTGCCTTATGTAAGAAATATTTGTTGTTTAACCCTTTGAGTGTCAACATTGCTGTGAGCGGTCCTCAAAATAATGGGTAAATATAAATACAGCCAAGTCAATAACTTGAAGGTTAGTTAAATATTGCACCCAAAAAACGAACAGAACAGTTGCTGTGTGCCGCGCTGGCATTTTTAAAGGATATTTTAAGATTTTCTCACAGCAACATTGGCACTCAGAGGGTTAATAAAAAAACAAAGGTTTGCGTGGCAATTTTCACACATTCCCTTGGCACTCAAAGGATAGACATACATACACATAGTAAAAGATATCTCGGTACTTATGTAATATCTGGGCTCCCGTTTTTCTTATGAGACCGCGTCCCTTCGCGGGGTTTGCTGCGCTCGCCACGCTTCGGGCACGGTGGCTCGCTGCGCTCGCCGCACTATATAAAATCAACTCCATGCGTAGTTGGATAGTAGGGGTATGAAAAAATGGGGTGCATTTAACATGGGAGCCCAGATAATACATAAGTACCGATATCTCTCAGAAGCACACTTGTGAGCGATATATTTTACTAGATCGCCTAGTCTATACACGGACTATCATTAATGATGCGAGACAGCACGCATAGTTAAGGATCCCCTCCCTCATCCCCCCAGCCATCAGCAAGTGTGTATGCATTTGCAGATACCGGCACCCCACCGCCGTAAAAATCGGTGTTGGTGGGGCTAGGCAAGCATGTATAGGGCCTAAGTTTACAATCAGGGATAGGTACTTCCGTATCTCTCCACCCCCCCCCCCCAATTCACTCACACACACAGCCCTCTTGCCTAACACTGAAGGTCAGCATCCTCAAACAGTGAACATTTCACATGAACATATTATAAACAAGTCAACAATTTGAGGATGTCGACATGGTGTCTGCTGACCATTCAACAAGTCAACATTGTTGATTTTGGTCGCTCATTCAACCAGATACAAAACTAGTGATCGCAGGGCCGATACTAGGATTTCTGTTGCCTGGGTCAAGGCAAATGATGGCACCATATTATTGAAGATTGGGTACCGACATTATGTACCAGTCCACATCTCTAACATGTAGAAATTTTGCAAGTCAGCGTTGTGTATGCTGCCGTTGTGTGTATCATTAGGACTGTTAATATTGTGATTATCGGCAACCCATACAAAACAGTTTCAAATCTGTATGCAAAATATTTGTATACTACTGTTTGTAGTGTACATATGGATAGGGTACAGGATGACTTCTGTACTTGTCTGTGGATATACAATATTGAGCCCCACACAAAGGAGCTGACACCTGTATGTTTCACATGCTAAGCTCTGACGTACAGCACCCAGCTGTCACTTTACAAGGGGCTTGTGCCCTGGCAGAGAGAAGCAACGTGAGGGCTTCCCTAGTAAGTGGTAAAGCTGGGGACATTCCTACACTTCTGACGTACGAAGGACACAATTTAGCAGCCCAACGCTTGAGGATAGCCCTCACCACTCACAAGTTGAAACGTAACGTCACAAATCTGATAATTCAGTACTAAGCCTAAGCAGGGCTTTTGTTTTCTTTGTATTTTTATTTTTTAAAGAAACAAGTGCATCTAAACGCTTGGCCTCCTTGTTACCCTGCATTAGGTACTATCCCTTATCCCTCAACAGTTTTCTATGCTAGCCGAAACCCTTGTAATTCAATAGCAAAAATAGTCCTAACATACTGCACTATAGGGAAACCTTCCCTACATTGTAAGATTAAGGGGTCTATTTATCAAACTTTAGAGGTGTAAATGTGAGAGACCATCCAATCAGCTCCTGTTATTTTTTTTTTTTTAAACATAGCCTGTAAACTGTAAGGCAGAAGTGAATTTGTTAGTACTTATGGTGCCATACACGCTGCAATAGCAGCGTGCATTCTGATGCGATGGGATGCGAGCTCCCACAGGCATCCCATCATACAGTGCAAAAAGTATGTGCTGCATGTACTGCTTTTGGATCGCACGCACATTGCATGCAAAACGCATGCTGTGCGATGCGATCTAGCCCATAACGCATGGGATTCTCGCAGCATATATGGGCACCTTTAATCTCTCAATTATCTTTCTTAGCTTTAATAAAAACCACCTTAAATATCATTAACATTCACATATTATAATGGACAGCATGACAATAGTTGAAAGACACATACCACTATTTCCATAGTATGATTTACCAATTTTGCAATTAGCATAACTGAAAATTAACAAAGAACATTCTAACATGTTTGTAGTGACATGGATGACAATTAGACACAATACAAGACAATGGGGCAGATGTATTAACATGATAAAGTGGTAAGTGATAACAAACCATCCAATCATCTGTGTTTGAAAAATGACAGTTAAGAGCCAATTGGCTGGTGCATTATCACCTTCAACTTTATCACCACTTTCCTAGGCTTAATACATCGGTCTATCCGGGCCTGTGCGAAAAAGTCAATTGTAATTTAAGATATGGTCTGTAAGTTAAAGATCGAGTATTTTATTTTCAGTTCTACACTTAACTAAATAAGAGCAGCATACTCTCTAATTCCTCTGCAGCGGCCATGTAAGTATGGAATGGCTGCGCTAACACAGCAGTCACAGGGCCAGATTCTCTAAGCTTCAAAAGTGATAAAATGGAGAGTGATAAACAGCCAGTCAATCAGCTCCTACCTGCCATGTCATAGACGGTGTTTTAAAAATATCAGGCAGGAGCTGATTGGCTGGCTGTTTATCACTTTTGAAGCTTAGAGAATCTGGCCCACAGTCTGCACACGCACATGCTCGCTTTGTAGAAATGCACTGCTTGAATGGAGATGATTGAAACACTACTGGGAGACGAACCAGTGGTGTACCAGCAACTGAGGCGCCTGGCCCAAAATATGTGGGAGGAGTTTAAACATCAGGATTTGTGGGTTAGGTGATTATTAAAGGTTTCCTAAAATTTTAGGAAATGCTAAAAGAGGTCTTTGCGCATTTCTGGCATAAATGTGATTTCTGCAGATATAAGCCATTCATTTACACATTACAGCAAACAATTTGTGGTCATTTAGAACGGCGGTTCTACAGGCAAGTGTGTTGGAGCTTATAAAGCCCATTGTGGCCAAATAGAGGTTGTATTCCGAATGCATTATTTAACTTACAAATGTCTTAGAAATGGTGTATTTGCAAAAGGTCTGCCACCAACTTAATTGCATCTCGATTCAACTGCATCAATTTTGCACCTTAGGAAGAAAGTGTTCACGTCCAAATCAGGTCAGTGTTTAATTATCCTCTGCAGTTATCCAGACGTGTTACATATTGAGGAGACAGCACAGCAAACATGTCTGTGTAGTGTGCAGTGCAAGAGGAAAGGCTTCTAACTGGCTTTGTTCAGAATCAGCTTCACTCTAGGAATATATTTGATAAGATAGAAAAAAAAAAACAAAGCCAAAGCTGCCTCGAGGTTGTGTAGCAGTGAGAGCTCTGCAGTGCAGATCTAAGCACGTAGTGATAGGATCCTCTCTTGCTTTCAGTCTCAGATGAGCAACAACATTCTTGGATTCTCTTTGCATTAATCAGACACACGGTTCCTTGCTACTGCAGAATAAAGTTCACAGCGTTAAACAAACAACAGACATGGCTTGTATACGATATACAGGAGGGAAGAGTCTGCAGTGTTGATTCCTGTACATGTGAAATGAATGCTCCTAGGCTGAAGCCATCAGTCATGCACTCACAATCTGTCTCAGATTCTCAGGTCTAGATCTAATTAAAAAATATATAGAATTTATTTTGTTGTTTTCTTTTACAGTAATCTGGCCTTGTCAGTAAAGCAGGGCCATTGTGCAAGACCTTAGTAGATGAGCAGATTCACCCTGCACGTCTGCAGCACGCACACATCACATGCTAGTAATCTGCAGATGCTGCTGATCCCAGGAATACTGCCACATCAGGAAATGCAGATTGATAGATCTCCACCAGTGTGATCAAAGTGGGTAGTGCAGTGGTTCCCAAACTGTGCGCTGTGGCACCCTGAGGTGCATGCTGGATAAATCTACGTTATTGCCAGTCAGGGCCAGTGTTCTCTCCAGCGCTGTGTGCTGAGCGATCTACATTGCTCAGCAGTCTCACCCCGTATGTAGGCCCCTTTAGGTTACTCACCACCCTGCAACCTGGCAGCCACTACCATTTCATAAAAGCTGATAAATCATTGGTTCCCTGAGTAGGACAACCAACTTAATGGGAACGTTTCTAAGATGTTACAGGTGGCAGTGCTAAAGGTCAAAATGAAAAGGTAAAAGCATGAAGATAGCACATTGCACACAGCTGGTTGAAAATTCTATCAATTATAAACCATTGCACACTCCAAACTGATGCAGATTAATTCAGAGTTTATACATGCCTCACATCGTCTCGCGGTAATAATGGAGAGTGTTAGATTATGTATGTAAACAAATGAGAAAGTAAATAAGTGCGAGAGCCTCATAGGGAGTGTATATAAAAATTAAAGGTTTCAAAATGTAAATGAGAGCTATGTACTGGCACGTAAAAGCGATAGCAGGACCATACGGCAGCATGGAATCGCTAGCTACATCACACTATTGAGCTGCATGTACAGACAATGGGGATGTCGCTAGTAACACAGGGGAGTGCCTATCACTAACAATGTAGTGGATACACACTGGAGGATTTTAAGAATTTGTCATCACATGTCAATCAGTAAATTTGTTTAAAATATTATCTAGTGTGTACCCAACTTTGGCTTAATGCCTGGTACACACCAGGACAACCCGCTCACGATGCACATCCTGAGCGGGTCATCAGTGTCTTGTCCGAACCGCTCACGATCACGCGGAGCGCACAACCCGCTTACGATGTGCATAGTTAGCGGGTTCCGATCCGATCGCGACCCGCACCCAGGTGTATGGTCGTTTTCAGATCCTACCTGCTGCAGGTAGGATCTGAATAACGACCAACCGGCGGAACAGGACAGAAAAGGGCCCAATCAATATACAATCGGTCGGAATTGGATCTAGATTGATGGGATCGGACCATTGTCGTCCTCATGTGTACCCTGCATAAGAAAGGACTAAGAACACATTACAAAGAGGATTGGGTGTGCAGTTTGTATGACCATTACTATAATTTTTACAGCCAACATAAAAACTAAGAAGAATGTGCTATACACTAGAAATACATACACACACACACACCTAAAACATAGCCACTGTGCATGACTGGTTCCTTACACTTGGTCACGCAGACAAGTGGGTGGCAGGGAGTGGAGTTGGTGATAAGGCACCCAAAGCCTTGAGTGTGACATTTACTGTTCCATATGTAGTAGATTCCGGCTAATCAGATCAACCTTTTCCCTCATTAGTCTCCAAAAATATTTGTTAAAAGAGGTGTTTATTTAAACAAATATCAGATTTAAGTAAATGGCAGTAGTCTAGAAAATTTGCCTAACTGAATGTTAGAATTAAAAATGGAAAAATGAAAATTCATCCATAAAATAAACCAAACAAAATGGACAAAGTTTTGTCAACAGGGTTCTCCGTAGAAAAATCACACAAGAAGTATTTTCAACTTCTGATTTAATTGCTTTGTTTCTTTAGCATTCATATATAGAAAATGCATAGGGGGCTGGGAAGCTCATAACTCCTACAAAGATTAGTGACATTTCTTTCAATACGATACTAGTTAGAGATAATCCGGAACAAACAGAAGCAGTAGATAAGAATGCATTTATTTATTCAAGGGCAGTAAAGCAAGTGCACTATGAGCGCTGCCATTTCAGGTATGTCTAAAGCTAACAAAGTTCTGTTCCCCCCAATGCAGATAACAAGCACATGGGTCCCCCCCACACCCCATTTTGTCTTGTAATATAATGTGCTCATGATTTACACCTGCAAATGTCACACAGCTTGTTAATCAGATTTCGTGTGTGCGCGCAATATACAAAAAATGTTGCACCTATTTTGAAAACTCCATGTAATAGATGACTATAGATGGGAATCAGAAAGCTTTATTGGCCAGGTATACGAGGAATTTGATTTGGATTGCTGTGCGACAGCCAGTTAGGTACAATTAGACAGTGACAGTACAGATATACCCGCCGAGCTGCACAGCGCCTAGGCAGCCAGGTACAGGTAGGTAACAATATAAGCAGAGAAAGTACAGTTATCACACAGGGAACATATTCATGATCATATACCCGCTGATCATGAATATGTTCCCTGTGTGAGTAATGGAAATCCTTGCTCTTGTTAACTAGAAGCTTGCATGAGAAGATTATCAAAGTTATTCAAACTGTACAGTAAAAAGAGTAAAATCAACAATGAAAGGAAACCTAAAGTATGTACAAAGGTGGCAATTCAATTGTTGTCATTTGTATTATTCCTGCTCACAGCCTCCTGAGGTACTGTAGCAAGCAGAAAGCACCAAAAAAATACTGCTTTATGCAGCTAAACTTGGTCTATTTGGGTGACAAAACACTTATACTCTAGGGTGCTATGATTCATGAATGTTTAAATCACTGGAATGATTAAAAAAAAAAAATAATAATAGTGATAATGACATCCTTCTAAACATCAGCTACTTCCAAATTATATAGTCTAAAGGCCCCCATACACTACGATTTGAGCACGATTTCACCCGATTCGGATGAATCGGGCCGTGATATCGGCCCAAATCGCACTTGCAGACACCCCCTCCGATCCGATGCTCGGTCCCGTGCGGGCGGAGGATGCCGGCTATAGAGAGACGACAGGGGGAGGCTGCATAGGGAGCCGGGCAGGAGGCACTTGAAGCTGTTGTGGTGGGGTGACAGCGGGAGCAGGGCGCTGGGCAGGGAGGATGAAGCTGGCTGCCGGGCACCGGCGCGAGCCGGGAAGAACAGATAACTTGAAAAAAAAAAAAGCCCATACAGATGACTAGCAAGCCATTGATTGGCTGAGACCAATCAATGGCTTGCTAGTCATCTGTGTGGCCTTTTTTTTTTTTTTTATCTGTTCCTCTCGGGCCGGCTCGCACCGCTGCCCGGCAGCCGGCGTCATCCTCCCTGCCCGGCACCCTGCTCCCGCTGTCACCCCACCGCAACAGCCTCCTCCTGCCCGGCTCGCTATGCAGCCTCCCCCTGCTCGGCTCTCTATTAGCCGGCATCCCCCGCCCACTGATGTCCCCCGCATGGATCCCTCCTCCTGCAGCTCCCCGGGGACTGCATATGATAAATCCATGCGATTTATCATATGCAAACCTTGGCACATCAAGTGCCTAATCGTGTGTCCCCCCTCCCGGGGTGCTGCAGGGTGAAATCAGGTCTGACTTGTCCCTAGGACTAATGTATGAGGGCCTTAAAGAAGCACTGCTGAGCTGTTCTGCATGTCAAGGATAACGCATTAAAAGCAAAAAAACCTTAGTTTTTGGGGGGTTTTACAGCCATTACTGCAGCGCATTATATGGATTTGTAAAACCATTTCTGCCATTTCAACTTGCATCAATTTTTTGTTTTTCAATGTACAGTTTATTTATCAAAGCAAAGTATATTTGTAACCAGTATTAAACTACAGTTCTCCAGTTTAAGAGTAGGATGGCAATCCAGTGATACTCTGGATCCATTGAGATACCAGACATAAGGTGCATACACATTAGACGAGACGAACAATATGCAATAGATCATAAATGATGTGCATGGGTAGTTTAACTTTAGTTGTCTGAACATGCAGTTCAATCTAGACTATATAGTCAATGACAGCTATACTCCCAGATGTGTACACTGAAGACATTGTTCAAGATATATTTAGAGAAATCTTCAGCTGGGAACACACTAGGCGATTATTATTTTTTTTAAACACTATGCACGATAGTGATATCAACAATAATATCGTGCATATTGTCTAGCGTGTACACACTATTTCGTTAATGACCCCCCCATCATCTGAACATTCAGTAAAATCTGCCTATAAACTACATCAACAACTGTATGTTCAGCAGAAACCAGGAGACATCACGGCACAACATCGTTAATGATATCATTCATGGTGTATGCCTTAGATCAGTGGTAGCCAACCCTAGCCCTCGAGAGCTACCTCGAGGACTAGGGTTGGCTACCCCAGCCTTAGATCATTTGTACAGCAGCACCACCTATATTGTTACAGCAGTTCACATAGTGTGTACCCAGCTTTTTAGTTTTCACAAAAGATATTGTTTGTCCTGGAGCTCCGGATAATTAAACGGAAAATCGTTAACAATATCATTTATGGAGCATATTGTCTAATGTGTACCCAGCTATACACTCCACTGTTTCAGGCAATATAGTCAAAACTGATCAGATGCTGCTTTATATAAATATGTAAAAACAAGTGTGACCGAAAAACTATCTGATCAAATTCAATTACAAAATTTTGGGACATGTCCAGAAATAAATTCTCCTTATGACAATCTGCCTGTATTATCATCTGTCACATGATTTAACTACTTATATGTGGACAGACTGGAAGCAGATCCTTTAATTCAGTGAAATCCTAGAATTAAAAACAGCTTGTGAGAGGTCAACTACATTTAAAGGAGGCAATGACCCTTGTTTCCTGTTACACCAAAACAAAATTTCGAAAAAATTGTGGCCAGATGAAGGTGCTGAAATTAGCCAATATTAAAAAAAAAAAAAAAAAAAAAACCTTAGGTGATTAAACCACTGCGTTCCAAATCTGATCCTTGGGGACTGACAAAAGTGCATGTATTCAGAATCAGCTTTATTGGCCAGGTACACTTGCGTATAGTAGGAATTTGTTTTTGGTTTGCAGTGCAGCAGGCAGGTGGATAAAAAATTAAACGGTATATAGTATAAACAATATAAACAGGTGGGGGAACATGTACAGTCATGCAGAAAGTTATTCCAAAGGGAACACAGTGTTATGCAATGTACACACGGTGAGATTTGTCATTCGATTTTGACTATTAAGTCAAAAATCGCATGCAGATCGCACAGGTTTTTTTACCTTGCGATCCCGATGCACGCTCACGTGACAGCACAAATCGAAACCCAGATAGACAGGGCAGCAATGAGTATAATAGTGCAAATCGAATGTAGATTGTATGAATTGTATGTAAATAGTAGAGTTAGCAAAGATTGCATAGCAATCGAATCTTAAGTCGAATAGCAAGGGAATCTCACCGTGTGTACACAGCATTAGATTATGTGCAAAGGGTTATAGCGTGACTAGACCAGGGCTTGACAAATTTTTCTAAAATTTAGGAGCCAAAGTAAATCACCCTACCAAAAATAAAAATTACTGAAAACTTGTACAAGGTGTACTTTATAATCCTTATAAGAAATATAATAAATACTAAAATAAAATATAATTAAAATAAATATATATTTTAAAAAAAATTGCGTGTGGCAATATTGCTTGCAGTGGGCACTACATTGCATGACACGTGGCCCGGGCTTCTCCTCCAACCACCCGTCTCCCCCTCACCTCAGAGGCAGACAGACACCCAGAGACAGCAGCCGCTGATGTGCAGAGATCCCTACAAAGAAGAAGCGCACACAGCTGCAGCAAATAGCGGAGCAGCGCTCTATACCGCCAGGTAGAGCAGGGGATCTCCGGCAGATACAGGAAGGGAAGAAACGGCAAGGAGATGGGCTTAATTCAGGCGACTGCAGTGACCAGTCTCACTGTCGAGACCCGGGAGCAGGGAAGCCGCACACACAGCTACAGCTCCGATGAGGCCGCTTAGCAGGATCCCCAGCAACCGCGGGTGTGGGGGGGTATCAGACAGACGGGCGCGGGGAGAAGATCTCCCATATGTATACTGAGAGGAGGTAGCTAGGCAGGTAAGAGCTGGGAAATGCCATTGCTTCCTCCCTCCTCAGGCCAGAATCTAGTCACCAGACAGGAAAATCTGGTCGCCGTGGCGACCTGGTACCCGGGGTTTGTCGAGTCCTGAACTAGACAGTGAGGTGTTCACGTGTCAACAAGTGAGCCGCTTGAGGGAAGAAACTTTTTAGGCTTCTGGTGGACCTGGTGTGAATGGCCCTATAGCGTCTGCCTGAAGGCAGCAGGTTAAACAAGCCATGGCCAGGATGTGGTTGGTCCTTGAAAACCTTCATTGCACGCTTTTTTCCTCTGGACAGGTACAGGTCCTGGACTGAGTGAAGGCCCGCCCGAATGATCTTCTCTGCAGTTCTGACTACCTTTTGGAGTCTGCATTTGCCTCTCTTGTTGACAGAGCCGGACCAGACCAGTATCGAGGAGCAAAGTGCAGACTCCACAATTGCGGAGTAGAAGATGAGCAGGAGCTTCTGTGGGATGTTGAACTTCCTCAGCTGCGCTTTTCCAACAATAGTATCAGGTGTTGGGCCCCCATTTCAGGTCCCTGGACACTGTGGTTCCTAGAAACTTGAAGGAGTCAACTAGTGACACCACACTGTCAGCAATTGTTAATGGAGCAACACCAACAGACTTCTTCCTAAAGTACACTACTATCTTGACGGTTTTGAGTGGGTTGAGCTCTAGATGGTTGCTGCTGCACCACTGGGTAAATCAGTATGCTTCTTGTCTGTAGGCCGATTCGTCCACGTCCTTGATGAGGCCAATGATGGTAGTGTCATCGGCAAATTAAATTATCTTTACTGATTGCGCCTCTGAGGTGCAGTCATTGGTGTACAGGGAGAAGAGCAGGGGTGAGCGTACACAGCCCTGGGGGGCTCCTGTTCTGATGGGCCATTTTCTGGGTATCCTCACAGTAATGTAGTTACAGTAATACCAGCTTTACATTTTGTAAAAAGGTGTAATTTCTACACATATGCTCCACCTGAAAGATATGGGAAAAGTTGTCCTGTACGTGATACCCGAGGACTTGATTTCAGAAAGACCAGGTGTCACCTGTACACTAGTTTCCCTCAAGGCATTATCTGAAACTAGACATGCAGTCTCCAGTACTGCCTGTACTGTATTCATGCAGGAGAGTTAGCCATGATGTACTGCACTTTGTGCCGATATCATTTCCATGACCCCTAGTCTAACAGAACAGTCGAACTACAGATAAATAAAAAGAGAATTAAGAGCAAACATTAATAACTTGTTTTTCTAGAACCTCAGCCTCGAGGGCGGGCTATGGCTAAATGTCCTGCGACGCTGAAGAGAAATGCTGGATTTCTGTGGGTTGTAATACTAAGTATTTATATCTCATCAACTCTACTTCCGCTTCAAATGCAAACAGCACTACTTCCTGTTTCCACCACAATGACCTCTGTCTTCACCCTTATTATCTCACCATAAAATAGACACAAATGTATAATTTCTTATCTCCCTGCTTAAGGATGAATAAATTGTTGCTGTACTGCTACTCTGCTTAATATTTAAGGCTAAACAAATATTGGGGCCGCTAATAACATTTGGTCCCCTACTAGTAAGAACATGAACAAATGATGATATAACAATAGTGGAAAAAGCACCCAATTGGTACTAGACTTGGTACTTATGATAGCCATTACAACTCATTAAATAAACAAATATATACACACACATCAAGATGAATTTATTAAGCAGAATACAGTATTCAATAAATTAATTGATACACAAAATTCCTTGATGTTGATACATATATAGAGAACGAGGGGTTTTTACCTGCGCACTGAATCTATCTTTTTGATAATCTTTAACTAGCAGCTGCACCTAAACGGGTGACTAATCCCGTTTAAGAAATGGGCAAGATATGAGAATAATTTTGTGGTGCTGCGCTCCGTTAATGAAAATTCTACAGTCTGTTTTAAAATGAATAAATTGTTGTTCTTTATTTGTAATTAATAGAAAATGTGTATGCGGCAATAGACCTTTTCAATACAAACGCCTGACTTGAAAGACAGAAATATTGTATTCCTTCAAGGTTCTTACAATTGCTCGTGGTGAATAAATACAAGAAAAGAAAAAATGAAAAAAATCAATCAAAAAAAATGAAAATGAAAAAAAATTTAGAAAAAATCAACACAAGTGTGTCGTCAGTTATCTGTCCAATAAATTGGACGGTGTGTACACAGTTGTCACAATATTTTGCAATAATTGCAGTAAATTCAGGGTTCCTTGGTAAGAAAAAAAGGTGTGTTTGTACTTAGTCTGTGCTTTAGAACAATGTCAAGCGGCGTCCCGCTATTTGTATTCCTCCTGTCACTGAGTTACCGGTTAATGCTGGTACCTGTAGATTGGCGTTCGTGTTCGGTCGCGGTTTTTCTCGTTTGGGAGGTGGCTTGGGATCGCAGGGTCCTGGACTTGGGTGCTGCGCCCGTCTACTACGTGGCACCGGCAGGTCCGTGCGTAACACGGCTGACCGGGCTGCAGTGAGGCAGACGCTGCTCCCTGTCTGGAGATGGAGCGGCTCACTGTTTCTGGATGGAGATCCTTCACGGTGACCGTTCGGTCTCCTTTACAAGACCCTGTATGACCTGCCTGGCTCACCCTCCTTCCGATACTCACCACTGCCGGTACACTTGGTATCCTTCAGTTTCGCTCAGGTCTCCGCTGCGTGGCGGTGTGTGCACCCACCGGCCGCTTCGACGTGGGATCCTTCCAGATGCTGCTAGCTTGGTTGCTAACAGGTATAGATGTGGTAGTAGTGTATATCCTCCAACGCGTTTCGGCTTCTGCCTTCTTCTAGGGAGATTGAGTGTGGAGTCAGTGGTGTTCTTTAAATGTCCCTCCATTTCTCTTTTCATGTCCCTGGTTGGCTCAAATTTCTGGGTCTCTAATTGGTCTGGGTCCTGGAATGGTCCCTGATTGGTCTATGCTCTGCACATGTCTTTTGTTTACTTTCTGTCTTAAATGTCCCTCCATTTCTCTCATCATGTCCCTGGTTGGTTCAAATTTCTGGGTCTCTAATTGGTCTGGGTCCTGGAATGGTCCCTGATTGGTCTATGCTCTGCACATGTCTTTTGTTTACTTTCTGTCTTGATTCTACAGCAGCTACAAATAATGTGGATGTTTTGATACACTTATACAATGTTTCCTATCTGTTGCGGGTTCTGCTCCAGGGTTGAGTGCGTGGTAAACTATTTAGTTAGTTTGATTATTTATTGCGTTTATCAAAGAAATATTTGTTAGGACAGTAGTTTCTATATTTAATGGTTACATGGCATTATGCTGTCCTGTGGTTATTTGTCTGGGTATGGTTGGTATTGGGCAAGTGGTTGCTAGGGTATTGATTTTTTTGGACGGGTGTTTATTTGTCCTTTCTATTTTGTTTATTTGTTTATCCTGTGGTCTGGGTGTGATGATAAAAGTGGTTTTTAACAGCTCTCTATTCCTATTTCTTCCCAACTATGGCTTTCACTTCGTTATCTAAGTTTAATCCCCGAGGTTTTAGTGTTTTTAATTCGTACATGTATCTGAGTTCAAGTTTGTTTATTTTCTGTGTAAAGTCTCCTCCCCTCCAGTTGCTTTTGACCTCTTCTATTCCGATAAATTTGAGTGTGCTTGGGTCGCCATTGTGGTGGTCAAGGAAATGTTTTGACAGGTTATGTTCCTCGTTTTTTTTATTGATGTTTCGGATGTGTTCATTAATTCTTATTTTCAGGGGTCTTTGTGTCCTTCCTACATATTGTTTATTGCATCCACATTCTAGCAGGTAGATCACTCCTTTACTGTTACAGGTGATTCTGTTTTTTATTTTATAAGTTTCTTGGGTTGATGTGGATTTAAATGTTTTTGTTGGTTGGGTGGTCTTTTGTTTCTGATTTTTGCAGCCTATGCATGTTCCACAATAATTTATTGGACAGATAACTGACGACACACTTGTGTTGATTTTTTCTAAATTTTTTTTCATTTTCATTTTTTTTTATTGATTTTTTTCATTTTTTCTTTTCTTGTATTTATTCACCACGAGCAATTGTAAGAACCTTGAAGGAATACAATATTTCTGTCTTTCAAGTCAGGCGTTTGTATTGAAAAGGTCTATTGCCGCATACACATTTTCTATTAATTACAAATAAAGAACAACAATTTATTCATTTTAAAACAGACTGTAGAATTTTCATTAACGGAGCGCAGCACCACAAAATTATTCTCATATCTTGATACATATATAGTTCTCGCGATAGATGTAGATTATCATACATGAATGTCCAATTGTAGGATATATTTAAAAATACATAAACTGTAGCAAATAAATATACAACCAGGTGGGGAGAGTGGAGGAGCACAACAAATTGGTAGATACTTGTATATTACTTATGGTGTTCTAAAATAATGGGTACACACCTCAAGTATAGTTTTGGCCTTAATGCATTGATTTAAAAAGAGTATTCGCAGAAATACTACGGGGGATATTCAATCTCCAGCAGCCATCTCCCTTTTCAATGCGGTCTTCCCTAACAAAAGCAGTCTGGCTTGTTCTGCCGTGAACGGCCGGGAATTGACAAGCTCCCGGCTGCAGCTCGCCGATTCCCGGCCGCAGCTCGCGGTCATGCCCCCTTCTCGTCCTGCAGCAGACGGGACATTGAATCTCGCCTGCAAATTCACGGTCGAGCAGATCGAGTAGGACAGGGTCACAGATGCCAGGCCAGCTCAATAGCTGTGACCCAACATTGAATACCCCCCTAAATGTCATCTGAAACCTTTATCAGTAGTTTCCTCAACCAAGTACCAATTAGGTGCTTTTTTCACTATTGTTGTTGAGAGATCTAGAGAGATATATCTAGGTGTATACATATAGATATAGTAATAGATATATAGAGATAATGTGAGTAAAACCCACAAGGTTACTGGGGATTTCAGTAATTTTGTTACAGATTCACATAATCTCTTATAGAATAGCCCAGAACTGACAATCTGTGAGTTTGTGTATAACGCTGGGCGGTGTCTGAGCGGAGTCATACACACAGTCACACAGTGACCCTGGGCAATGGCACCACAGAAGAGGGCATAAGAGCAGTGACACACACTATTGCAGCAGGGAGCCACACAAAGGCTTTTCAAGGGAACAATTCACAGGGTACATACAGTATGCACATAGCACCTGCACCGTTATGCTGCCTTTCACTGCACTCTGCCAGCCACCCAACTCCGTCCACTGGGAAGAGCCGCAGCCTCCCATCCTCCCCTCTCCTCAGACCCTCTTCACATCCTGTCCTGTCCCCGGACTCCCTTCTCCTCACACCCTGTACTGTCTTCAGCCTCCCCTCTCCTCACACTCTGTCCTTTCCCTGGCCTCCCCTCACACCTCCCAACTTTTCCATGATGAGTAGGGACACTCGTGTGGCGCCCAAAAAGGGGATGTGGCTTATGCAAATTATGTTTCATATGCAAATGAGGGCTGCATCCTCGTTTTCGTCCACACTGCGCCCTTGAATAGACGCTGTCAGATTTTGGGGGGGGGCTCCCAACTGCCCCCCCCCCCCCTGCAGCGGGACAAACGCGGGAATGTCCCCAAAAACCAGGACGTTCCCACGTTTAGTGGGACAGTTGGGAGGTATACACCCTGTCCCCGGACTCCCCTCACCTCACACCCTTTATTAGTATGACTGACGTGCCTACAAAGATAGAGCTTTCTAGCCATGACCGCTCAGAGCGGCTACTTCAGTCACTGGGTGGTGTTTCTAGGCTCGGTGGTGGCAGATCCAGTCCCGCCGGGTTAAGCAGCTGATAAGATGAGGTAGAGCCGCTGTGCGCGAGATAAAGAGGAGGCCCCAAATCCCCGGATGAGGGTCCCAGGCTCCGTGTCCGGGCTCAGCAATGGTACGTTGTGTAAGACCACTACTATTCACTACTACCCCGTATACCCGGGTGTAGGGGGCGCTATTCTCCCCTGAAAGTCTGCATACCTGGGTGTAGGGGACACTACTATCCCCTAATACACTGTATACCCGGGTGTAGGGGGCGCTACTATCCCTAATACACTGTATAACCGGGTGTAGGAGCTCTACTATTCACTAATACACTGTATACCCAGGTGTAGGAGCTCTACTACTCACTAATACACTGTATACCCGGGTGTAGGGGGCGATACTATCCCCTAATAAACTGTGTACCTGGGTGTAGAGGGCGCTACTATCCCCTAATACACTGTATACCCGGGTGTAGGGGCGCTACTATTCACAAATACCCCGTATACAAGAGTGTACGGGGTGCTACTATCCCCTAAAACACTACCTGGGTGTAGGTGGTGCTATTCTCCCCTAATACCCCGTATACCCGGGTGTAAGGGGTGCTACTATCCCCTAACACTGTATACCCAGGTTTAGGGGGCGCTACTATCCCCTAATACACTGTATAACCGGGTGTAGGGGCGCTACTATTCACTAATACCCCGTATACCCTGGTGTAGGGGGTGCTACTATCCCCTAATACACTCTACCCGGGTGTAGGGGGGCGCTACTATCCCCTAAAACACTATACCCACACAGTGGGAGAAGCCGCTGAGTAGCGACCTCCGTCCTGTACTCCTAACCTACCACGCCGGTCTCTCCCCCACTAAAAGGAGCCGCACACTCCTCTCTTCCAGCGCTGCTACTTTATATCCCACTGGCAGCAGCCGCAGCTGTCCCCCACTCATTCCCACACACCCCTAGCATGGCACTCCATCCAGCCTCCAGTGCTCATTTGCCGAAATTCAAACTATATTTCACACAACCAAAAGCCTTCATAAATTCAAGGGGAGCAGCCCCTCACGCCGGTGTGAAGAGCGCGATGAATCACCTAGTTATTTAAATAGAATTGGGGACTAGACAGTGCTAATGGTATCTAATTTAACAAATTAGCAAGTACAAGATCACTTATGTTTCTCCACTGTTGCACAATTTTGTTAACAGTCTTAATAGCAAAGTGGTGCTAGACAGTGTATTTTACTTCACAAACCTTTAATTTACACACAGATAACAAGGTTGCCATCTTCCAGCCTCAATAGCATACACCATTTGCAATGTTATACCAAAAAAAGAAAAACAGCATGTGAGCTTCAAAAAGTTACAATGAAAGTACAAATGATATACAAAATTAATATTTGCATAGGTTTACTAAACACCACAATATCACAACTGCACCAGCCTATGAAACGGTCTACTGATCAAGGAGTTTGGCCAGTTATTTTTATGAAAATAATGTTAGTTGAGAACAACTGCTCCCGATACAGGTGGCTGTACAATTTTGCTGGCAGATATAGGACGGGATTCTCTAAACTAAAAATGCGGTAAAAACCCAGTTATCAGGGTTTTTACCACATTGTGGGATGCTCTAAAGTCGTCCTCCAGGTTATCTTTCTAAAGGCTGATAGAAATGCCCAACATAAGGAATAGCAATACCAGATGCAAGCAGACTACGTCTGGTTGTTCTGATCACATTTATACTTGCAATGGAGAGAAAATAGGTGGGAAGGTAGCGTTCACTCCGAGAGTTCATGCATATGAGCCCCATGGAGATAAGCGCAGTAGAAGTATCTTCAGCAACCAGTTTAGGGCAAGTTCAAAAACACACTGATAACAATGACGTGTAGTAAATTAGGTGACCATGCTGCAGATACACCTAGCTCAAGATACGTGGAAATCTGCTATTTTTCAAAGCGTACTTCTTAGGAGTCATTTGTACCCACTTTAATTGCAATTCTGCGATGGCCGCTTTATGTACCAGTAACTAGGATTGGTTTTAAATTTACTTAAGATTGCATAGCATCTAGTTCAAAACACATGTGATATGCTAAAGCCAATGTGTTTGACACTAGATGCGATGCAATCTAGTTCAAAAAGTACAGGCAGCACATACTTTGTGCTGTGCGATGGGATGTGTGCGGTACTGTGATTCATATTCCACCGTGTATGGGCACCTTAACACTATAGAATGAAATATACAAAATAAGTATATAAAAAAAAAACGAGTCAATGTACAGTAGGGAACTTTAATGGGACTGACCCTCTGACCACTACCATGACCTACACACATTATATATAAAATAAAAAGTTTGCTATAGTTTTATTCTCTATTGTACATTTTCAACATATTATGCAACATTTTCAGCCAAGCCGACATGACTGCATTCATTGCAATGAACTGGAGCCAGGCTAACCATGCATAAAACACATTTTTCAA
Organism: Crinia signifera; assembly: GCF_055691185.1. Taxonomy (NCBI): domain Eukaryota; kingdom Metazoa; phylum Chordata; class Amphibia; order Anura; family Myobatrachidae; genus Crinia; species Crinia signifera. The sequence continues at coordinate 196,436,708 of NC_139222.1, read as the reverse complement.
ATGACTTCTGCATTCAAACACATCCCACAAAAAAGCCAAGTTATCAATGGGGCACTAGAGTGACCAGAGCATATGAATCATGACTGTACTACATGTTGCCAACTACTAAATTTACCACAGCCTTAAAATACATTTGCTGTAATTTATTCTTTCAGCGATGAAGAGCGTTTCAATGATGCAAAGTGGAAGCATGTATTGGTTCCATGGTTGTTCACAATGAATAAAAAATGACAATAGGAACTCTCCTCGTATAAATATGTATCTTTGACATTAAAACATTATTTTAAAGTAAATAGTGCCAATGATTTTTTTCCCAAGGAATTACCATGTACAGTACAGTAGAGAAAATGGTCCTAGAAAAATTGGATAAAGGGCGCTAATGTACACAATCTCAGTATCGGAGGGAGATTCTTTTCCAAGCAGCACATCAGCATCACATCTGACAATATAAGCAGCTGCAGCACGTGATACAATCCAAACATTCACAGTCGCACACTTTCCATGACACTGTATTCCAAGCCCAGGAGAATGGTCACAACACACAGAGTGCAAGTCCTATTCAACACTCTTCACTTCATGTGTACGTAACATGCGGACTTCGTTTCGACGTATTTCATTTCCATCTACCTACAACAGAGGCTCAAGGGTTCCACTATAGAACAAGAAATAAAACCTGAACATGGTGGGAAATAACAATTCCAGACTGCAGGGGGATAAACAATTCCACTAGTCAACCACACTGTACAATGTTCTCTGTGAACAGAACATAAAGCATGGTACACACTAATGTAACCAGCTATGTCAGCAGCACACACACACACACACACACACCATGCTTTCTGCAGATGCCCTCCCACATATGTACATGCCGGACAATTGAGGACATAGTTACAGATCCACGGTAGCGCGCACAGTTAGCCATAGTACACACTAGACGATATGTACAACTATGTGTGACCAAAATGACTCCATCAGTAAGTAGATAAAGTGAAATTATTTGTACACTAGTTAAAAGCCCGTCAAAATGACGGATACCAGGGCCGGATTATGGGGGTGGATAGAGGTATTCGATAGATATCTATGGGGTGCAAAGTAGTGTATGGCAGCAGTATAGGGGGAGGGGGTGCACTATATATAGGGGAGGGTGGGTGGCTGCAGTGTAAACACATGTGAGTGCATGTCTCAGTGTCCTGAACAGCGCTCAGTCGGGTGCCTTCCAGTGGCCATTGGCAGCACCACAGAGGTGAGGCTATTTATATATTAAATTAAATATGATTGCATCTTACTGATAGTTAAATGAAAACTAGACTGATCTAAAGGGATAGTGACTGGCTTGTAAAATATATAGAATGTGATGAACATGGTTTGAGGGGGTGAAACCTCCTACAGCATAACTAAAGTCTGCCAGCACTGGAAATCTGGGTGACATTTGCAGTGTTGTCACCAGGGTCTGGCAGACCTTCCCTGAAGTCCTAAATATAGCACCCCAGCCAGCTTACAGAGCAAAGAAGGGAGTGGACACTGGTTTATATATGGTCAGGGAAAATAATTCAATCAAGAGATGAGGGAGAAAGGGGGATGGGAGGGAAGCAGAGGAAAAAGAAAAAAAACAGGTGTTCATAGTTAAGCTGCATGTAACCCGAGGGTGTGACAGTGACATTTGCTGGAGTACACGCGTGTGCAGGCAGCGCAAGAAGGGTGTCTGGGCTTCAGACCAAATTAATAAGCACAGAAGAAAAAAAGTCAAACATAAAAAAAAAAGAAAAGGAGTAAAAAAGAATTAAAATAAAAAAAGCGATTCAAGAGCATGCCAAAGGCTGTCCATGGCATGTTAGCTATGTGTTCCAGCAATTATTACTTTAACGTTTAAAGAGCACCTGTCACCATACATCAAAGAGCGTAAAGAATTCCCTAAAAGGCTTTATTTTCCTGCAGATAGCAGTTACATTGCACAAAATAATTATCTTCAGCTAGATGGGTGTGAGGAACAGGTTTGGCAAGGAGTGGCTTGCCAAGGTGGGTGGTCCTTAACCCTTTGAGTGCCAAGTGAATTAGTCAAAATAGGTGTGAAAATTGCCAAGCAAACATTTTATTCATCATAATGGCCTGTACTGTTTACCTTATATAGGGAATATAATCTTTTTTGCACAACATTTTTTATTTGAATTTATATATAAGAAATGTGAGCGACACTGGCATTTTTTAGTGTATATTTAGCCCATCTCCCAAAGAGATGTTGGCACTCAATGGGTTACATCTCCATGGTAGGAAATGTGCACACGTGCTGTAACCCATAGATATTAGGCTGTCATTTTTCTAGAATGGTTTACAAAATGGAAAAAAAAAAAATGTCTGGAGGTTGTTACAGCAGAGTGGATATTTGATTCAGGTATCTTTTATTTACAGTTTCTTATATAGCGCAGCATATTCCGCAGTGCTTTACAGAGAATAGTTGAACACTCACATCATTCCCTGCCCCAAAGGGCAGGACAGGATAGGATTAAGGATAGGATTCCATAGCATGGCAGTCCCTCCAGATTACAAGACAGTCCTGATGGGATGCAATTAGATATGAAAGCTACTGGAAGTTAAGTGGGGGTTCTGGAATATGATAAACTTGCCTGAAGAGGTGAGTTTTCAGGGAACACTTGAAAGTTTGAAGGCTAGAGGAGAGTCTTAATGTGCGTGGAAGAGCATTCCATAGGGTGGGTGCTGCCCGACAAAAATGCTGCAAGTGTAAAGGTGCGTAAACACGGGGCAATATGATCGCTCAGTGTCCCGTTTTCATCAGCGACCCGAGATGTTTGCAGATGAAAATGACACACTGCTGGGTGAAGAGGCAGTGCAAGTCACTGGTCGGAGGAGCATGCTCCTCCAACAGCGACCATTCAGGGGCTGAAAACGGGAGCGCGCACCCGGCGATTTATCGCTGGTGCACACTCCAATCGCTGGCAATATGGTCGCTCAGCGACCATATTGCCAGCGATAAGTGTATCGTGTGTACACAGCTTTTGTGGGATCTAGCATGACTGTGGATGAGAGAAGCAGATCTTGTGCAGAGCAAAGAGGTTGGGTGGGGATATATTTTCAGATAAGCAAAGAGATATAAGTCTGTGTAGTCAGAGTAATGGCTTCGTACATAAGTAGAAGTATTTTATATTGAATGCAGTAATATACAGGCAACCAATGGAGGGACTGAGAGCAGATCAGCAGACGTTGAACATCTAGCCAGGAAGATCAGCCTCGCAGCTGCATTCAAATTGGATTGTAGTGGTGAGTGTTTTCTTAGGAAGACCGTTACGGAGGCTATTGCAATAGTCAATGCATGATATAATGAGTGCATGGATTAGAGTTTTTGCAGTGTCTTGCGTAAGGTATGGATGAATTTTGGATTTTTTTTAGATGCATGTAACACGATTTAGAGACAGATAGAATGTGAGGAATGAAGGACAGTTCAGAGTTGAGGATGACCCCTAGGCAGTGAGCTTGTGAAGTAGTTCTCAACAGTGATAGAGATATCAGGTTGGTAACTACACTTGGTTGGTGGAAATATAATTAATTCTGTTTTGGAAATGTTGAGTTTGAGGTGGCGAGATGACATCCAAGATGAGATGGCAGAAAGGCATTCAGAGACACGGAGCAATACTGATGGTGACAATTCAGAGACACGGAGCAAGACTGAGCCTTGTAGTACTCCAACTGACAGAGGTAGTGAGGAGGAAGTAGAATCAGAGAAGCGAACACTGAAAGAGCAATTAGACAGGTAGGATGAGAACAAAGAAAGGGCTGTGTTCTGAAGACCTAGGGATTGTAGTGTTTGTATGAGAAGAGAGTAGTCAACAGTGTCAAAGGCAGCAGAAAGATCTAGAAGAATAAGAAGTGAGAAATGGCACTTAGATTTAGAAGTCGGCAGATCATTTACTACTTTAGTCAGTGCTGTCTATGGATTGTTGAGAGTGAAAGCCTGACTGAAGTGGGTCCAATAAGTTGCAGGAGTTAATAAAATCCACGAGGTGAGTGTAGGCAAGTCTCTCAAGTAGCTTGGAGAGGCATAAGAGCTGAGAGATGGGACGGCAGGCCATTTATGGGTTAAAAAAATAAAAATAAAAGTTAAACCGTATATACCGTGTTCCTGCTCATGCAGAACATTAACCATTTTTTGGTGATTACATTATTTAGGGATACTTGCCTACCAATGTGTGTGTGTGTGTGTGTGTGTGTGTGTGTGTGTGTGTGTGTGTGTGTGTGTGTGTGTGTGTGTGTGTGTGTGTGTGTGTGTGTGTGTTAACCATGCATATGGTTGATAGGTCTATATTGTATAAGTCGACACCAAAATGTCAACATGCAAAGGGCCGACATTCAAAAGGTCGAATGAGGTTTTTCACTCCTGTCTTCTTTCAGTTTTTGGGACTTTTCAATTTCCAATGGGAACAGAACAGAGATTTAAGTGTAAAAAAAAACAAAAAAACAGAGGATTATGGTTTTACTTTTAAACAAAAAAATGCTTAGATTATAGCAAATCGCAAATGTTGGTTTGCACACGGGATTTGGACACGGGTCCGTCCCGGAAGCTAGCTGACATTTGCGAGGTGAAGCTCTCCATAGAAACCCAGTAATAAGCCTGGTCACCAACACCATCGGGAGGCAAGGCATCATCAGGGTACGGGGGGAGGAGATAGTGCTTGAAGCGAATGATGCCTCCTCATAGCGTGAATGGGACCCGAGACGATTGCCGGGATGCTGGACTTAGGATTTTTCAGCAGGCCCTTTCACACCACACAGTGACCCCAGGTCAGATTCGGGTTATTTGTGCAGTGTGAAAGGGCTATTACACTGCAACCCAATATTCATAGTCAAATGCAAAAGGCATGAACTGTGTGTCATGGAGATTCATGTAGCATGATCTAAACACTAAACGGTGGCTAGTGAACTCCCTGCTGCATTTCCAGACAGAAAATAACGAAGTAATGTAGTGTACACACTGTGCGATTCTGACTAAATTTCTATTCGATTTTGACTATATAGCGAAGATTTAACAAAAATCAAACAATTGATTCTATCCCGATGTGTGCTCCCGTTTACTGGAAATCGAACAGTAAAATAGACTCTGCAGGCAAGACTATATTGTACAGATCTGTACTATATAATAAAAATCGGTACTTATGTAATATCTGGGCTCCCGTTTTTCTTATGAGACCGCGTCCCCTCGCCACGCTTCGGGCACGGTGGCTCGCTGCGCTCGCCACACTATATAAAATCAACTCCATGCGTAGTTGGATAGTAGGGGTAAGAAAAAATGGGGTGCATTTAACATGGGAGCCCAGATAATACATAAGTACCTAAAAATCTAATATGGTTTGCTTGCCGTGTAATTCGGTCCTGATCGAATCGCAAGGCAATCACACCGTGTACTCACCGTAAGATATGACATTTAAAAAAAATTTAAAAAACTGTAACTGCGTCCTTCTCTCTTATTTATTGAGCCTGACATTCAGCCAAAACTATAAAAATGTCTGTAAATTCCTTCCCAAATCTGGATACAGCAGATAGACATCGCACACATAACAGAACACTGCAGGGGAAAAAAATCCCAAGTTTGTATCATCCAACAACTTTGGAACTAAGGCAACAGGCGTTCTATCAGGAAATATGATGGCAGTTTCTATTAAATAAACGTACCGAATGCCACACAATGATCTGCAGCACAGCACACACTCTGTACCAGTCCTGCGGAGTGCAAGGTGGACAAGATATTTTCATTTTATACAACATATAATATGGTGTACAATGCCATAGAAAAAAGGACACATATTAAACACATCAAATGCAAAGATAGACCTAAACCATTGAGAAACGGACTAAATCAGACTGCATGGGGAATCACTGTTTCCTGTAGCCCTTTAAATACATCCAATTAATTTCCAGGACTATGGCTGCGTATGTGGTTTATAAGGAAACCAAAGCTTTTGCTTATTATACTAGGTTTTTTTTAAGCCACACACACCTGTATTTCCAGGATACTAAAAAAAAACCTACAGTATAAAAACACAATTAAAGTAAAAAAAATAAAAAAAAATCCAACATGTAAAGCTTGAAATAAATAAATAAATATGTTCTATTCCCACCCCCCACTAGACCAGAGGAGACAAACAGCCCACTGAATAGTTTTTAAACTTTGACTCTCTCTGGCAATTAGCAGTCATCATTAAATACTAATTTGTCCATTACTGCAAAACAGATATACCACGCAATTGCTAGGCAAGCATTTTGAAAGCTTCCACTTGTAACACTAAATGCCAATACAATGAGAATTATTGGGCACTGTAAAAATCATTTATGCTGATGCGATTCTCAGCACATTTACAAAAAATGAAGTGTCAATAAACCCCAGTTATACTGCTGTGGCTGTGGCCAATGTATATTCCCAGCGCTCTTAAGGGACAAAAGGCCGTGATAAACACGTCTTGTATCTCTGAACAGTAAACCGTATCGTCTGAAAAAATAATGGATTACAGAAATAAGGGCTTAACCACTGGAAATGTGGCAGGAAAAGGCAACAGATGGACCGAATGCCTACTAAGACAACACATCAGAGATACATTTGCCCATAGTACAGAGCCAATGTCTAGCGATTCCATTTTTACTGCTGTATCAAAGTCTAGGATAGGGGTTCTCAAACTCGGTCCTCAGAACCCAATAGATTTCACATTTTCCAGGTTACCCGGCAGGTGCACTCATTATTCACTGACACATTTTAAAAGATCCACAGGTGAAACTAATTATTTCACTTTGGATTCTGCAAGACCTGCACTGTGTAGGGTCCGTAGGACAGAGTTTGAGAACCCGTGGTCTAGGACATCAAGATCAACTGGAATAACTCAGATTTAAATGTTTAGCTAAATACAGTCATACCCTTATCAGGATTTTGGGATAGGGGTTCCCAATGGTAGAATTAAGCTATAATAAAAAGGCTATTGTTTTCAGTCCATGCTCTAAACCAGGCATGACCAACATTGGCCCTCCAGATGTTGTGAAACTACACATCCCAGCATGCTTTGCCACAGTTTTGCTATTAGAGAATGCTAAAACTATTGCAAAGCATGCCGGGATGTTTAGTTTCAAAACATCTGGAGGGCCAACGTTGGACATGCCTGCTCTAAACCATCCTCCACTTCCCCTCCCCTAAAAGCTATCAGACAATTCTATCACTGCTTATACAATTGCACTTGAGGTTGGTGTAGGAGCTATAAAATAACAGTAGGCATAAATGTTTAGAACATGAGTATTTGACACAAAGGCATTTGCCCAGCAATCATTTAGGGCTCCCCTGGCACTGTCTTTTCTTTAAAATCAGCCTTTAACATTTTTCTTTACAAATCAGTTCAAACCAGGTAAAATTAATACAAAGAAAAGTGATCTAAAAACACAGGTTCTCAAAATCAGCCCTCAGGGCATGTTTTGCAGGTCTCCTCAAAGAATCACAAGTGAAATAATTGGCTCCACATGTGAATCTTTTAAAATGTGTCATTAGGTAATGAATGCACCTGCCGGGTGACCTGGAAACAGTGAACTGTGTGTGGTCCTGAGGACCAAGTTTGAGAACCCCTGATCTAAAAACATTGAAACAAAAATAAGATTACTATATGTGGCATCACTGGATAATGTTTGCCCAGTACGTAAACTGCCTACACACTAGTGATGTGCTAATAAAAAAACCTCTTCATAATGTCAGCTGCCCCTTTATATTTGCCATCTAGTAAGCAAAAACAGCGCATTTGTGGGTTTTGAATACAACCATGCATCACCAACACACCTGTACAATGTTGAAAGAAATATCATATCAGTACATTAAAATAAAATACATAATTGAGAGGTCGAAAATAATTTTCTTGTATATAGAGGTGTGCTCACTCTTGCTGCATGCAGTTGCTCATACAAATAGCAACTGCTTAGACAGATCTGCACAGAAAATTGAAAGCAATGCAGTGTCTTCACATGTAAAATCATCATTTGCATAAAGCAGAGAAAGAGTTAAAAAAAAATCTAGTAAAACCTCTAGATGACAAAACAAAAACAAAAAAAAAGGTAAATCAAATTGGTACAAAACTAGTAGTTGACTGCATTTATGAGGCAGCGACATTGCATACATATAGAATGATTCGTAGCATTGTGTTTGCAAGGAAAATATTAACCAATTGCAGATAACCATGTTTGTGGATAGCCAGCTATACTTCAGCAGAGTCCCCCTGCATATGCTCATCAATGGATAATGGATTATAATTAGGAAAGTTCTAACAACAAGCTACATGTTGAGGGGCAGCCTAGGCGGAGAGGTCTATAATGGAGTAGCCACAATGTACTGTACTGTACAGCATCCTACAATGCGTCCAGCTATGCACGAGTTGGATTCTCCTTTTCTCCCACGTGCTCTCCCTTGATTTACAGAACCTCTGCGGCAACAGCTGCATTGCAGATGAATCTTCTTAAAGCGGTCATGCTGTAACTGAGCCTTAGGGGCAAAATGCAGATACCACGATGACATGCTGGATTATAACCTTACCAGTTTTCACACCCCTGTATCCCCTATGGGCCATTTCATTCCTAGAGCAATGTTAACTGTCCTGAAAGCTTCCTTGCTACAAGAGTACATTACATATGAACTGAAAAACTGAGAATGTACAATGCTGTGCTTACTGCTGCAATAATGTGTACAGAATGCACTGCGTGAAATAAAGTAATTTAACCTAATCACTGCCAGAAAGATGGAAACCAATTGACAAGCTGCTTTTTTTCTACAGGAGACTTTTAAACAAGCAACAATAAGGAGAAGATCATTCCTCAGGCATGTTGTTAACATGAGACCCCCACATTTGAGGATACTGCATATTTACAGTTTTGCACAACTGCTGCTTCGGAGAGTGCAAAGTGTCATTGCAACATTGGCAACTTATTAAGTAGCAAACTGGCTTGAGTCAGTGAAGGAAGTAACAAATTTAAGCTACTGTAATGTTGGCACATTCAGCCATCAGCAAGTCAGGATTTCTGTTAATCTAAACAAGTGCACCTACATTGTTTGCTTCTCTTAAGAGCAAATTATTACTCTATTGTCATGATGAGGAAAAGTTATTACGCGCGCACGTGCGTGCGTGTGAGAAGGGGGTAATTCCTGAGGTTTTGAAATGGAAAAACATGTAAATTCAGGTTTTACATAAATACAACTAACCATTAAAATCGGGAATTGTGCACAGAAGTATTTGAAATGGGAGGAAAAATAATATAGCTCAAGTGTGTAAATACCTCACTTTTCTCCTTTTGGAACTTTTCCGATAATTCTAATCCGACAAATTCTAATGGGGCATACACACAGGGAGATTTAAGTAACAGAAGCGTTCTGAGCAATTTGGTGGGAGATTTTCCACAGTCTACTTCTCCCATATACACAGATACCCCTTTTTAGTCTGCAAATGACAGGTCCCACCCAGGATCGGGACACTGATCAGTCCCAGGAGTGACAACCCCCGCAGTGACCTGGCTTATTGCGGGGTTGATGATGTCAAACAGGGGCAGGGCAGAGCATCATTGGTGATCGGGAGAGGAGGCAGCACTTGGAGCTGATGCTGTCTCCAAGCACTACTTACTCCATAGTGTGAACAGGACCCGTTCACGCAGCAACAATGTTCAACCCTTGTGGTGACCAGGTTTGAAATGCTGTGTTGCTCAACCCGGGAAATGTAGCTGTGGCACTTTCACACCACAGATCAACCCAGCAATAACCCAGGATGATTTGGCAGTCTGAAAGGTGCATGAGAGATTTACACAAGAGATTTGTGTGAAACTATTTAGTATAGGAGATTTGTGCTAAGCAGAACAAAAATGTAAATAATGGGTTGGTATTAGACTTAAAACGCTCAAATCACTTCATAAATCACGGGCGATTTGCAGTCTCTTGCTAAGTGATTTGACTAGATATATACTGCATGCGTGAATGATCTAGCACGGCCACGCACCACCATGGGGCATACACCATTTGTGCTTAGACATTTAGCAGAAATCTCCCTGTGTGTATGGCCCATTAAGTACATCTAAAGTGGGGTTAACCCAATATGGAATAGTCAAAAATCGAACCGGAATCGGCATGCTGGGATGTGTAGTTTCACAATAGCTGGAGGGTCACAGTTTGGCCATGCCTGACCTAGCTGGTGCACAGCTGTAGTCATTACTGTCACATTTCAAACATGCTGCATTCATTCCTTCTATAGATCCACAGGTTGCCTGAAATACATGAACTTCTAGTAGATCTTGTGGAAAGGTTTAGTCACCCCTGCTCTATAGCAGAAGTAACTTTAAACAATTACAGTCGGGACAGAGTTATACACATCTCAGTAGAAAATCCGGTACTCTTTACCTAGAACGGCGCCCGTCGCGGGCATCGCGGGTACATTTATGCCTGCCCGCGACGCGACCGACGCGATGCCCGCGATTTTCCCATTGAAAACCATGTTAAACCTGAAAAATCGCGTCGGTCGCGTCGCGGCCGGCCATAAACGTACCCGCGATGCCCGCGACGCGATGCTCCCGATTTCCCATAGGAAGCAATGTTAAAAGCCGCGATGGACCCGATTTTAGTGTTAAATGCCTCAATCCACCCGATTTGGCCATAGAAATCAATGTTAAATGGGCCACAGAGCCCATTAACCCTTAAATGTCCCCCCAATTTTTGTACGCCACCCCACGATCCACGCCAACCCGAAGCGTGGCGAGCGCAGCGAGCCCGCGAGGGGCGGCGGTACGCGTCCTACGACCTTTTCATGCCCTACTATCCACGTCGGCGTGGAGTTGAGAATAGAATAGTGTGGCGAGCGCAGCGAGCCACCGAGCCCGAAGCGTGGCGAGCGCAGCGAGCCCCGCGAGGGGACGCGGATACCTTCACAGGTAAGCGCGTCCCCTCGCGGGCTTCACAGGTGTCCGTGGCGACCCGGACACCTGTGAAGCCCGCGAGGGGACGCGTCTACCTGTGAAGGTATCCGCGTCCCCTCGCGGGGCTCGCTGCGCTCGCCACGCTTCGGGCTCGGTGGCTCGCTGCGCTCGCCACACTATTCTATTCTCAACTCCACGCCGACGTGGATAGTAGGGCATGAAAAGGTCGTAGGACGCGTACCGCCGCCCCTCGCGGGCTCGCTGCGCTCGCCACGCTTCGGGTTGGCGTGGATCGTGGGGTGGCGTACAAAAATTGGGGGGACATTTAAGGGTTAATTGGGGCTATTTGGGCTCTGTAGCCCATTTAACATTGATTCCTATGGGAAAATCGCGGGCATTGAGGCATTTAACGCTAAAATCGCGGTCAATCAGGCTTTTTAACATTGTTCTCTATGGGAAAATCGCGGTAATCGCGGGTACCCGATTTTGATGTACCCGCGATTTACCCGCGATTTACCCGCGATGCCCGCGATTTTACCCGCGATGCCCGCGATTTCAATCGTGGGCGCCGTTCTAGGTAAAGAGTACCGAAAATCCACTTGCAACTGATAACCCTTTCACACTGCAGCTCTTAAATGGTAAATTGCTGTTTTTTAGCTTTTTTAAACAGGTAGAGCTGCTGTGTGAAAGCTTCAGGGTGCTTTAACTGTTTAACAAATACTGGTATTTGTTAAAAGGTTAAAAAGCAGTGTCCTACCGGTTTCAGAGCCGTTTTTTTGGCAGTGTGAACTGCTCTATTTCTATGGCTTGAAACATGTCACTTGGGAGTTAAACGGGTTCAATGTGTGAATGGTATTCAATGCTTTTCAAAACGGTTTACACCTGCAATGTGAAAGGTCTTAAGGCTCAGACCCGTTTTAAAGAAACACCGGGTCTTTACCTGTTTCTGCAGTGTGAAAGCAGCATGAGATGCTGTAACACGGCATTCACACGTAGGATAAGTGTGTGATAAGGGCGTGTCACGAGCATGAATGCTGAATTACTAGCGATCCTTAATTGACCACTTGCACCAGGAATATAGTCAATGCAAATGCAGATGTTGATAAACACCTTCACATGCACATAGTAAGAGGCAGCGCAACCACATAGAACATTGGAGAAGTTACACATTCCTTTCTCAACATGCAATGTGACCAACTCTACCACTAGATTTTTGCGATTCGCTACACAAAGTTAGTTAAAGATGACAACTGTAAAAGACTGACCACCAACATTTTTGTATAACAGAGACAAGCAAGTCATAGAAATACCAGCACGGTAACAAAATATAAGCTTGCACTCTAACTTTCCTCCAACACCTAGTTACAGATTGAGTATCCCCTATCCAAATTATTCCGGAAACCATAGTCTCCAAAATGTATTTTTTATTTTTTTGCTAAAAACCCACTGGGTACATCTAAATACAAAAAAATTAAAACTAAATATGCGCAAGAAAACAATTGCTTGACCTTTGAAAAAGCACCCCTTCCTTTCTTTCATTGCAGATTACAAAATTCTCAAAGCCTTAACCAGGACCCAAAAAGAGGACACTTTAAAGAACTGGGGTATCTCAAGAGGACATTTGGATAGCACTAGCCCACCCCCCTTGGGGACCACTTCAATACTATCTACAGCAGTGGCAACCATCCCAGATATGAGAGTGACATTGACTGCCCCCCCCCCCAAAAAAAAAATCCTCCCCCAAAAAACTGTGTGTACTCATAGGAGTCCAATAGGAACAGGGCCTGCAAAGAAGGATTAGCGGGGTGCAATTTCCAAATTCTGCAGCGCTTTAAAGAGAATATTTGAACATTCACATCAGTCCCTGCCCCAGTGGAGCTTACAATCTATATTCCTTACCACATATACATGCACACACAGACATTCTAGGGTTAATTTTGTTGGAAGCTAATTAACCTACCTGTATATTTTTGGATTGTGGGAGGAAACCGGAGTAAACCCACACAAGGACGGGGAGAATATACAAACGCCGCACAGTAAAGGTGCATACATACTGTACAATTTTTTTGACCAATTTTGTTGAAAGACATTTCCATTCAACCCAGTGTCCTGGACAAAAGATGTTGACAACAGACGAACGACGAATGATGATGCGCATACCCGCCAGTTGTTCAAGATTGTTTGTCAACTGTGCATGCAGCTCAATTTGGATATCTTTTCAAAAGAGCCTATAAAATGTAGCTAGATCTTTCGTCTTTCGTCTGTCATCAATATCTTTCATCAATATCTTTCGTCCAGAACACTGGGATTAATGGAAATGTCTTTCAACGAAATTGATCAAAAAAAATTGTACAGTGTGTATGCACCTTTAGAGCCATGGTGGGGATCGAACCCATGACCTCAGTGCTGTGAGGCAGTAATGCTAACCATTACACCATCCATGCTGCCCTAATTATCTTTGTATGGTTGTTTAGTGATTTTTAAATTGTGAATAAAAAAAATGTTATAACTATTAATTGTGGTTATCTTTCCTCAAAAGCGCAGTTAAACCTTTGTGACTCATTCAGATTCAGTGTCTGAGATAGTACACAAACTTTGTTTCATGTTTTGAAACCTTGTTTCATGCACAAATAAGTTTGTATTTCATGGGTTTATACAACATAAATGCAAGATACCTCAAGATACAACATTGAAATATTACAATATTCCAAAATACAGAATAATCCATTATCCAAAATTCTTCTGGTCCCAAGCATTTTGGATAAGGGATACTCAACATGTATTACTAAAATGTTGTGTCTCACATGTACAGTAATTAGAAAAACCAAAATACAAACCTCCAGGTAAAATACTTTATTTAAAGGGAAATTCTGCCGTTCCAGGCTCTTGGGTCAGAGTTCAAAACATAATTTTATGACTGATTTACAACTTATTTATTTCTGCCAGGTCTCACAAAGCTATCCCATAGTGAAGGTGCCCAGCAGGGGGGAGTCAGGACTCTCACTGAGGAATATAAATATGATAGCACTGCTTCTTTCTCTTGCACTGAAAAGGAGATACTCCAATTAGAAGTGCCACTGTCATAGGGTGTCAGGCCTTCATGGAATGCAGGAAGCCTTAAAAACAGAACATGCAAGGCCAGGGAAAACCGAAAATCCTCTCAGGCCAAACCGGAGTCTCTCTGGCAGCACACAGGCCAAAATGGGAAATAGGCTTTAAATAATTGTCTCTAGACATAAGTGCTACAAACAAAAAAGCCAAGAGTTAACTACTGTATTGATAACGTACAGTAGCTTGATTGCTTCAATTACATTTTAGTGTTCATAATCTTGTTAAAAAAAAATGTTTATTAATATCTTAAAAATGGTTCGATTTGATCGAATGACTGGGCACTGCCCAGGCACTTAACATTTCTGAGATTCAGCAAAAAAAAGGTGTCTGGCAGATTTGAAAGGATTTTTATTAAAAGGTTTTAAATGCAAAGTCGAAGAAGTATAGTTCAAAACCTCAGCTAACAGGGAACTATTTTCCATGGGACTTAAGTAGTAGCTAGAAAGACATTATGGAACTAGCACGGATAATCACCATTTCCATCACAAATACAGTAGTTGTCGACACTGAAAGCTTTCCTGCAAGAGGACAGAGTAATCCATTTGTTAAGAAAACCCTTAAGTAAATTAATGTGCGCTAAAGTCAACACAGGAACATCTAACCATTATTATTTTGACTTCATAAACACACATGCCCTAATAGAAGGTGCATTTCAGGCTGAAGTCATATTTCCCTTCAATATTAGGGTCCTTTAGGGAGAGGCACCAAGAGGAGACACTTAAGCCTAATTCAGGGGTGGGGCTAAATTGGCTCTTCATTAGGCCCCACCCCCAGAGAACCACAGGTGATCTGCAGGTCTATCATTAGGGGTGGAGGCAAATTGACCATCATTTACTTTAAAAAGAGTAAGTTTACTAAAGTGAGGGTTTATAAAAGTGGTGATGTTGCCTACAGCAACCAGATTTCTAGCTATATCTTCTATAAAGTCCAAGATAAATCATAAGAAGAATCTGAGTCTCCATTTATATTAACTAGCACTTTAGTAAATATACTACTTGGAAATAATGTACACTAAATTAACACTGTCAGAGCATACAGACACATTTGCCAAGGCAAAATAGGCCAACACCTTAGTAGGCTCCAGTTTAATTTCCTGTACTCCATGGAGACCAGATTAAGTAACAAGGCGAAAAGTGTATTCTAGGCAGCTCTAGCATAGATTCATGAGCGTGTCGGCATGTATTGCAGAGCATTTCATGTGTGGGAATTCATGTACAGAGTGTATGCCCCCAGCCTGTGCAGGCTCCTCCACCGGTCAATCCCAGTCCGCACAATCGACCCTCTCCAAAACTCCAGCTGCATAGTGCATGGTTGAGGATTGTGGCTACGAAGGAGTGGCTGTGAAGGGGCTGTTTACCTGGAGTTACCCCTTTAGTCCTTTAGTTGCATTGCCATAAGGACTGGTTGCACAGGGAGCCCAGCTGCTCATTAATATACAGTATGTGTGTGCATGAGGGTGTATGCCCGATGGGTGGTTTTGTTGCGGAGGGTACCCAGGAGCTGCTCAGTAATACGTGTGTGTCTGTGGTGGGTGGGGGGCATTGGTCTGGCTCCTACACTATCATTCAGTCTCCTAGATCTTAGAACAAAAAATTGTCAAACCATGCTGTAAACAGATTTATTTCATTTTGCATGTTCTATTATTCTCAACATAAACAAGAGGATGTGGTCACAGGGATTAATGATCTCTGGGTTTGCTGCTTTTGACCTGGAGCGTGCCTTTTTTAGAAAGCACCAGTGGCAGGAACTTAATGCATTCTACACCTGTCACATGAACAAGTTCAATACCAACTAATGGGTATCAATGCAAATAGAAAACATACATTTAATGGAATTCCTACACATGCCATAAACAGAATTCCTTATCTACTAAATCAATTAATCTGACATTAAATACTCAAAAACACTAAGTACTCCATTATTAAACTTCATAACCTTTCCAGATAAAGAAGTTGTCAAAAATTATATTTAAATTTACAACAAACAGTGATTACATTATTGATTTACTAGTCCCTTGAGTGGAACAAGCTACAACATGACTGACAACACAGATATCTCTGTTTACTTCATCTTTATCTGTCATAATCATATCCACACTTCCCTAGACCACTAATAGTGCATCATTGATAGCCAATAAATATTCATATTATAAATTAAAAGAGCATACCAAGTCGGATTAACTTTCAGTGTGTGTGTGTGTGTGTGTGTGTGTGTGTGTGTGTGTGTGTGTGTGTGTGTGTGTGTGTGTGTGTGTGTGTGTGTGTGTGTGTGTGTGTGTGTGTGTGTGTAGATCGGCCATTATAACAGCATGCGAAGCAATTTTTTTTAATGTCATTTTTTCTATGTTCATTGAACCCCACCATATCGCATCACAATGCATTGCATGTCCCGCAAAATCGCATGCGATTTTATAGGGTGTGCGATGCCATGACATTAGGTATACAATAATGATTGTATGTCCCCAAAATAGGTTTAACCCACCCCCCACTATCCATGCAAGCCAGAAGCATGGCGAGCGCAGAGAGCCCCACGAGGGGTGACAGAACGTCTCCTACGACCTTTTCATTCCCCCTACTATCCACCTCAGTGTGGACTTGATTTTATATAGTGTGGCGAGCACAGCGATTACTGTAAATTTACTCCGCGGCCCCTCGCTGCGCTCGCCACACTATATGAAATCAACTCCACGCCGACGTGGATAGTGGGGTAATGAAAAAGTCGAGGATGCGTTCCGCCGCTTGCCACTCTTCGGTGTGGCGTGGATAGTGGGGGGTGCGTTAAACCTATTTTGGGGACATACAATCATATTATTGTATACCTAATGTCATGGCATCGCACACCCTATAAAATCGCATGCGATTTTGCAGCAGATGCGATGCAATGGCCCAGGGCAGAGAGAGCAGTGAATAAATTGCATAGGAAAATCGCATCGCACGGCCCTAAAATGGCCCATGTGATGCGATTTTCCTACGCAAAAAAGCCCACTAAGCAAATTGCTTAATGTGCACTGTTCTATGAAATTAGTACCCAAAAATCACTAAAATTGCGCTATTAAAAATTCACTTGCAGGCTGGACTCCCAGGTGAACACACACACCTAGTCACAGGGAATTGTAGCATCTCGGTGAGATATAACTTCTATTGGAATTAATGCCAGATATGCTTGCCATTTCATGTATCAGATGGGTCTAAAATCTACACATAAGATCATGAACCCCTGATGAAGTCTCTATTGGAGACTAAACGCGTTGGGTACTGATCACGGTTCTGAAAAATAAAATAAATCTTTCTTCAAATGGAATAACCAAGAGTGTACTTATTTTTATTATAAGGACATTACAATTTGAGGGCGCTGAAGGCACCATTATGTATATGTGTAATATATACCGTATATATATTTATTAAATTGAAAACACGAACATTGCGCTTCTAGAAGAGCGGCACCCCTATAGAGCCTAGAGCCTTGCTGTTATCAGAGGGACTGAAAGGGAAATTAATAGAAACAAGATAGGAGGTGCTCTACAGTGTTAGCACCAATACCCACTTATCAGGTGTATAGTAAAACAAAAAGGATACCAAATAGATAAAAAAAAAAAAAAACATTTATTCAGTAGTACAGCATGCAATTTATCTTCAGTTATGCATTTCCATTTTTCACGGTGTGCCACATACGGAAATACTTTGTAGCTCCTATCTATATATCCATATATAATAAATTAAATACACAAACACGTTTTATATACAAATCCAAAAACCAACCTTTACAAAAGGTGTAAGCAGATACATAACTATGTGTTTCATACATACTCTCTGAGAAAGCCGATTAAGGCAGAGAAACGTGTAAGAGTTTATGGGAGGTATGCAATCCTCCACCACTATTTTCAACGGGGAAAATAGCGGCCGGGCCCTATTCAATGCTGTCTTTACTGAAAGCATTGAAGGAGGACAATGGCAGAACGAGCCCAACTTTAAAAATCAGCTCGTTCTGCCGATAACAGCCGTGGATTGTCACGATCCAGGCCGTTTATTGAAAACCCACGACCGTTTACACGGACACATCCCCTTTACGCCGATTTGTTGTCGGGCAAACTGCAAACATGCCAGGATCACTGCTGTCAGGAGGGACAAACAGCCGTGACCCAGGATTGCATACTCCCCTATATCTGGTACCAGCTGGCCACCGGAAGCTGTTTATGAAGAGACAGATCTGGATTACTGGTGAATGCAGTGCTAACCAAGCCAAGGAGCCATTACAGCAATTCATGTCTCAGGTGGCCGCATGCACACAGTGCACTGCTATAAGTCAATAATACTGCACCGATCACAGTGGTAAAATATGAACATTATTATAACCACAATGATGTTATTACAATACTAACCAAGTAAGAGAACTTCCTACAAATGGAACATTCTGTTGCTTAACCTACTACTCAAACTAATATCTACAAGTTTTCAAAGGCTTCAATAACTATTACATCCTTTAAGGAGTTCACCATATATATCTCAGCTCCTGCACCTCTGATGTAGAGCAAAGGTTCATACTGCAATATACAGCTAAACACCATACTAGAGATCAGAGATGTCATCAATATGCTGGCGCTTACCTTCCTGACAGATAGAATCCTATTTATAATGCTAAACAATTCCACAAAGTTAATTGCAGAATCTAATAAAAAAAAGACAAAAAGGGGAAAATATACTAATCTGGCATTTTATTTCACAAGGGATGTTCCTATAGGCAACAAATCACAATCTTCTCATTTATTTATCACCTTCTATAGGATAATAGATCGTATCTTATTAGTTGCCCATAGCAACATCCCATCTGAAACAGAACTCCAATCTTAGGAAATGTCCGACTAAATATTACTGCAGGAACCTTTAACCTTTCTTATTCCTGCTTCCTGCCACCATGCCTCATCTGTGCTTTCCTTCTATATTTTCCAACTACAATCAGCTGAATAAGGAAAACGAGGTAAAATGCATTAAATTATTATTAATACAGCGCAGACCATCGCCGCTGAAAGTAAAATAAGGAATTTGGTACTTACCGATAATTCCCTTTCTCCAAGGCAGCAGGGGACACTGCAGTCATAACGTGTGGGATAGCATGGTGTACTGGAGGAGTCGGCACTTTAAGAAAATTTGAATGTGGCTGGCTCCTCCCCCCTTCTATCCCCCCCCAGACCTCAGTCTTAAAAAACTGTGTCCGCGAGAGGAGATGATAGGGCAAGCAACCGACAGGAGGAGGATACTGTCACTCAGAGAAAACAGAGATTAGGCCAACACACATTGAAAAAACAGCAAATATGTATCAACAGACACACTTGTACATATAGAACATAGAAAAAGAAGAACTTTTAACAAACATACAATTGCATGTTCACCCTTTATGTTAAAGGTAAGTACAATTTCTGTATGGCAGGAAGACTAGCGCTGGGTGGGCGTGCAGTGTCCCCTGCTGCCTTGGAGAAAGGGAATTATCGGTAAGTACCAAATTCCTTATTTCTCCCTCGGCCAGCAGGGGACACTGCAGTCATAACGTGTGGGAATAATACCCAAGCACTACTCCCGGGTGGGAGAGCCCTGGGATTCCTGCAACACCGCCCTTCCAAAAGATGCCTCAGAAGTGGCAAAGGTGTCGAACCTGTAAAACCGAGCGAAGGTATTTGTACCAGCCCAAGTGGCCGCCCTACACACTTGTGCAAGGGAAACCCCCCTAGCCAGGGCCCAGGACGTACTTACCGACCTGGTGGAGTGGGCTGATATGGTAGCCGGTGCCTGTCTTTGAGCCTGCACATAGGCTTCCTTTATGGTCAGGCAAAGCCAGCGGGCCAGCGTTTGTTTCGAGGCTGGCCATCCTCTCTTTTCGGCTCCATACAGAATGAAAAGATTATCAGATTTTCGTACATCTGCCGTACGTTTCAGATAAATTCGTAAGGCCCGAACTACATCCAGCAACTTAGATTCTCCAGATAAGACTGGAATCACGATGGGTTCATTTACATGAAATGCCGAAACTACCTTTGGCAAAAAATCCTTTCGGGTCCTTAGCTCTGCTCTGTCTTTGTGGAAGATTAAGAAAGGAGCTCGGCAAGAAAAAGCCCCAAGCTCTGATACTCGGCGCGCCGAAGCTAAAGCCAGTAACATGACCGTCTTCCATGTGAGATATTTAATGTCTACCGAGGAAAGAGGTTCAAACAGGTCTGACTTAAGGAAGTTCAGTACCAGTGGGAGTTCCCATGGCTCTGTAGGTGATACAAACGGTGGTTGTATTCTCAGTACTCCTTTTAGGAATGTTTGCACCTCCGGTATAAGGGCTAACCTTCGATGGAAAAAGATAGAAAGGGCAGAGACCTGTACCTTTAACGAGCCCAACCGGAGACCGGAGTTTAAACCCACCTGTAGGAATTGTAGTAGTCTGGACAAATGAAATACAGCCCTTGGAAACTTCATGGACTCACACCAACGGATATAGGCCCGCCATATCCTATGATAGTGGGCCGATGTGACCCCCTTCCTGGCCTTTAACATGGTGGGAATAACCGAAGATGGGATTCCCCTCCTTTTTAGCAGATTGGCCTCAATAGCCAGGCCGTTAAATGCAGATTACCTAAGTTTTGGTAACCGAATGGTCCTTGTTGAAGAAGGTCTGGACGCATTGGGAGGCGCCAAGCGTCTACTGACAGGAGCTTGAGGTCGGAGTACCACGATCTCCTCGGCCAATCCGGTGCCACTAAGATGACGGTTGTGTCCTCCCTCTTTATCTTTTTGAGGACTCTTGGCAGAAGAGGAAACGGAGGGAAAATGTAGACAAGTTTGTATGGCCACCGAATGGACAAGGCGTCTACTGCCACCGCCGCTGGATCCAGTGACCTGGCGCAATAGAGAGGCAGCTGATGGTTCAGTCTGGAGGCCATCAGATCTATCTGTGGAGTCCCCCACCGGAGGGTGATCTGATGAAACACCTCCGGATGGAGGGCCCACTCCCCTGGGTGGAAATCTTGTCGACTGAGATAGTCCGCCTGCCAATTTTCCACCCCTGGGATGAAAACTGCCGAGAAATCTGTGGAATGAGCCTCTGCCCATTCTAAAATGGGTCGAACCTCTCTCATGGCGGCACGGCTCCTTGTGCCCCCTTGCCGATTTACATAGGCCACTGCTGTCATGTTGTCGGACTGAATCCTTATTGAACGTCCCCTGAGCAGGTCGTGTCCCTGCAACAGGGTGAGTCTGATGGCTCGCAACTCCAGGATGTTTATGGGGAGTTTGGATTCTTGGAGTGACCATCTTCCCTGAAACCTGTGGTTCAGGGCCACTGCTCCCCAGCCTCGGAGGCTGGCATCCGTCGTCACTATGGTCCACGTACAGGGTCTGAAACTGCGGCCCTGCAACAGATTCGGGGTATGGAGCCACCACCGAAGAGAGGTGCGGGCTTTTTGTGACAGGGTGATTCTCTTGTGGATCTGAAGGTGTGATCCCGACCACTGGGATAACAAATTCCCTTGGAACTCCCGTGAGTGGAAGCGGCCGTATGGGAGAGCCTCGAAGGAGGCCACCATCAACCCCAACAGGCGAGTACAAAGATGTGCAGAGACTCTGCGTAGAAGCAGGATCTGACGTACTCTCGACTGAAGGGTCCTGATTTTGTCCATTGGAAGGAATACCCTTTCCTGGACTGTGTCCAGTATCAGGCCTAGGAACTGAAGTCTTTGAGACGGGTTTAGTTGTGACTTTCTGAAGTTTACTATCCACCCGTTTTGTGTTAGGAAATTGCAGGTCAGAAGGGCATCTGCCTCTAACTTCTGTTGACATGGCGACTTTAAGAGGAGATCGTCTAAGTAAGGTATGATGGTCACGCCCTGTAGACGAAGAGCGGTGACCATACAGGCCAGCACCTTTGTAAAAACCCGCGGGGCGGATGAGAGGCCAAAGGGTAAACCTCTGAACTGGTAGTGACTGTCTTGGATGGCGAACCTGAGGAATCTCTGATGTGGTTCCCAAATGGGGATATGTAAGTATGCGTCTTTTATATCCAGGGAAAGAAGATATTCCCCTTTTTCCAAAGATGTTACTACTGAACGAATTGACTCCATTTTGAACTTGTGATAAAACACAAATTCGTTTAGGTTCTTTAAGTTGAGAATAGGACGGACGGAGCCGTCTGGTTTTGGCACGACGAAGATGCTTGAGTAATACCCGGTTCCCCGTTGATGAGGTGGAACCGGGATGATTACTTTTGAGAGAATGAGAGACTGGATGGAGCCGCAGAGAGCTGAGGCTGTTTCCACACAAGATGGAAGGCCTACTGGAAAAAATAAGGTTGGAGGTGGGGCCGTGAACTCCAGTTTGTAACCCTGAGTCACTATCTGGAGTACCCAGGCGTCTTTGCAGTGGGACTTCCAAGTGTCTGCAAACAACAACAGCCTGGCGCCCACCTCGGGATCCCCCAGGTGAGCAGGGAGACCGTCATGCCACCTGTTTTTCAGTGGCCTTCTGGTCTCTAAGGGAGGAAGTGGCTGAGGGTTGTGCTGTTCTAGCACCACGTCCTCGGCGGCCTCTGTAGGATGAGAAACCTCCCCTGGACCTACCTCTAAACCCTGCGTTACCTCGAAAGGACCGAAAAGTAGGAGACACAAATGGCCTTTTTGCAGCCGGAGCAGAAGAAGGAAGGAAAGGCGACTTTCCCCCCGTTGCCTGTGAGATCAGCCTATCTAGATCTGGACCAAAAAGCATGTCACCCGTGAAAGGAAGGCCTTCCACAGCCTTTTTGATCTCTGGTTCGGCCTGCCATGAACGCAGCCAAACAGAGCGTCTGGCCACCACTGCGGAGGCCGAGGTCTTAGCTCCTAAAACTGAAATATCAGAAGCCGCTTCACCTATGTATGAAGAGGCATCCCTGATGCACTCTGCCAAGGGAAGTAGTTCATCCCGCGGAGTGTTTTGTTCTAAACCAGAGACAAGGTCAGAGGCCCATTTTTCCATTGCTCTGGCTACCCAAGCAGATGCCAGAGCAGGGCGGAGCAGAACTCCTACATTTGAATAAATGTTCTTAAGAGAACTATCCAAGCGTCTATCCTGAGATTCTTTTAGGGACACTGCCCCAGGTATAGGGAGTGTGGTTTTCTTGGATAGGCGGGATAGAGACACATCCGGAGTGGGAGGGGTCTCCCATTTTTCTCTTGAGCTATCTGAGAAGGGGTAAAGGACCTTTAATCTCCTTGACATTTGAAATTTTCTGTCAGGAGATTTCCAGACTTTTAAAAGAGGGTCATCTAACTCCTCTGAGTCTGGGAAGGTTAGGGGGTGTTTTTGAACCCTACCAAAAATAGATACCTGAGGTGGTGCTGAGGTATCAGCAATCTGAAAAGTGTCCCGGATTTCTCTGATCAGGCCTTCCACTCCCTGCACCTCATCTTCTGGAAGGTCATCCCCAATAGGATCCTGAGCCAGATCTGGAGGAAATTCCCCCTCCTCTAAGGGGATACAGTTATCAGTGTCGTCTGCTAGGACTATAGCCGGCACTGCTCTTCTCTTCACTGGAGGTGAAGAGGGTCTAGTTTGGGAGTAGGAAGATACAGACTGTTTTAGGGAGTCAACCGACTGAATAAGGGATGAAGCCCATAGTGGCTCAGTAGTAGCAAGCTGCGACAGGTGAGAGTGAAAAACTTCCCTGTCCTTTCTGGAAGCCTCCATTTCAGCTGTGAAGTTAGAAAGGAGGGTCTGTAACACATCCCCAGAGTTCTGGGTGGTATCCTGAGGTCCAGGGGAACTAGGAGTAACAGCAACCTGCACCCTTGCAGCGGTCTGTATACGTGTATAGCAAGGGCCACAAAGGGAGACACCCTTAATGTGCTGCGTGTACTGCTGCTTGCAGTCCTTGCAAGTGTACACTTTTTGTGCAGCCTTAGAGGAGGTAGCCCTTCCTGCCATATTAGTGTAGACAGAAGACCCCCAAAGCAACTACCCCTGTTAATCAACACACACACACACACACAGTCACAGGCGCTCTAAGCACAGGTAAGGCAGAGGCCTGAGAGAGAACAGGGAGAGAGGAGCCAAGCCTTCCCCCCGATTGTGTTGAACTGGGGATATTCCCCTGACTCACAGTACTGCTGAGGTCCCTGGGGATGCGCTGAAGCCCAAACAGGAGCCGGTACACCGGGACTGCAGGGTTGATGCTGCTTTACAGTAGCGGAGAGATGCTGCGCTCCGTGTAATGGCGTCGTCTGTTCAGGAGAAGCACGAGGGAAGCACCGCCCTCCTGACGCGTACGCTTCCCGCGCCGATCTGCTGGGCGGGAACCTGAAGCCAGCCGCGTCAGCGCTGCCGGCAACCATCAATGGCTGCGGCCGACTGACACTCTCCCCAGCCAGTGCGCTTCTGGCTGGCCCCCTTTCTTTGTGTCCTGGAAGCCGGGGGAACGTAGCCTTGGACCCGGACGCACGCCGCATGCAGCTGCGGCGGGTCCCCGGAGCGAAGCTCCGGTGGCTTGGGAAGCAGAGGAAACACTGCGTGCAGTGTCGACTGCTCCCTTCCAGGATTCTTCGTTGCAGGCAGACCGTCCTGTCTGCCTGTCTCTATTAATAAAAATAGTAGAAAATAAACAAAATTAAATAAAAAACCTAATCTCCCAAAGGAGACTATTGCCCAGGAGACCGACTCCTCCGGGCACTTTTTTAAGACTGAGGTCTGGGGGGGGATAGAAGGGGGGAGGAGCCAGCCACATTCAAATTTTCTTAAAGTGCCGACTCCTCCAGTACACCATGCTATCCCACACGTTATGACTGCAGTGTCCCCTGCTGGCCGAGGGAGAAATTAGTAAAACACATAATTAGAACAGTATTATAAGTAGCCCAGTTTGCGTTTAAACTTTAAAAAAAGAAAGCGCTTTTTGGCCTCCAACGCCATAAATTTCGTCCAATTTGTATAGAATATTAAAAGAAGAATCTGCATATAGATTAATCTTATGTGTGATGAAACACTCAGAAGATTCAGGTGTCTTTAAAGCATCCATTACATTAATCTTTATACACCAATAAACACGACACTAATAAATAGGGCTCCACCCAATTAATAAGAGTATATTAAAAGTATTGCGTGAACATAACTCTTAATTATTTTCAAATGGCTTATCCCCGGGTGATGAAATACTGAGACCGAAAATTACAAGCGATAGCAATGACAGCAGTATTACAAACATAATTTATGTCAATCAGCTGGCAAACAAGAAACCAAAAAAAGTGTATGTAAAAAAACGAATATACTATAGAAAACAGAAATGCTCCTGTGGAGAGGCATACATGTATTTGTCTACATATAATGATGTATACACACACACACACCACTAGAATAACTAAATCACTAGAATCACACAGCACTAGGATTACCCCCATTAAACATGGTCATACTCCGCTATGTCCATTCCATATTGGTACACACTGTAATGCCTCTTACACATTATACCACACACCATAATGTCCATTACACATGAAGGCATACACCGTAATATCCATTACAAATGATGGCTCTCACTGAAAGTTCTTAACTGCATGTCAGCGTGGTGGGGGCAGCGTAAGGGCGCACAGTGCCACACACAAAAAGATCCTTGTAGAACAGTTTCTTATATAGCGCACAGATATTCTGCAGAACTTTACAGTGATAATATTTGAACATTCACATCAGTCCCTGGCCCAGAGTTTTTCATTGTATTTTAATTATTGATTTTTATGTTGTTAACCAGCCGGTTTATAATTATAAAACTTTAATTATTTTATTGTTTAATAAATAGATTTTTATAAATCTCAATACAGCGCAGTCCATATTTCTTTTCTGCCATTGTGATTTATCAAGGGCTGAGTATTCCTTGTGACTGCAGCAGGTTGAGATTCAACAGACCTATTTCTCAGAAAAACTCTTCTGATATCCTGCCCCAGAGGAAATTACAATCTATATTCCCTACCATACACAGACATTCTAGGGTTAATTAGCCTACCAGTATATTCCCTACCATACACAGACATTCTAGGTTAATTAGCCTACCAGTATATTCCCTACCATACACAGACATTCTAGGTTAATTAGCCTACCAGTATATTTTTTGGATTGTGGGAGGAAACCCATGCAAACATGGGGAGAATATACAAACTCTGCAGTTAGGGCCATGGTGGGAATTGAACCCATGACCTCAGTGCTGTGAGGTAGTAATGCTAACCATTACACTGTCTGTACTGCCCATAATAGCTTTATACTGTAGAAACTCACTGCTATAACATCTATCTCGACATTAATATAATTCTGTCTTTTACGAGGGACAAACTAATA
Organism: Crinia signifera; assembly: GCF_055691185.1. Lineage (NCBI taxonomy): Eukaryota > Metazoa > Chordata > Amphibia > Anura > Myobatrachidae > Crinia > Crinia signifera. The sequence goes on along the minus strand of NC_139222.1, from coordinate 196,410,357 downwards.
AAACCTAGGTTGAACTTGGACGCAAGTCTTTATTCAGCCTTATCTACTATGTAACACTGCATGTTACACAGAACCATATATAATAGTTACATCATTTGTAAACAGAGTTTACTCTACTTGGTTGATATCAGTATCCCGTCACTTGGGATGCCAGCAGTCAGAAGGCTCACCGGAATACAAGATTAAAACACCTTGTAAGTATACTAACCCTCCCCCCATAACCATTCCTACCCGCAGCCTAATCCTCTGCCTTTATTGCCTAACTATAACTACGGTAGTCTAATGGGCCCCATACATCAGCAATCACAATTAATGGTTTTCCAGATCCAGTGATTTTTTTTTTTGGCCAGATAAATGGTTTCTACAATCTATTTGACTTGCCCACATATTACAGATTTATTTCAGTGATCGGCAGATTTTTCCCCATCTAAAGATTGCATCTTCATATCGGGAAAGTGCCCATACATCACCTCAATCGATTGTCAATTCAGATGTTACTGCTTTTCACAATGTAAATAGAAGAAGTCAAAACAGAATGCCCACACATATAAAAAACAACCGCAGATAATACCAGATTATTAAACATGTTTAAAAATCTGATTCAGCAATCGATTGGCCGTTCCGATCAATTTTTGATCGGGATTGCCAAAAGCGGGAGCCCACACATTAAAAGATTAATTGTGACAATTATCTCCAGATCTGAGGATTGTCACAATTATTTGCTGATGTATGGGGCCCATTACTCTAACAATGGGGCAGATGTATTAAGCCTTAACAAGAGATAAATCCAAGGGTGATAAGGAGAGATAAACGCCCAGCCAATCACCTGCTAACTGCCATGTTACAGGCTGTGTTTGAAAAAAGTCAGTAAGGAGCTAATTGGCTGGACGTTTATCTCTCCTTATCACCCTTGCATTTATCTCCTGTTAAGGCTTAATACATAATCCCTTAGTACCGAACCTTCCATTTTTGGTGCCTAGCCCTAACCTATCCACCCCCATAGCCCAGCCCTCTAGTACAGTGATGGCTAACCTTGACACTGCATCCGTTGATCTACACACACCAGTATGCCCTGCTACAGTTTTACTATTTGGCCATGCTGGAATTTGTAGTTCAACAACAGCTGGAGTGTCAAGGTTAGCCAGCACTGCTCTAGAACCTAAACTTAACACACCAAACCCCAACCTCCACCGCCTGCACAGCCAAACTTTAACCCTCAACAACTAAGTCATACTTGCAATCGGGAAGCCTACAGATGGGATCCCAACCAATTATTTTGTTTTATTAACTTCTGCCTAAACTACTCACTACATCCTCGGTCTAAATGTGTCCTACAATAATAAGGAGCAGAATTGGTTAGCAACTCATATTCTTTTTTTTTTTCATCCCAATAGAAAACTGCATAATTAAAAGATGTTAATTACTTTAGAGTTGATTCCGCTAAAGACTTGTGAAAAAAAAAAAAAAAAAGAAGTATAGCTGGGAATTGCAATGAAAACATACTCCGTGTCACAGGAACATTACATCTGTTGAAGAAACCAGTCTAAAATGGATACTTTTAAAGATGTTTGACAGTAAACTTCAGGACAAGTGTAACATTATTTTAGAGGGATATAATACATTTAAGGGAATGGTGATGAATCCCACCAGATATTTCAAAAATAATCACTCAATTTTGAAACCAACAGATAAAGGTCTATAACCGTTTTAATGAAGCCCCCCGGTAGTTGCTTTTTTTTGTCCTAATGCAGCATACTATAATTCAAACAATTCAATGCATCCCGATTGCGCTGCAATTTAATCTGATCGCTTCCCACAGCATGTGATAAATTGCAGCTATTCACATAAATGGGAATTACATGTGTTTTTCAACTATTACGCAAAATAAAGATTTTTGGAGACAATAGAAATTAGACAAATAGAAAAGGCACATCTGCTGGACCTGCGTACAACTAACGTCTTCGCACTCTGCTTACATGTGCAATTAATTTCACGACTATAAATCATTCCTGCAACCCTAGCAGAATGGACAAAACCAGTGTCATAAGACATAACGGTCACTATTTTGTATATATGTAGTTACTATCCAGAATGATCTTAGAGGTTTTACCACCATTTCTGCTTTCTAAATATGTTTGTTAAGTTTAGCTTTTATATAGATTTTCAATAATTTGATATTAAGAGGTTTCTTTCGATCTCTTAGGACACTTTTCAGCCTGATGATAGATATGTATATGGCATATTTTACATTCTAAGGGAGCTTTCATGAAAATGGTAGACACAAAGGAATAACAAAGCCAATTTCAATGCAATAAAGGCACGATAATGATATTGTGCATAGGATTCAGTGCGTACAAACAATAATGAGGCCTGCTCCTGTGGGTTGCCATTGACCCCCTTTCTTGTCTGTACATGCAGTGAAATTTTGCATATGTCGTTTTTGATCAGGTGAATATTTAGTTCAGTGTATATAAACGATAGATATATTTTTCATAAAACAAGATGGTCAGTGGTAAAGACAACACTGGGGGTTATTCTGGTTGATTCGCAAGGCTGAGAGTCCACCAAAACCCGCCCAGCGAATGCCAGGCGGACCGCAACCCCACCCCTTGTGTTGGCACTCAGGGCCTGCAAATGGATGCCAACCATAGAATGATGTGGAACGTGCACGCATATCTAAGTGACTCTCAGGTCACTTAGATTTGCGTGCACCCTTGGGGGGAAGTGGGCGGGAAGCTAACATCTGGCGATGTCAGCTGCCCACTTCTGACGTCACTGTACGATTAACAAGGGAACGCCCAGCGTTTACATGGTAACACCCATGAAAATGCTGGACATTCCCATGGGTGCAACTATCCACCGCCGCTCCCCAGGTCATAGCCTTAGGTTTGTGCACATGGCAAATAATCTGTTTGCCGTGGCTGCACACACCCGGCATATGCACATGCTCCGAAATGACCCTACGCATACGGTCACCATCGGACCCCGTGCGAATGGACCAGAATAACTCCCACTATCTTTATTTTTAGAGTTTGCATTCATGCAGTGTATATGCTAAATATTGTTCATATTGTAGCTAGGGGGAGTTCAAGGAAATAGTTAATAATATCATTGTCTGCCTTTATTGCATAAGGTGTACAGTGCTTAACATAAAAGGATTTAGTAAACCAACTTTGACACTGATAGGCCCCCAATAAGAATGTAAGTGAAGGGATCTGTGCACACACTTTACAGAACTTCTATTTGAGTTTTACCTGCATAGCTCCTGTTACGTCAGATGCAACTCATGGGAACCACTCAATGCGGAGGCAACGGGGACACATGTGCCCACTTAGCAGCATGGGTAGAAAATTAATCAGTCCAGTGGAAAGGAAAGAGACCTGTGAGGTGAGCAGGGCGGTGACTGGGAGGAGGAGGAGAGGGGTCGGTGTTGGGCCTGTAGATGATGCAGGTCAGGAGGAAGTAGATAACAAGTTCATCTGCTTTATATACACTGCGCACCGGCAGAGGGGTGGGGTTCTGTGCTCACCCCTTGCACAAGCCATGTCCAGACACCCCTGGCCAACTGCTGTTGGCTACTAATCTCCTCTACCCCAGGACTAGTGAGCTTACACATCCCATAACTGGTGTATATATAGAGTGCCGCATTATTATAGCCTGCCCATTACAGATATACAGTGCACTGTATGTGTAATATATAAAAATAAATATACAGCGCTCTATGGTGCACATACATACAGTATATACACACACACACACACACACACACACACACACACCTACTGTGGGAGTAGCAACCACCCTCTTTGCTGGGCAGGAGTGTCAAAGTACTGCCCTTGGCTCTGAGGTAAGTCACCGATTAGCTGCTCTATGCTTCAGATTGCTGCTATTAACCCCTGCACCACCAAGGTGTTCCTTAATTAATCCTGTACCTGATGATTACAAAATAATCCTTTCATCACAGAATTTGTGTGACCTAAAAGTCAGAAACACATCTGCTGTGCAGGTCTTGTGACCACCCCAATAGGCTAGATCAGTGGTAGCCAACCCTAGCCCTCGAGAGCTACCAACAGTTCACATTTTCCAGACAACCTAGCTGCTGCACAGCTGCACTCATTAATCACTGACACATTTTAAAATATACACAGATGGAGCTAATTAGCTCACTTGTGATTCTGTGAGGAGACCTGCAAAACGTGCACTGTTGGTAGCTCTCGAGGACTAGGGTTGGCCACCCCAGGGCTAGCTCAATAAATTAAGCCTTGCCGTCCAGTGGAAACACAATTGTAGGGAATACGAGGGGTGTCATTAAGGAGGTCTGCACTGCGGACAGATACCACGGATACTTTATTAAATGTAATGAGCAGCAATAAAAAGTAATATTTAGAATAGCTGCACACGCCTCTACCTGAGTCAGCAATCTCAACTGGAGACACTGACCTAATGGAAGAGAAATCCTATATCTATCTGGCATTGCGCTTTCCACAGCTCTGAGACACTTCCTCAGATAGATCAAATCCACATCTCACTAATGTATTGGAGAGGAAACTGCTCTCATGTTGTTCCTGGTACAATTCTAACCACACACACACAAACACACATATATTATATATGCACACATAATATTCAACAAAACATCTAGAATCCAAAACCTTTTTCATTGTTACAATGTTTAGCTTGAAGAGGGTCATACAGTAGTCTATACTACACTGTGTGGTGACATCGTTCTAACAGGGGTAGACAAAAGGTGCCCATACACCGTACAATATTCCCCATGCGTTTTGAACTAGATCGTTTCACATGGGATCAAATCACATGCGATTTGCGATGCAATGGAAGACCTATTAAAACAGTATGGGCTGCAGAGACTTTATGTGCTGTGAGATGGGATGCCCATGGGAGCGCGCATCGCACAGCACCAATGTAACATGTATGGGCACCTTAAGTAAAGAGCCTCCTAAAGGTAGTGTACTACTACTAGATGAATGCAACCTTCGTGATAAAAAGTCGAGTGTACGGTGTGGCCCATTGATTATCTGTACAAAATCTAAAGTCAGAAAACAAATCTGTAATAAGAAAAAATAAATAATATTTAGGGGGGTATTCAATGTCAGGGGTACGGCTGTCGAGCAAGCTCGACAGCCGTGCCCCTGTCACGTTCTCGCTGTGCTCGACGTGAGCTCGGCGGTCGGGATTCAATGTCCCGGCCCCCGATCGGCGAGAAAGGGGCGTGGCCGCGAGTTGAGGACAGAAATAGACGAGCTCCGGCCGGGAGCTCGCCTATTTCTGGCTTTTCTCGGCAGAACGAGCCCGACAGCTTGTGATGTCGGGCTCGTTCTGCGGAGAACCTCTGTTCAATGCTGTCGGGGAAGTCAGCATTGAATAGGGCCCCGCAGCCATCTCCCCTCGTCGGGAGATGGCTGCAGGAGGTCGACTAACATTGAATACCCCCCTTAGCATGCATTAACCGCACACAGAAATGAAAACAAAAATTTAAAAACCCAGTACAGCGCAATGCAATTTAAACGCATGCAAACATTTATGGACTGTCTATGATGACTTACTTTTATGTCCATTAACATTTGCTCATCTTGTCCTAAATGCTAAATTACTAACCGTGTCTTTTTTACACCAATGTAACCCTAGGCACTTTGCTGACATCAAAGGAACATGTAAAAATACCATAGCAAGAATAAATTTGCCATGCTTCTCAAAAATGCACTACAGGGATAAAAGCTAATGATTGTTAGTTGGGATTTGGTGTCCATTTGGCACCAAAATTCAAAATTAGTTTTATTGCCGAATTGGAGAGAAAATATCAACATACCCCTTTCCAGTGGTGTCGGCAGACACAATAAATACATTTAAAATAATGTTGAATGAGCATTTATTGGATAAAAAAAAACATCCAGGGGAACAACCAATAACCATAAGCTAGCCCAAACACTCCAGCTGTTGTTGACCTACACATCCCAGCATGCCGTGCATCAATTTTAACATGACCAAATAGCAAAACTGTAGCAGGGCATGCTGGCATGTGTAGTTCAACAACAACATCTGGAGTGCCAAGGTTAGCCATCACTGACATAGACCATACATTCTAACGGGTCCTGCAAAAAAAGGTTGAACTTGACAATTAATTTATTATTTTTTTCAACCTAAACTACTGGGTCACCCTGTAAAATAAAAGCTGTATAAAATAAATGTATATAAAATGTAAATCATTTTCCATCTTGCAAACATTTTGTTGCTTTAGCCTTTATTGGTAAAATAAAAAAGCTCTAAGAAGCACGCAAACAAGACGAGGAAGGATACAATGAGACTATACTAACGGAATTAAATTATGGTTTCTAAGTTAGCTGACATTTCTGTAATGTGCAAGTGCCTCGTCATTTATATAGAACTGCTGGCGCCAACATGGAGCCTGCCTCATTCTTCCACTGATTGTGACTTGCTACTGTACTTCTCCTGATTTACTAGGAGAGCACGGCTGGCAGACATTTACTGCATCAGCCCCTTCACTCATTAAACAATTAAGTATTTGTCTCATAGGTAATGTCTGACCCACACAGTATTCTGATACAAGAAAGATTAGCAGATATCTGGCTGCCTATTACACAATGGGCCAGATGCACTAAGCTTCGAAAGTGATAAAATGGAGACTGATAAACAACCAATCAGCTTCTACCTGTCATTTTTCAAACAGTCAGTGATATGGCATTTAGGAGCTTATTGGCTAGCTGTTATCACTCTTCATTTTATCAGGTTTGAAGCTTAGTGCATCTGGCCCAAAGACCTTCGACCAGAAACATTAATACCTTTATCTGCTTTTCGAATTCAATGACTACGTAAATGGAATCTTATGAGCAAGCTGTGTGTAGGAGGCCATTTCTTAAGATTTGGAACTAAGCATTCATGTTTAAGTAGTGCTGTTGCCAATAGTATCCAATAAGGTTCTAGATATATTTTAATATAGTACAGTGTAGGAAATGAAAGCCAGAATCTGATTGCTAGCTATGGAAAAAGAAAAAAACTAACGTTTTCCTTTCAGAAGTTGAAGGAAAACTACCCACTTGTCTGAAGAGGCACAGATATGTAGGTATCAGTTACGCATCAATAATTAATACACAGTTAAACAAAGAGAAAAAAAAATGGATGTATGCACAGAATTATGTGTACACAAAAGGTTTATATATAAAAGTTGCTAACATCTACCTCCCTCATATTATATCAGCCTTACAATTAGTTTATGCTGCAACCAGAGGGGATACTCTGCTTAATTAGCTAACCTTTCATTATCTCACCGGAGAAATGGATGAATTCAGGTAATAAAAGAAAGAGAAAAATAAAATAAAAAGCGTTGTATGCTATAGGAGTGGAAGCTGAAAAATATGGTCTTAATTGGCTCCACACCCTAGCCAAAGCTCCTTGACACTGTTTGTCCCCAGCAATTATCCATTACAGCCCTGACCAAAAAGCAAATCAAGTGATTATAATTCGGACACACACACACACCCACCCCATCCCCCAACACCACTTTAAAAAGGTAGTAATCTGTACTTGCCATTCCTACATTACGAGCAAGCAGAGCCCTGGGGGAAACAACTGCCTTGGGGGGGGGGGGGGGGATAAACAAACTACCCATTTTGTAATGCAACTAGATTCCAACCTGAAAACATTCACCTCAGAGACTTAAATAGTTATGTTCAAAGTAAAAAGTTTTTGCTACCAAAACGATCAATTTATAGTTAAGCAATTTGCAATCCCGAGCTCACCCTTATCCTCACATCAAACAGCCAATATATATCAGTTAAATATAGACACATACTTGTACATTATGAAACTTGATAAAAGCACTAGTTCCTCATTCAAGAAAAAATGTGAAACAGATATGTAAAGGAGGAACATAAAGAAGGAAGTCCTTCTGAACAGAACACGAAGTGTTACAGCACGTAACATTCCCACATTGTTTTTAGCTATAGAATGTAATCATATTATGGTGCTACCCATTTCTATTTATGTTCTTGGGAAAGGACAGAGGTGTGCCCTTGCGGAGCAATGCATATAAAAACAGTCGCCAAATGGAAGTGCTTACCCGTACAACAATGGGAAACTTTGGAGGCAGGCCTAATAAAGGCCCATACAGTGTGTATGGGCCTTTATTAGGCCTGCCTCCAAAGTTTCCCATTGTTGTACGGGTAAGCACTCCCATTTGGGTGACTGAGCTGAAAGTCGCTCAAAACAGCAGGTTTAAATGGCTTTCAGCTCAAAGCCACCCAGTGTGTATGCCCTGGCAGTGAGCGCTGCTGCGCGCTCCCGTAACATCGCCGGGAAAGCCGTTCATCTGCTGGTTATACCAGCAGATGAGCGGCTTTTAGGACGGCTTTGCATAGCGCTCCGCTATGCAACGCCATCCCCCCACCGTCAGCGCCGGGCAGGGGGAAAGCCACTCAGTGTGTATGCACTGAGTGGCTTTCCCTGCAGTGATAATTGGAATCATCGCTGTCTACACACGCTGGGCATAGTCACCCAGTGTGTATGGACCTTAAACGCCACTTTACGTTAAGGTATGTAGCTACACTGGTGTCAGCCAATCACTACAGCTAAAGCTCATGTGGCACACCAGCCTTTACCAGCATATACTCTATTTACTGTAGGTCATATATTATATATAACTTTTTATTTCATTCCTTTTCCTTACAAGAGTCAAATAAGCATATTAAAAATGTGCACTACAGAACACAATTAATGTCACTTATTATTTAAGTAATAAACTACAAACATATTGGAGGGAAAAAACAAACACTCTTAAGTTCAATATATTTTGTCCTAACAATGAAACCGAAAACCTGCTATTCTTTTATTTAATCACATGTATACACTGTATTTATTGAAATAAAGTCTACAAAACACTTCCACCTGCACTGACTTCAGGTCAAACAATTAAGGCGAACATCCTCTGATTACAGACAATTTTTGGCCCAAATTTATGACTTAAAGCTGGCCATACACCTACAGATTTGTCCGATCTGGCTGGATAAAAAAACCTGGTAATGGATGAGAGCAAATTACAGTTGATCATTTGCTTTGAAATGCTGGAAAACTGCCAAAAACAGTCATTCAGATATTACCAGATTTTTGCTCCAACCAGCCAGATCTAACAATAAAGCTGGCCATATATCTAAAAAATGTAGATTTCCTGATAAGAGTTCACTTAAAAGTGTAATTTACTGCAAATAGAAATATTTTAAAAGCCTTAAGCTGGTATAATATATTGGATGATGTAGCAATCGGTTACAGTTTGCAATGATCACCGCATAGTTTGTACCCGCAAATGATGAATTGGGTGGTGGAATTGCAACGTTTGATGTGTTGACACTATAATGTTGCATGAAGCATGTAATGATACTGTATATCACATCATCATACGGGAGATTGAGTAGTGTGTACAATATTATTAAATCAAACTGCCACATAGCCGAGACACACCATCGCTCAGGTGCTGTATGTACCCAACATTTATCCACTGTTATGATGGAAAACGTAGAAGGCAGTGTAAAACTGAATGTTTTACTAAATCTAAGCTAATTTAAGAAATGTACGCAGAAATGATTTTTACACAGTGCAAATACACTGCACATGTGTAGCAAGAGGTTACAGATAGGATTGAACAGGCCGGGACAGATTGAGGGGAAGGCATGCAGTGATCATTTTCAGGGTGCGTCTCAACTGGTGATTGAGATTCCGTATGCAGCTGCAATGGCTCCAGCATCTTACTTCATGTGACAAGACTGCGGATCATAGGGATACTCAGAACTTCAAAACCCATCTCATCCGTAACCGACTTTATACACAGTCACTAGGAATCACAAAGCCTCTGGGAAGTATTGATATATATCCAGGCACCTGTGGCAGCATTAGCTTGCATCTATGAATCAGGCCCTTATTTCACTTTTTGGTACAATGCCTACAAAAGACTGTATAACATAAAGTTACACTTAAAGCTGTAAATTGGGATTTCGGAGTGAATTTAACTATATAAAACTGCCTGAAATGGAAATGTATAGTGAAATGGTGAACATTAGGGGTTGATGAAAATCCTTATACTTGCTCATAAAAAGGACACAAATCACTTGGGTTTAATGGTAAATAGTTTTTGTACTTAATAAACCCAGATAGCACAACATTAAGCTTCGCCCTTTTTTACGGATATCACACCAGCACATTGCATCCCTTCCCAAATAGATTACAATCTAAATTTAGGTCCTGAGACAGATGAAGCGACTTGCCAAAAGGTCACACAAAGTTAGAACAGGGTCTCTCTTAATGCAATATAGCCACCTCATTCATATTCCACAGGCTTCACCACATACAGTGCACAAGTTTATTAAAACTTTGCTAATCATGTTTGAACAGAATGGCCGATTATCACACAACTAAGCGATTATCGGTAAACTGCTCATATACTGCAAAACATCTCACAATGAGGATTAAATGGAAAAGTGATGGACAGGAAGTGATTGTGGGGAAGGAGTTAACAGGAAGTCTTTGGGAAATGCAGGAGAGTCATGGCCATCTTTGGGGCCTGTGTATGCCATCAGCTGCGAGGTCGTACATGCAAAAACATAGCACCTGTGCTGCTACTGCTGTGTCCAGGCTGTGTAGACACAGACCAATCCTTAGCTCCAGTATTCCTCCTTTTTGCATTTAAAGTACAAATGTGTCTGCAAGCCTTGGAGAGAGATATATTGAACAGAGATAGATAGTAGCTGATTGGGTGGTAACCTATCACATTACAGGCTGTGTTTGAAAAAGGATAGTCTGATGCTTAGTACAACTATGACATTGCCGGCAACATTCAGAGTTACTAAGTCTTAATAAAAGATACTGGGTAATGTTCATTTCATTTTAGCACCTCATGATGGGAAGCAAACTGGCAGGTTCAATTATCCAGCGGCAGCTATGCATTTCCTGCTCCTTTTGGTAGCGAATTTCTGTTTTCAATCCAAAGTAGTCACACTCTGAATTCACGTCCCCTGAATCTGTCGGAAGCTGTTCTAGAAGCTATCGTGGCTAATTGAATCAGCCCCAGGTTAAAGTGGGTCAAAAATTGGAGGTCCTGACCTCACAAACACTCAGTGCCAAACGCTGCGGTGAGAGATCCTCAAAATATCTGTTAAAAAAGCCAACATCGCTCACAGCAACTGTTCTTTTTGGGAGCTTCGATTATGATTTAACTAAGATTCAGTTAATTGACTCAGCTGTATTTGTATATACTAAAAGAACAGTCGCTGTGAAGGATGCTGGCATTTTTAGTGGATGTTTTGAGGATCTCACAGCAATGTTGACACTCAAAGGAAGCTGCAGAGCAGCTTTTTAGATAGACTAAATAAGTCTCAACGCAATAGAAGAGAGCTTAAATTACTTATACTTAAACAAGTAAAGTATTTCCAGCGCCTGTGTGTACATACTGTAGCCTGATGAATACCTACCTGTCAAGAGTTAAAGCTGCATTCCACAACCTCTAAATCTGGGGTAGCCAACCCTAGTCCTCGAGAGCTACCAACAGTGCATGTTTTGCAGGTCTCCTCACAGTATCACAAGTGAGCTAATTAGCTCCACCTGTGTATCTTTTAAAATGTGTCAGTGATTAATGAGGGCAACTTTGCAGCAGCTAGGTTGTCTGGAAAATGTGAACTGTTGGTAGCTCTCGAGGGCTAGGGTTGGCTACCACTGCTCTAAATGTATTAACTGTAACTTCACAGTTAGGAGCTGATTGGCCAGTGATGAAAAGCAGACACTTTATCACTTCGCCAAGCTTAACGAATCTGCCCCATAGCAACTAATCACACTACAGGATTCCCCATCATTCTAGTGTACACTTCAGAAAACAAAAACCTGTTCAGTTACTATGGGATAAAACAAATTTTCTATGCAGCCACACTGAATGGAGTTATGCAGATTAGCTGGACTAACAGGATGTTCATGGTGTTGCCCTGACCTACAAATTTACCAGATCTAAACCCAATCCAGCATCTGTGGTACATATAACAAGTCAAATTAGTGGCAGCTCCACCTTACAGTTTACAAAAAATGAAAAGGTACCAGATACACTGTCTTGTCCAAAGCTGTGTTAACAGCATATTAGGCTGATGGTCAGTGTCTAAATAGTATTTCTACTAACAGGAAATGTCCAATAAAAAAAAAGCTGCAAGATATCAGGTTCTCATTAATAAGTATTACTATTGCAGTGCATCAAGGACTGAAGCAGGAATTCTAGTACCACCCTCCTCGTGCTCTCTGCTGACTTCCAAAGGATTTCCATGACTGCTATTTTCCATCAAGGGACATACTTTTGTAACCAACACACACACACAATGATGCTTTTTTTTTTTTTTCGCTCCTCATTAACTATATGATATTAAGACAAATATTTTAATTGTATCCAACAATTTTAAACATGATTAAACATATGTTTCATTTTGAAACTGGGGGTGTGTATTAAAATATGTATTTAAATTGGTAGGTTTTCAAGAATGTATGGTGAAAACAGAAATAACGGACGAGTAAATATAATAAACTGGTAAGCCAGCTCGAAGAAAAAGCTTCGAAAGCTAGTCTGCTACCATCTGTGTTTTTGCATGTGTGAGAAAGATGTAGTTTCACTCTCTGCCAGGGGGGTATGCAATCCTGCATCAATGCGGTCACTAAAGACAGCATGGAATAGGGAGCCGCCGCTATTTCCCATGTCGGAAATAGCGGCAGCACATTGCATACCCCCCACAGACACTAGACATGTATATAGATGAGGTGTTTACTCTACATGGCTGCAGACAATTTACCCTTTGAACGCAGTCATCATAACTTAAGTTCTCCTTAGAACATGTAGGCATATTCAATTAGCCATGGGTTAATTGGTAGTCAATAACCCTGTGGCACGCAGAAAGGCTATTCAATCGGATAGCCTCTTGCTGAGAGCTACAGGTTACATGGTGCAAATGAAGAGACTCCTATACTTGTCAAAAGTAAAGTATATCACGATTTCAGGATAATTCATGCTTTTTAAACATCCGTTACACTTTGCCTAATTTTAGTTCTACGCTGTAAAATAAATCAGTGAAACAAACATGGATTTAGGATTATACATGGAATTCATAACCTGTAAAGGGTAGATAACATTACTGTATATATCCATGAAAAAGAGCTATGCTTGGACTTCACGCATCTATATAAAGAGGTGTAAATAGAGAATGTAATGCTTAATACTGTATGCTTATCAATAAATTAGCTACCTCAATTATTTTGTCACTTCCACAAGAATGACATTTTATTTTGCTCTCCTTCCAACATTTTTTTTTAAAGCAAGATCTTAATAATACTTAGAACTGGGGTGGGAATAGAACATATCCATGATAAGGGACGTGACATGCAGTTACAAGCATCTTGTTTCACATTTACATATTTTATGGGTTACAAAATGTTGCTGAATGCCAGTTATTGTCTTCAATTAACACATTTCTACACAATATAAAGTAAACAAATCATGGCCTTTTTGTAGATTGTGGGTGGGGGGCTGCATGGGTGTGGAGTGAAATTCACATTTTCTTGTTAGTTAAGCATACATGACATCTCAGAGCATACTTAATACACCCGCTGGGTTACCCAGGCCATAATAAAAACGAAAATGCATATTCTTACAGAAAAAACTACATTTCTCTTTCACAAGATTACAAATAGCTGAAAATATAAATAACATTTTTAAAATTTTCTATAGCAATAGCAAACAATAAATATGGGATCGGAAACAAGTGGTTGGAAGTAGGGGAGCGGGGTTTCCTGATGGTCCCACTGGTTTCCCTACATTACTAACCAAAGTGCAAAAGGCTCTGTTTGCTTCATTTGTCTAGAATGCTAAGCAAGATTCTCTTGGAGCGTACTTCGAACATAACTTGTAACCAAGGGGAGAAGATAAATTTCCTTTACACTCTTTGCCCCTTTAAATTAATCAAACTCCAACACTTTTTACATCCCTCTCTCGTTTATTTTGAAACTCTGTGCTATATACATTTCTAATGCACAAGACAAACTTATTCTTCAACCCACTCACTCCTTAGCAGAACCAGCATAAGCTGAACATTCATACATACATGAAGACGAACATAAGTTAGGAAACTACAAAGATCTTAATTTCTACCAAAATAAAGAAGACCATTAATATAGTCCAATACAGATGCCATTACACCCTAGTAAGATCCTTTCAACTGCTGACCCACAAATTCTGGCAGAACTGTGGCCATGAAGGAACCAAGAGTCCTAATGGTGAACATGCCCAGGAATTGCTCCAGGAATTCTTAGGCCTTCTTTTGGTATCCACATCCCTGCCCCCAGATCTCAGCACATTAATGGCAGCAAAGTATATGTCTGCCACTGAAAAAAATACATAGGTCATGTCGCTGCCATAGCAATACAGTATGTGACATACTATCTATTAGGCCGAATACCCAGAAAGAACAGCCTCTCATTTGTTCTATTACCTACATACAGTATACATATAGGCCCTTATTCAGATCTGATCAAAGTACAAATTTGTTCTCAAAATGGACAAAACCATGTGCACTACAGGTGGGGCAGATGGAACATGTGCAGAGATTTAGATTTGTGCAAGGTATTTTGTTTCTGTGCAGGGTAAATACCGGCTGCATTATTTTTATACTGCAATTTAGATTTCAGTTTCAACACACCCCACTCAAATGTAACTCTCTCTGCCCAGGTTACATATGCCCCACCTGCAGTGAGCATAGTTTTGCACATTTTGAGAACAAATTTGTACTGCGATCAGATCTGAATAAGGGCCATAGGCCTTTATTCTGAGCCCAGCGATCAGGTAAATGCTGCCCCACCACCAAACTGACCGCAATGCTCCCTACCATATACACAGCAGCAAATGCGATCGCAGCCGTGCACACGAGGGGAAAAACGATTCAAAAAGTACTTACCATTGATTGGTTTTCCCCTCTCATCGCAGCGCCGAATAAGTCCTGACTCAGTGCTGTGATGGCCATGGGGAGGAGGCGGGCGCTGATGATGTCAGTGGCCCTCCCTCCCAATGGCCAGGGAACGCCTGCTTTTTCTGGGACAGTCCTGGAAAATGCAGCATTTTCGCTCACAAAACACCCACAGGGTGTCAATCACCCTGCGGACAGCCTGTAATGGCTAACCATCGCAGGCTCCCGTTAGACGAATGGCTTGCGCTTACTGCGGGCCTTACACCTGCGCGGTCATAAGATAATCAGCTATGCTGCGAAAAATGCAGCAGTGCAATTAAACCTGAATTGGGCCCATAGTCTAGTCCTACTTCTTTATTGCCTGAGGCTTCCTTCCACCACCATCTGTAGCAATTTATATAAATTGGCTCAAAGATATACTATCACTTTCAAGCATATTTTCTTTTTCCCAACATAATGTTAATGAAATGGCTCCAATAAGAAGCCTACATTCTTGATGTTTTGTTTCTATTATGTATTATTGTAGTTTCTGTTGACCATTTACATTAAGTAAAACCACAAGCATATATACATACTTAAACTATTGTAATCTACTACAAGCCTTTTTTCTGGCACTTTACTACTGGAAGTCTGCTGAGCATATAAAAGAACATCTTACCACCACGATCACAACAGCTTAATTTAGGGTAACGATACGGACACAGAGCATTACTATATACTGCTGCCAATATACTATAGGCTGTGTAACCCCAATGTACTCTCTTACCTCTAGCAGACAATTTCTTGGTGTTGATAATCTTTGCAGCATATTCCTGGTTGGATGATTTCTTCACACACCTTCGTACCACAGAAAAGGCGCCCCTTGAAAACAACGGAAAAATAATGATGTAGTTGAACCCAAACATTAGACACTTAAAATTCAAATTGTCATTTGATAAATTCAGTAGTTTGTGTCTATACTTAAAAATGATTTCCATTACAGCCCTACAAATGCAGGTCTATTTCTGTGATACAATATATGTTAACAGGACCTCTTGTTAAGAGATGGAACCCAATGCTTTTACAGATTGACTAGCCACTTGCTATTGCCAAACTGCATCTCCACTGCTGTACAAGATCCAGATTCACAAAGTTTCAGCTGAACCATACCCTTTATTGATTATACAAAAGAGAAAGGGTCTTTCACAAAAAATAAGTTGATAAATAGGAGAGCATTCCTAATGAATTCGTTATTCTTAAGAAACAAGTTTAATATAAAATATTATTTTTTTGCTAGAAAGAATGTTTTTGTTTAATTCTCTTTAATGTAGTTGTTTAGTAAAGTAAGGGGTTCCTGTAGCTATGAAATTAGTTTGGGTCATAATTCATTTTTTAACCTCTCCAGAGAGCAACTCTCTAACCCTCGTATACATGGGGGATGGGCAACACACATCAACAAAGCCCTAGCCTATCAGATACTCTCTAACACAAAAAGTCTAGAAGATGTAAGTAAATGGACACATGGGGGGGGGGGGGAATTCAATTGATAGGGGAGCCAGCAGATGCCGCACAGCTGAGCTATTCAATTCTTGCGCCTGTGGGGCGTGATCGGATACTGGCACCGGCACTTCAGCTCGCACCCCTCAGGGATGAAAAACTAAAATGAGTAAAAAATGACCCGTTTGAGTGCTTAGACTGAATTTTTTGCATCGCGCACATTCGTTTAGTCGGGTTAAAGTAACAATTTAATACTCTCTCTTTTTCTGCATACATGATCAGAGCGGACTGCGTATATACGCCACAAATAACGACACTGATACGCTTGCGTTTTTGCCGGCACTCCACATTAACAACTCCAAAAAGTCACTCTTCCAGTAAATCCTCCTTGCAAGCTGGATCGTATCGGCGCCTTGCAATTGCAGTACATGGGCAGTCTGCATACCTATAAAACAAGGTATAGGCCTGAATATACAGTCATTTTCTAAATGCACTAAAGGGCCCCTAAGTTTCAGAAGCATGACAGCAGCTTTCCAACACATGCTCAGCTAGATAGATGGAGAGTGTATATCTGGCTACTAACGTGTGAGGTCAATCCAGAGAGTGATAATCAGTTTGGTATGAGAAATATAATTGGTCCACTAGAGTTAATGGACCCATGCTATAATCATGCATCGGCATGGCATGTTTGCAGTGACCGGTCATCACTCTTATCTACAGATCCATCTCAATTGTCAAAGAAACAATGGAGCACTTAAGAGCTGCTGGTCCTGTCATTGTTAAATTGCAGACCAATGACCATATCATTGGGGATAATGCCATGCAGTCACATACAATTAACTGCAGAGAACTATTGAGAGTGCGACCTCAAATTGAAGAGGGAATGCAGAAATAAATCAGATCTCAAGATTTATTGCCATACATGCAATCTTCTACTGCGGAATTGCACAGGCTGCAAATCTGGACACCAAGGGGAGTCCCAGAATCGGTTTTAAGATAAACAGCTGTAAAAAAATTAAATAGTTACATAAGAATCTGCTTAGACTAATGTTCAAGACCAAAGGTACAGTATGCCCGCGGTCCTAGAACAATGGAATGCGATCAATAAACTTTAAAAAAAAAATAAAGTACCACTACTATACTGGACTGCTAAGACACTCCCTGATGCTCACTTAGTATCTACATACAACAGGTCTATTAATTATGCCATTAGCTGACTACAGTTGATAGTAGCTAAAAGAAAAACTTTAGTAGCTAAAAACCCAATTGATCATACAGGTCTCCCTTATCCATGTATTCCAAAAACCGAAATATTCCAAAAATCGTGTTTCTTCAGAATATTTCAGGGGGAGGGGACTTACCTCGTCTCCTGATGTAAACGGCGGCCTCCTGGATCATCTTCAGCGGCATCTCCGGTCCCAGGAGTGCATTACACAAATGCACCGTGCTTGAAATGCATCACTGGGACCGAAATGCCGCTGAAGAGGATCCTGAAGGCCACCGTGGAACCATCGGGGCACTACCAGGGGACCAGGTGAGTATGAAGAAAAAAAAATATGCAGCCATATTTGAAGTAAGCCAATACTACTAGAGATGTGTATTGCCCCTTTAAATCCCCAACATAATGATTGGGAAAAAAAAATCTAAAATAGCTAAGTGTTGATTGTCCTAAAAAGTTTGCTTTCTATAAACATACTTTAATTATAAATGGAAAACTATAGAATATTTACACATTAATAATGATCCCAAAAAAAACGGTTAGTGGCCACCTCATTTTGGGTCATCTCTTCTAGGGGTAGACTATTTGACTCTGGGTCATCCTCCGCAATGTGCCCAAGATGGCTGCCTCACCTGCTACCTTTTGAGGGTGGAATAGACAACCCACAAAAAGTTATTTCCCAAAATGCCTGCACCATTCCTGCATTAGGCTTACTGTGTACACTGTCTAGCTTTTCCTTAATCTTCTGTATTGCGTACATTGTTTTGATGTCTGTAAAGCACCTTGTGTCCTTTTGAAGAAAGACCGCTATATACATTTATTATTCATTTTTAGCACATAATTATGGCTAGAAAGGCCTTCTGGCCCTGACCCACAAATAAAGAACCCCTGTATGAAAATCAAGAATATTCATAGCGAATTATACACTTATGTAATTAGCCGATGTGGTAGACTAAACATTCAGCTATAGATTCATACATAACCGCTATTGAAAAAAAAAAAAGATACATAGCTGCAAGACTTATGGTTGCTAGAACGATCATTAAAATATAATATTATAACACTATGTACCACAGAAATGATGCAGGATATAATTACCATACCAGATTTATGTAGAAATAATTACAGCAGCAATTTTAAAACATTTGTATTACACATGTTCATTAACCTTTTAGCAACAAGGCTAGATGTGACATGCCTGCCAGCATGGATGAGGTTAATTATAATACTACGATGACAATGCATAAAATCTAGTCCACGCTCCGTTTTAACAACTACATCAAAATTTATGCAAAAAATAAAAAAAATAGCTAGCCCTAGCAGGAAGGCCAAGGAAAGCATAAGTCTTCCAGGGTAGGAGCATTTTCTCATTTTACATTCAGTTGCTGAGAAAAGAGCAAAAAGGAGAACAGACAATGGAAGTCAAACAAAGAAAAAATGAATGAGAGAGGGGGATCTTGGTTAAAACTTCTGCAATGCAGTGAACATAAGAACCATGTAAATGTTAAGGAACAGAGCCCAGCAGCATCTTTACAAGGAAATTCAAACCTTAGCATCCTCCTTACCAGAGGACCTGCAACTACTGATAACAAAGGGATTAAGGTCTCCTGTCAAAGGCTCAATGCTGGATGTTCTTTATAACTAATCAGCCTCAATTCTAGAAGTGATACAGCAGTTCTCAGTCCTGCGTCGATGACAAAGGATTTAGCAGAGACTAGAGACAACCAAAACAAAATATACAGCAGAATAAATCATTTCACCAAGGTACGAGATTCCAGGGACGGGCATCCTACCATACACTGGAGACCAATAATCAAAAGTGTAACAATACACTTCTTTATTACTGCATTATGACCAACCATGAATCCTTTAAAGACGGTTTCTTAACCAGTGGCCAAACCTTCAAGATCTTCCTTTTAAATGTGTCTGATCTTGAACCATTTAATAAAATAACAATTTTATTCTGAAATACACAATTGGCTAAAATGCAAACTTCTCTAGTTCAATAAAAATGGGGGGGGGGGGGCAAAAACAACATACGAGCCCCTTAAGTAGATAAGTCTGGAGGCGTGTGGTAACAGTTCCGAACTCCATCACATGGCAATAAAGATGGGTAGGCCAGATGACGAGTACCCATAATTCCTTGTAAAGTACAGATCACACTCTGAAGTTCAACTACCAAAACAATGCATGCATTACTGCAATGTCTGCATTGGTGCAAGAATATTAGTTGACCCACATATGTAAATATGAGCAGGTCATTTCAATTTCACAAAGAATGTCCTCTCATTCAATCTTAACAAATATATGTTGTACAAACTACATTGTAGTGAAATAATCATTATACACCCTCGTTAGTATATGTACCAGTGATATTTACAGTATGTAGTAATTCTACATAATACATGTAATTTCTCATGTGCTGAAGCTGCCTAGTGTCTTTGAATAGAGTCAAGTCTTGTAGCCGAGAAACAGCCA
Organism: Crinia signifera; assembly: GCF_055691185.1. NCBI lineage: Eukaryota > Metazoa > Chordata > Amphibia > Anura > Myobatrachidae > Crinia > Crinia signifera. Next base: position 196,390,179 of record NC_139222.1, on the reverse strand, counting down.
TCAAAATAAATGTCTTTGTCCTATTGTCTAGGTGCTCAGCTGCAATTTGAGCTCGATCTTTAAATTTCAATAGCCCCCTCTCCTCTTCAAAAAGCGGGACCTGCTGCTGCTGTGTGTGTGTGTGTGTGTGTGTGGGGATGTGACGCTGTCACTTGCTTGCCTGTCAGGTCACTAATCAATGTCACTATGCAGAAACAGTCTTCTGTTTCTGGCCTTGCTCTATCCGCTTGCATGCAGTTACAGTATTTCATTCACATCTTTTGTCACGCTACCAGGTATGGATCCTATTGTTGCAGTTAATTTAGTTGGTGCGTAAATCACTGATGTATTCTCTAACCCAGGTCTGTAACCCTGTGTTATAGGTCTGTGGATTCTAATGGCTGTTTACAAACCTGCCCCCTCTTCCTAGATCTCCCTGTGTGACATGCTAATTCCTTTTCCCTCAGGCGCCCTTGATGTGTTTGATTCTCCATAAGCCTTGTCTGTGTAGTTCCAGTGCTCACAGGTAATTTCCAATCCCAATCTGTTGCCTCGGTTGAAACCAATCTAGGAGTGCAGTGATAATTTAGTCCTCTCAGATCTCCATATGGCCAGGCAGAGATGGCCTCCTTACCCTGTCTGTGAACTATTATCTGTTCTAGTTATGGGAACTAAACATGTCCACACTGCGCTGTCACATTTCCTTCAGAGTGTGACATAACATAGCCAATTTTGAGGAACCCCCTTCCTCGCTGCCCAACCTGTCATGCCTCCCCCCCTTCCTAGCTGCCCAACCTGTCATGCCTCCCCCCTTCCTAGCTGCCCAGCCTGTCATGCCCCCCTCCTTCCTAGCTGCCCAGCCTGTCATGCCCCCCTCCTTCCTAGCTGCCCAGCCTGTCATGCCCCCCTCCTTCCTAGCTGCCCAGCCTGTCATGCCCCCCTCCTTCCTAGCTGCCCAGCCTGTCATGCCCCCCTCCTTCCTAGCTGCCCAGCCTGTCATGCCCCCCTCCTTCCTAGCTGCCCAGCCTGTCATGCCCCCCTCCTTCCTAGCTACCCAGCCTGTCATGCCCCCCCCCTCCTAGCTCCGCAGCCTGTCATGCCCCCCTCCTAGCTACCCAGTCTGTCATGCCACCCCTCCTAGCTACCCAGTCTGTCATGCCCCCCCCTCTTAGCTACCCAGTCTGTCATGCCCCCCCCTTCTAGCTGCTCAGCCAGTCATGCCCCCCTCCCCCCTCTAGCTGCCCAGCCTGTCATACCCCCTTTCCTAGCTGCACAACCTGTCATGCCCTTCCTAACTGCCCAGCGTGGCAAGACCCCCCCCCCCCCCTTAACTAGCCAGCCTGTCATGCCCCCCCTTCCTCGCTGTCCCGTCGCTATTCTTTCTATCCGCTCCCCTCTTCCTGCAGCCCGGCAGTCGCCGCGTCCCCCTCCCCGCACGCAGCAGTGTGCCGTTAGCGTACGCCAGGTGAGTGCTATCCCCCTCCCGGCTATGACATGTGTCAGCCTCGTCCCCTCCTGTGTCCCCGCTCGGTGCCCTCTCCTACTCGTGTAGCCTTACTTGCCGAGCTCTTCGTATAGCTGGTACTCGTCCGTGAAGCGGGTGCAGGTGGCGGTGGTGGCCATGCTAGTGCCGGGGAAAACACTCTCGCATCGGGCGGGCTGCGGGCTGTCAGCGAGAAGGCAGCAGCCGGGATGAGATCTCCTCTCCTTCTTCCTCTGCGTCTCACCCTCCTCCTCCTCCGGGGCGGCTCCTGCTCCCCCTCCCTCTCGCCTTCTCCTCCCTGCTGCTGGACGCTGCTGCTTCTGCTCTCCGTCTGCCTGATGCCCGCTGCGCCGCTCCGTCACCTGCCCGCCTGCAGCAGCCGTGTCACTCCTCCGCTATGCCCGTGCTCTGTCACTGCTGCCCTGGGGGGAGGAGGAGGAGGGGGCCCGGCAACACCGCGAGACTTCCCCGGGACACTCCCCCCTTCCTGCGGACGCCCAGCCCAGGGGGGAAGGGGGGATAGGACACAACAAGAAGAGACACAAGAGACACAGCGGGGAGAGGTGGCAAGGAGGGAGACCCCGGGGAGGGGAGACGATGGGTGATATAGCCCGCTAGGAGGGAGCTGAGGAGTATATGTGCCCTGCACTGGGGTGGGGACAGGGCAGTGCTGCAGAGGAGGGGTAACTAATGCACGGGGGATAGAACAGAACGCAGTGTAGTAATTGCAGTTTGCACATATCGTTGTTGTTGTTGTGTTGGCGGCACACGGCAATGATCACAGTAGGCACAGCGCTGTACAATGCGGCTCAGCCAGCCAGGGATTAGAGCCTCCGCAGCATTAGCCGGGAGATGTCCCCGGGGGTGCAGTAATGACAGCAATCTAGCGCAGAGTGAATGTAGGTTCTGTCGGGCAGGGGGATCTCCTACACGGTGTAGTGGCTGCAGTGCTGCGTCTTCTAATGGACCAGAGACACGTATGGCAATCGCTACAGTGCTGTCATATTACACGTGCTGGCCCTGTTCTGTACAGAGTCAGCTGGGGAGGAGTGTGCGGTAGGGCTTCAAAAATAAATTGCATGACTGTATGTCATCCAATAAATCCTGATGTTTAATATAGAGAATATTTTTTTTTAATTCATCTGTTCCCAAATTGATTTGTTATCAATATATTTGCTAAAGCTGGGCATAATTACACAATTATCTGGCAGATTATCCCTACATTGTGGTTGGTTGTAATGAAAATCTGGTTATGAATGGAAATGGAATCTGGTTATTATGGCACCCAAAAGCCCCAAACACACTTTGTGATAAAGGCAGACAACTATACGATATTGTATATATCGTGGGGACAACGCTAGCCCTGCTGCTGGCTCCAGGTGCGCCTAAGATCTCCCGATAATAGCGAGATCTCGCGCATGTGCAGTGAGCCGGCCGGATAGGCAGAAACAGCGCATCAGTGTGAACTGATGCGCTGTCTCCAGGAAGGGGACAATGCCGGAAGGGGGAGTTCACGCTCCCCCACTTCGTCGGGAAAGATGTTAATACATGGTCTCCCCTCCTGCTTTGCCTCGTTAATGATACATGTCTGAGTGGAAACTTGCAAAACTGGCCCTACCATAGCTGGCTGATATGTGCATAGTCAGGAATCACCACAATTCAACATCACGTTGAAATGGATTCTCCCCATGGTATCCTTAATGTGGGTCCTTAATTATGTAAACTTTGAAGACTGCAGTATTGTACCTTAAACCAGGGCTCGACAAAACCCGGGGGCCAGGTCGCCATGGCGACCAGATTCTGCTTCCTGGCGACCAGATTTGCCAGGAAGCAGAACCCCCAGGCAGAGTGGTGGCTTTACAGCAGCGAGCCCCGCTGTGGGTTATACTGTTAGATATACGGTAAGAGCCACCACGGCAGCAGCCGGCAGTGCAGGGCACAACTCTCCCGGCTGCCGGGAGAGGGACATGGAGAGGCTGGGAGCTGGCAGCAGCCTCTGCGTTAGCAGCGGGTCCCCGTGGCTTGCTATCCTTTCAGCACATACAGCAGCCTGGGGTGCCCGTTTCAGACACGTAAACAGATGGCGCCGAGGTGGGTTATTATGTTCATTATAACAGGCAGCCCGGCAGAGCGGTGCACAACTCTCCCGGCTGACACTGCATCAGAGCAGGTCCGCTGCGCGACTATTACATAAGTCAAGGCGGCTCACAAGCTAATCGGGAGCTACCAATGCTGCTCCGTGCTTGAGTCGGGAGAACTGTCTGCCGGGCTGCCGCCGTGCTGGCTGTTATATTGAACATAATATCCCACTGCGGGGCCATCTGTTTACGTGTCTTTGTATTAACAGGGGAACCCAAGGCTACTGTAAGTGCTGATAGTATAACCAGCCACGGGGACCCGCTGCTCACGCAGAGGCACCAGAGACATGATGCACCAGACACCTGAGGCACCAGACACCAGAGGCAAACCCCCGTCATTTTTTTCTCAGTCTGCCCCTGCCTGGCATCAAGCCAGAAACCCATAGCAATGAGCATGTAAGTAAGCAGCACTGTGGCATAATATGCCATGGGCATTACGTTGTGTGGTATTATATGTAATGGGCATTACGGTGTTTGGTTCACCGTGTAATGGGCATTGCGGTGTGTGTTGTATATGTAATGGCCATTATTGTGTGTGGTATAGTATGCAAAAGGTTTTTCGGAGTGTGGCATAATGTGTAATGGGCATTGTGGTATGTGTAATGGGTATGTGACATATGTAATAGGCATAATGGTGTTACTTTTTGGCGCACACTGTCACTATTTTTTTTCTGGCTCCTACATTTTCATCCTGGCTCCTAGATTTTTTAGAAATTTGTCAAGCCCTGCCTTAAACAGATGTTTTCAGAAGGAAATAATATTTGCATATAATGCTTATTCCCCGACTCCAAAATCCTGATGCCACTGGTAGAAGTTAAAATATTATTTTGCATTGTTTCCTTATTTGGGCATCCAAAATGAAGTACTTTATAAGATGTAAAATATTACTACAATGCATATCAGCCAATAATATACATATAAAGGACACAGTAAAATAAACTTCAAATTATCTGTAAGGATGTTTCATATTGATATCTGCTATTATCTGGGATTCCGACTGTTGGAATTTCCCGACAGTCAGAATCCCAGGCCGTTTTTGTCTGATCCGAAAGTAACTTGACAGTTGGATTTTAATTTTCTGTCTGTCGAGTGTCAGAAAGTCCGTGGATCGGCAAAAATGGCTGCGGATTGTCGAAAAATGGCTGCGGATTGAAATGGATTGAATTCAACAATCTGCGGCCCTTTCCGACAAAACGGATCCGACTTTTACAAAAGTCGAATCTGCCTTCAATGCTGTCGATAACAGCAGCATTGAATAGGTGACTGCTGATATCTCTGCCGGCAAAAATAGCAGCACAGATTGAATACCCCCTATATGTGTTTAGCACAAGTACATGGAGACAGGGCCATATGTAGACAATTAATTACAGTTAAAAGTCCATTACTTGAAACCATTGCAGAAATGTACCACTGTTTACAACACACATGATTAAAATTAGTCCAACTTAGAAGGTGCTTCTAAAGTTGGGTACACACTGGAGCCACTGTCAACCGGGCCGATTTAAGGGACAATTTTCATTGAGCCTAGTTGTCGGTAGATAAGATTTAATGAATGACAATGATATGTTGTTCCTTCATTAGCATACACCAGATCGCATGCATTATTGTCTAGTTGACCGTGCAGCAGGGACAATGATCGCATGCAACTATGGGAGCACGCAAATCAGCCATACACTGAGCGATGTAGAAGATTTATTGTCTTTCTGAAACAGCAAATTGCTATGATATTGCTACCGTATGAACCCAGCTTTACACATGGTAACACACATTTAATACAATGAAAGTTTCTGACGTGTTTCAACCGATATAAGATCCTTAAGTGTTAAGTTTTAAAAATATCCACCAGTAACGATAACCAATGTATTCCTTTAACGTCAATCCAATATTGGATATTTTACATAAACATCCATTCGCAGGCCGTGGGGGGGGGGGGATCTCCCACACCTTTCGATGGTTGCTGACCATCGAAAGATCTGGTGCTTGCACACATATATAAAGTGACTCTCTGGTCACTTATATATGCGTGCACATTCGGGAGGAACTGGGTGGACAGCTGACATCCAATGGACGAGTACCCCAGCCCACCATTCCCACCGTCCTCAATGTGCGGTGCATGCCTCCCCACGAACAGTCTGTTTGCCTGCACGCACGCACCTGGCACATGCGCAGAAATGTGTGTGGGCATTGCAAAAACATCGGACCCGTGCAAACGCATACCCACAGCCGAACTTGCCTGTTTTGTAGCTAAATAAATGGAGCATGAATGCCAGAAACCAGTGGCCAAATGTAATAGCCTATGAGTTCGGCAGCCATGCAGGATGTCAATCAAACTTAGAGGGTTTAATGGAAGGGATAATGGAAGGGAAGGTTTGGTAGTAGACGAAATGGTACTTATGTAGTAACTGGGCTGCCGATTTTGAAATCGGGTCCATCGCATCGCACCCGACCATATCGCATGCGATGCGATGCGATGCGATGGACCCGATTTTTCCATAGGATTCAATGTTAAAATGGACTCTGTCCATTTTAACATAGAATTCAATGGGAAAAGGGGTCCTTTTCATACCCCTACTATCCAAGTGGGCATGGAGTTGGATATAAACCTGTGGCGAGCGTAGCGAGCCACCGAGCCCGAAGCGTGGCGAGCGTAGCGAGCCCCGCGAGGGGACACAGAATACCGTCCCCTCGCGGGGCTCGCTTCGCTCGCCACGCTTCGGGCTCGGTGGCTCGCTACGCTCGCCACAGGTTTATATCCAACTCCATGCCCACTTGGATAGTAGGGGTATGAAAAGGACCCCTTTTTCCCATTGAATTCCATGTTAAAATGGACTCAGTCCATTTTAACATTGAATCCTATGGAAAAATCGGGTCATCGCATCGCATCGCATCGCATCTGATTGTATGCCTTAACTTAAGGCATACAATCAAAAAATCGGCAGCCCAGATACTACATAAGTACCGACGAAATGAGTTCCACAACCTCTCTAGGACCACTTTAAGCCCTGACCTAGAGCATGTGGAGGCAGCCACCTGTGGACATGAGAGCCAAGAGCAGCGGCACCCAGCATTATTTAACCGACCCGAATGGCTAAGCTGCTAATGAAAAAGATTGACATACCTTATGTCGACATGGACACAATGGGTGACATTTAATAGGATGAGAGAATCAGAAAGTGAGAGATTTGGTAAGAAATCTCCAGTTTTTTAAAGCGGCAATCATTTACACTTAAAAAACAAACTGGTTTTGCGGTGTGAATGATTGCCGCTTTAAAAGTGATACAATTGAAAGTGATAAACTACCAGCCAATCAGCTCATATCTGTCATGCCACATGCTGGGTTTGAAAAATGACAGTTATGAGATGATTGGTTGGTGGTTTATCATTCTCCATTTTATCACTTTCCCAGTCTTAGTACATCTGGCCCAGAGGGAGAATATAATAGCGGGCCAAGCGTAGTGAGGCCACCGTGCCTTCGCCCGCCATGTGAGAGGGCATGGCACACTTATACGGTGTCCATTTTGACGTACATGGACATAGACACCAAAAACCGCAACTGTGTAAGTGGGCCATGGCTGCTAATGAAAGAGAGGTAGAATATAATAGTGTGTCCGAAGCCTGGCGAGCGCAGCAAGCCAGGCGAGGGATCGCGGTACATCAGTACGGTGTCCTAGTCAACATTACAACATTTTAACATGTTCAGCATGATCATGTCAGTATATTGCGTGTCGACATTTCAAACGTTGGTATTATGTACCTTTCGGGATATTGACCCGGAATTTATACCCTGTCTTTACAACAGTGTCAGCCAAGGGATTGTCGGTATTTCAATTGTCGGTAAATCATACTGAATCAAATATAATTACAATTACCGTATTTGCCGGCATATAAGACGACTTTTTTCCCCTGAAAAACATGCCTCCAAGTGGGAGGGTCATCAGCGTGGCCACGGCGGGTCATCAGCGTGGCTGCGGCGAGCATCAGCAGCGAGACAGGGGTGCCAGCCTTTTCGGCGTGACTGGCCCGTTCTGCTTGGCAGGAAGCAGCAGCGCTCTGACCCGCCCCTTGTCTACGCAGAGCTCGCACTTGCGCACTAGTGCCGGTCACAGGGAGATGGACGGGTGGGCCGGAGGCGCTGCGGCCGTACAATGGTGACAATGACAGGTACTAATATTAATGGCACTCATGTAATACCGGTATAATACGGTATAATATAAATTAACATGTTGAAATCAAATCTGATGTTCTTTTATGTTTTATTTGGTGTGCGGAAGAGGGGGTAGTCTTATACGACGAGTATATAACAAACTATATTTTGAGTGGAAATGTTGGGGGATCGTCTTATACGCCCAGTCATCTTATACGCCCAGTCGTCTTATACGCCGGCAAATACGGTAGGCAGAGGCTAAAAAAAATAGTTTTACTTTTTATGAGTGAAATTTTATTTTTACTGCGCAATTAAAGAAATAGTTTCACACAGAATTTTTTTTTGTTATCCGTGTAAAACTTTCTAAGCATTCCCAACTATAAATCCTCCACAAGGTAATTGATTTGCAAGAGGATTATCACACTTAAATACAGTAATACACTAAAGGGGTGTACATATGGTGATATTTTGGAATGATTTCTCCCCCCTTCGGAAAAGTTAGTCTAAACTGATTTTTGTTTCGGTTGGAGTCTGCCAAAGATGGGTACAGGCACTGAAGTCCTGTGACATTGTGGCATGTTTAAATTTATATAAACAATTTATTGAACACTGAATTGGATGATCATAAAATACTAATAGAAGTAGAAATTAAATAAAATAAGGTGGACACAGACCATAAAAGTTCAAAACAGCAATCAATATCCGTTCGTATGTTGCCGCCATACGAACGGAGTGGAACCCAAATTGCATTTTAAGACTTGTATAGTGTGTACCCATATGTGGTTGATAGTTACCAGATGACCGCTAGATTCTTGTGATCCATAAGGATGGCATTGCAGCAGGTGTATGCAATATATGCGGTGGGGTGCCTGTCTAGGCACAATTGTAATCCAAAGGCAAGCTGGGTGCAGTTATAGTCCGATTTGGACATATAGAGAAAATTGACTGGTTCAAATGAATGGCAAATGATGGAAAAGATGGTCAACGTATGGCTGGCTGGTTTGGGTAGGTTGCAGTTGGTGATTGGAGAGGTGAAGGTCTGTTCCACCTATTGACTGTCGACCTAATATCTGTCATCCTAACGTCCGGATACCTTTTATAATTCAGTGAACATATCAGATGGAAGTCTTGGGTAATGAATAGGGTGCATTAAATGTTGTTATGTACCACCTTGTTGTGCCTCACAATTTTCGTATGTATTCCCTTAATCCTTCTAGCTTTCATTTACCAAGAAATTGCTCCAATGTGCCCAATTCCACACATCAGATGCTGACTGTGTATGAACCAACCAATTCCCCCCCAAAGTCCCCCATATTGTTGTAGTTCATGAATTAACATTTCTGTTTTACAAAATAAATATATTATGCAGATGTCTTTATAATTACAATAAAAAAGGAGGGAACACATTTGGAGTGCCTTAATAGGGCATTATATTAAGAGAGTCACATGTCTGAAGATGGGAACTCCTTGCTCCTTTATAAAGCCAGTGACGATTAAGGTACCACTTGCGTATACACCTATCTGTAACAGAAAGGGGCTGCAGAGGATTTACACATCTCTTTTTGTAATGATGACTACACCCAGCATCATTAAGTGACTGCTTCCAAATGAAAACTTTGTATGCTTGTGATGCATGATAGTGGCTGTACTTTTACACTTCCACGCACAAGCATCAGAGTTCAATTCATGCCTGGGCTATTTATAGACTGTGTGATGCTGGTCAGATTGCTCCTGTGCCTTTCCAGTACACTCGGTCACATAAGACACAAAAAACTAAAAGGGAAATAGACTTTGCAAATAGAAAGATCAATACATGAACATAAAGTTTTTCTTTTGCCGAGATTAGCCTTTTCTATATATTAACACCTACAAAAAGTTTTTCTACATTGTAATGAAATCACTTCTTAGCTTTATTTTCTTCTTGTTCTTTAGAAATAAAAGTTAAATTCAAGGCACAAGGGCAAGAAATGGTTAAGTACATATAGTTAAAATTTTGGGCTTTAGTTTTGAAATAACGGGGCAGATGTATTAAGCCTTAACAAGAGATAAATGCAAGGTTGATAAATAGAGATAAACGTCCAGCCAATCAGCTCCTTACTGACTTTTTTCAAACACAGCCTGTAACATGGCAGATACAGTAGGAGGTTATTGGCTGGACGTTTATCTCTCTTTATCACCCTTGCATTTATCTCTTGTAAAGGTTTAGTACATCTGCCCCTATATCTGTTAAAGCCAACATGTCATTCAAAATAGAAGGTAATGGAACACTACAGGGTACACAATTCATTCTGCTAGTTTAAAACCACAATAAACACTTAGATGCCTGCCATGCCCTGTTTGCTGGTACTGCCCCATCAAGCAGGAATGAAAGAGTGGAATGTGGTGTGATACCTTTAAGTTAGAGACGTGGACAACGCCCGAGGCACGCCAGCGGCTAAGAAAACCCTCATAGACGCTGTACATGAAACAGATGGCGTCCTCAATCAATCAGGTACTGCCTCTGTTTCATATGACCACCTCACCACTATTATACAAGCTGCCATACAGCCGCTGCTCCAAAAGGCTGTGTCTGATACTACTACTCAGATTAACAGCTTATCGACCAGAATTGACTCTGCTGAATCCCACATCAGCACAAACACTGACGATATAAGCACTCTGCAAAGTGAAAAAGTTGGAAATTGACAACAAACACCTGATGAAGGGGCTTGAAAACGCAGAAAATAGAGCCAGGCGTAATAACCTTAGGATCACAGGAATCCCTGAATCCCTGAAAGGCCCTCAGTTGGAGCACTTTGTCAGAAATACCATTCCATCCTTGCTTAATATTTCAGCACAATGCTCAGATATTTTTATTGAGCGTGTTCATAGATTAGGCTCATCTATGCCACGTGACTTAAAGAAACCGAGAGTCGTCATTTTCAAAGTCCTCAATTTCTTGCACCATCAATTAATATGGGCAGCATCTAGGAAGATTAACCCCATTAAATGGGATGGCCACTGCTTGCGAATTTTCCAGGACTTTTCTAGTGAACTGTCAAGGAGAGCATTTCCTCCAATGTGCACAGCCTTAATTAACAAACAACATAAATTTCATTTGGTGTACCCTGCAATTCTCAGAGTTTTTTCAGGAACTGGCAATGGGTATAAAGACTTCCGATCCCCGAAAGAGGCTGAGGAATTCTTGGAGGCAGAGGATACCAGACGAGGAGAAGAGGACATCTCTGACATTAATGATGCTTCAATTGGATGAAAGACACATCATGGACACTATCAGGTCTTGGTTAAAATTAATATGCTAAGACAAACAAGGTTAAACCCATTATTGTGGCCGGAGGTTCGGCTTGGTTAGCTATGATCTCTTTTTTATAATGTGCCTGAACGGTACGTTTGGACTACTCTGAGGTTGCCATGCAGGCTATCTCGGGAAATTGTTCCTGATTTGATTACACAGGGTTACAGTGTGCATAGTTGATGTATAGAACAGATCTGACACCTTTCTCTTCCTATATGTAGAAGGGTTGGATCGGGCAAGACGCAGCTTGCCGTAGTTAATTTTAATTTTGGTTCATTAAAACTGACATGCTTTCCTTTAGGGATAGCATGTCTCAGGTTAAAGGGAAGTCCGTAATTAGAATTTACTTGTCTGCTCTAAGATTTTTATGTCTATTTCTCCCTAATGTGTCTTTCCTCATACCCCCCCTTCCAATGTTCTCTAATGACCCTTACTTGGTACTGTTTAGAAAAATACGTCATCAGCAATGTCGATTAGGATAGGATCTTTAAATATCAGAGGAATCCACACTCCTGCTAAACGGAGGAAACTCCTTATTTATTTAAACAAACAAAAAGTAGACCTTATCTGCCTCCAAGAGACACACCTTATGGGAGAAGAGGTTAGGAAACTCCAGATGTTGGGCTGGGTAGTCTTAGGTTCAGTGTCTTTCAACTCCAAGTCCTGTGGGGTAGTCACGCTAGCAAAAAATTGCTAGATGTTAAAGTGGTGTCCTCGATATCTGATAAGGGAGGTCGATTCCTAATAACAAGTATCCTAGTAGATGGGATAGCTCTGACAGTATGTAATATTTATGCCCCTACACCAGTGGTTCCCAAACTGTGTGCCGTGGCTCCCTGGGGTGCCTCGGGACACATGCAGGGGTGCCGCGGCTTGGTGGTCCAGGACCAACTCAAATTATTAATGGTTAATTATTTATGAGCAAAACCAGTGCTGGTGGCTGCCAATCATAGAATATGTACAAACAGAAGCAAATCCTGCCCTTTACCACATAACTGCTGCTAAGAATTGCATATAAACCCAATCTAATAAAAAAAATTTGGACCTAGGGGTGCCATGAAAAAAAATCTGATTCTCTAGGGTGCCGTGAATCAAAAAAGATTGGGAACCCCTGCCCTACACAATATAGCAAGTCCTTTCTTACGGGATTGATGGCTAAAATGTATTTGCTTGATCCTTCCTCACTGGTGGTATGTGGCGACCTGAATCTGGTTTCCTCAGTGTTGTTGGACAGATCTCCCACTCCTAAGAAGTTGAATGCTTTGCCGAAAATAGGAGTCACCTATTTGGCTAAAGCATTTAACCTAATTGATGCTTGGAGGATATTCAATCCAATTGGTTTGGAGAAAAAGAGGACTCTTTTTTTGGGGCACTCTTGTAGTTTTAATGATAGATTAGTTAATTAAAAAGTAACTTTTATTCAATTAAAGTTAAAAAATGTAACAAGGGTTGACAAACATACATAAATAAACAAGAATTCACTTGATGAAACGATGTGTTCTATAAAAATCCTGCTGATGTTAAGGGGGTAAGGTATCACAATTGTACTTCCCCGGAGAAAAAGAGGACTCTTTTTTTGGGGGCACTCTTGTAGTTTTAATGATAGATTAGTTAATTAAAAAGTAACTTTTATTCAATTAAAGTTAAAAAATGTAACAAGGGTTGACAAACATACATAAATAAACAAGAATTCACTTGATGAAACGATGTGTTCTATAAAAATCCTGCTGATGTTAAGGGGGTAAGGTATCACAATTGTACTTCCCCGGAGAAAAAGAGGACTCTTTTTTTGGGGGCACTCTTGTAGTTTTAATGATAGATTAGTTAATTAAAAAGTAACTTTTATTCAATTAAAGTTAAAAAATGTAACAAGGGTTGACAAACATACATAAATAAACAAGAATTCACTTGATGAAACGATGTGTTCTATAAAAATCCTGCTGATGTTAAGGGGGTAAGGTATCACAATTGTACTTCCCCTCTCAGCAAGGAAGATATATGCAGAGGTGGAATTCCTCTAATTAACAGAGATTTGATACAATTTTAGCAAAGAAAATAATATATACTAGATTTGCATCTCTTTTTGCTAGCTTCAATAGAATGATTGAAACAGTATCTCTGCCTGGGTTCTAAAAAATAGAAACATTGGGGGAAATTTACCAATATGAAAAACCTAGTTTTTCGTATTGGTTGTTTCCCTACGACTGCATACGACTGTTTAAGTCGTATGCAAAGTCGTGTTCCGGAGGGGGATTTACAAAGCAGTCAGATACGACTGCTTTGTAACCCTCCGATGGTGTAACCATTCGTATTAGCGGCCGTATATACGGCCGCTAATACGAATTATTTCTAGCAGTCTGCACGGATCAAGTCAGATCCGTGCAGGCTGCAAGGTGTAAAAAAAAATAGAAAAATAAATAAATAAAAAAAAAAACGGCGTGGGGTCCCCCCCACAGCCGAAACCAGCACCAGGCTGAAGGAGCCGGGGCCGGTAATTAAAAATCAGGGAACCCGACAAATAGGGGTTCCCCGATTTTTAACAACCAGCCCCAGGCTCCAGGTCCGGGGCTGGTTCCCAAAATACGGGGGACAAAATGAGTAGGGGTCCCCCGTATTTTAAGAACCAGCCCCAGGCACAACCAGTCGGCAGGGTAATGTCACAGCCGGGGGACACTTATAATATAAGGTCCCGCGGCCAAAACATTCTCCCTACCGACCAGTCAGCCTGGCCAGGGGCCCTGGGGGAGTGGGGACCCCCCCAATAAAGGGGTCCCCCCCCTCCAGGACTTACCTGACCAGGCTGAAGCCTGGTGCTGTCCCCGGTGACCCTGGAGCGGTGGTCACCGGGCTGATGGTATTGTGTAAAAAATAGATAAACCATTGTTTTTTACTGTGGCACTACAAGTGCCAGCAAGCCTCCCCAGCAAGCTGGGACTTGGAGAACCACAAGTCCCAGCCTGCTGGGCATTAAAGGGCCCGCTGGCACTTGTAGTTCTACAGTTAAAAAAAATAGTGCACAAAACACACTGACACACTTTTAAAATAAAACTTTATTACACACAAAGCCCACACATACTGATACTTACCTATCTTCTTCCCATAGGTCGCCCTGATGTCCTGTGTCGTCTTCGGGATCCATGTCGACGTCCTTCTTCATGTCGACGTCGCTGTCGGCGATGGTGTCCCCGTCCGGATCCGAAGAAATCCATTTGGGAAGCTGTGGAAGGAAACCATACTCACCTGTCCCAGCGCGACGTAGTCCAGGTAAGGGTCTTTGCAAAAAAACAAACCGACAGCCCCGAAACCAAACCGGACACGACGGAGACACACGGTGTGTTTACATCGTGCGGCTCCGCCTCCCGAATGCCGCTATTGGCCGCCTTGCGGCCTAGCGGCCAATCAGGAGCCGCTAGGCCGCAAGGCGGCCAATAGCGGCATTCGGGAGGCGGAGCCGCACGATGTAAATAAACACACGTGCATCTCCGTCAGAGTCCGGTTTGGTTTCGGGGCTGTCGGTTTATTTTTTTGCAAAGACCCTTACCTGGACTACGTCGCGCTGGGACAGGTGAGTATGGTTTCCTTCCACAGCTTCCCAAATGGATTTCTTCGGATCCGGACGGGGACACCATCGCCGACAGCGACGTCGACATGAAGAAGGACGTCGACATGGATCCCGAAGACGACACAGGACATCAGGGCGACCTATGGGAAGAAGATAGGTAAGTATCAGTATGTGTGGGCTTTGTGTGTAATAAAGTTTTATTTTAAAAGTGTGTCAGTGTGTTTTGTGCACTATTTTTTTAACTGTAGAACTACAAGTGCCAGCGGGCCCTTTAATGCCCAGCAGGCTGGGACTTGTGGTTCTCCAAGTCCCAGCTTGCTGGGGAGGCTTGCTGGCACTTGTAGTGCCACAGTAAAAAACAATGGTTTATCTATTTTTTACACAATACCATCAGCCCGGTGACCACCGCTCCAGGGTCACCGGGGACAGCACCAGGCTTCAGCCTGGTCAGGTAAGTCCTGGAGGGGGGGGACCCCTTTATTGGGGGGGTCCCCACTCCCCCAGGGCCCCTGGCCAGGCTGACTGGTCGGTAGGGAGAATGTTTTGGCCGCGGGACCTTATATTATAAGTGTCCCCCGGCTGTGACATTACCCTGCCGACTGGTTGTGCCTGGGGCTGGTTCTTAAAATACGGGGGACCCCTACTCATTTTGTCCCCCGTATTTTGGGAACCAGCCCCGGACCTGGAGCCTGGGGCTGGTTGTTAAAAATCGGGGAACCCCTATTTGTCGGGTTCCCTGATTTTTAATTACCGGCCCCGGCTCCTTCAGCCTGGTGCTGGTTTCGGCTGTGGGGGGGACCCCACGCCGTTTTTTTTTTTAATTTATTTATTTTTTCTATTTTTTTACACTGCAGCCTGCACGGATCTGACTGATCCGTGCAGGCTAAAACGCAAATAGAACAGGAAAATGGTGTTCTATTTTCCTGTCGTATTTGCGTGGGTGTTTCACACCACTAAGCAGCCGTATTGTCAGTACGGCTGCTTAGTAAATCAGAAACCACCATTCTTTTGAATGGTGATTTCTGTCGTATCCTATCGATGGTGTAGACATTCGTATTTGTAACTACAAATACGAATGTTCCATCTTTAGGACTACGAATTGTTGTATTTTTGGGATTGTAAATCCCGAAAATACAAATTCGTAAAAAAAAGGTGTATTTCTCCCTACGAATACACCTTTTTTCTACGAATCCATTTTGGTAAATGTCCCCCATTGTTGCTACACATAAGTAACTTTTTCTCACACCTTCGTTTTTCTAAGACAGATTGTAGATTTGAAAATATACAGGAGAGAGTTAGAAAAAATTTAATTGAATAAAAGTGACTTTTTAATTAACTAATCTATCATTAAAACTACAAGAGTGCCCCAAAAAAAGAGTCCTCTTTTTTCTCCAAACCAATTGTCTTGTTATATTCGGACTCTTGGGAGCACCACCAACTTGAACACTGACCCCGATAAGGGCTTCAGTTCACTATTGTTGGTTCAGGCTACTCAGGCCACACCCTCCACAACAAGTGTTCGCTCACCCTAGAGCGGAACTTGAGGTGTAGGTAGACTCTGTGCGGAGCTCACATCTTTGCTTGCTCTAGGATATTCAATCTAACAGAAAAGGATTTTACCTGTTATTCAGCAACCCACAATACTTGGTCGATAATTGATTACATTCTCATTGCGGAACCTCTTTTTTCAAAAACCACTGCTCCTACAATAGCCCCACCAATTTTGTCAGATCACGGGCTCATCACATTAGAACTAAAGCTTCGATCACAAACACAGAATAGACCCATTTGGAAATTCCCCTCCCACTTAGCTCAATCTAAAGTCTTATATAAATGTTTGGTAGACACTTGGTCTCATTTTCAGGAAGAAAACTCTAGTTACGAGACAGAAAATCCTACCATTTATTGGCAAGCTGCTAAGGCCGTATTAAGAGGAGAGATTTTCTCCTTTGTTGCAAAACTTAAAAAAAAGACAAAACAAAAGGTATATAGATTTACAAGCAGAGCTCTCTGACTCATTTCAAAAATTCAAACAGAACCCCTTCCCTAGCAACAAACTTGCCTATCAAATGGCACAATTGCACTGCAATGAATATTTACTAACGAATGGAGATATGTATTTATTTAATGTAAATTCCAGATTCTACAAATTTGGGAATAAGGTGGGAAAATTTTAATAAACCTCCTACAAGGTTCTAGGCAACGTACATCAGTACAATCTTTAATGAAAGATGATAGTACTCTCACAGAATCGGATATTCAGATTGCAGCAGTTTTAAAAGGGTCCTATGAACAGTTATACTCGATCCCTGAAGCTCCACAGGAAACGCCAGCACCTCGACAAACACCTATTAACACATCTAATCCTTTACCAATTCCAAATTTTTAGAATTCACTGGATTTGCCACAGATTCCAGAACCCCTTAAAAAAATGTAACCTCTCCAATTACAGAAAGAGAAATTCTATGGGCCATCGGTAAATTAAAACTGGCAAAGGCACCTGGGCCAGTTGGCTACTCTAATGAATTTTTTAAGTTCATGGCGCCGATCATAGCAAAACCTCTGGCGGCCAGTTTTAATTCTATCATAGTTCAAGGCTCCCTGCCGTCTTTCTTTTCAGATGCCATCATTAAGGTGCTGCCAAAAAAAGACCGGAATTTAAGCCTTCCAGGGTCCTACAGACTCATTTCTCTTCTTAATATAGAATACAAAATTTTTACCAAAATTTAAGCAGAACGTCTAAAGCTTATTCTCCCCAGTATAATTCATACCGACCAGTCGGGCTTTATTGCAGGCCGACACTCAGTGACCAATGTCCGCAGACTATTAGCAGTGATACAAAAATCGGATGCCTTTTCGGCAAAAGGAAATATAGACAATTTGGTTTTGACCCTGGAAGCCGAAAAGGCCTTCGATATGGTCCTATGGCCCTATGTGTTCTCTACCTTGGAAAAATTTGGCTTCCCATTAGAATTTATAAACATAATACGCACCTTATATAAATACCCAAAATCAGTAATTGCATGTAATGGCCTTTATTCAGAATCATTCAAACTGAGGAGAGGGACTCCTTTTTGCGATTGCTATCGAACCCTTTGCGGTAGCAGTCAGAACATCCCCCTTGATTCATGGAATTAAATTTAGGACTGAAGAGGTAAAGATCGCACTTTTTGCGGACGATACCTTAATATTTATCTCTAACCCTTCCCACTCAATACCAGGACTGCTTTATCTGATTGAGTCTTTCGGGAAACTATCGGGATATAAAGTAAACCTTACTAAATCTGAGCTTTTGCCTCTAGGACATTATGACAAGGAGCTGCTGCAGTATATCAGAATATCCCATTCCCGATATGCAAATCCCACTTCAAGTATTTGGGGATTCAAGTGAGTAATGACCTAGCTCAAATATACCCGTTGAATTTTTTTTTCACAAAAATGGAATCGTGGGAAGACCTTCCAATTTCCCTTATCGGTAGAATGGCAGTGATTAGATCAGTTCTGCTCCCTAAATTATTATATTGCATGCAGATGATCCCGCTCGATCTGAAAAAATTAGATATTTTGAAAATAGAATCAATGTTCTCTAAGTTTTTCTGGTAAGTTTTTATGGAGGGGGAAACGCCCAAGGATAGCGAAAAACAAAGGAGGTATGGGATACCCCGATTTATCGAACTATTCTTTGTCAATACACTTTCGATATATAGGAGATTGGCTGCTGAATAAATCTACCTACACCGACTTGACTCTGGAGAGGGAGATCTTCCATCCGTATGCACCTGGGGCGTTATTGCAAACCAGAGTTGGTGACATTCCACCAGAAGTGAGGGGCCACATAATGTTTGATAGCACCCATAGGGCTTGGAGAAGAATTAACGCAATCTGTAAGGGGGATCCCTGTGTCACTCAATATATACTAATTTGGGGAAACCCAGCTTTTCCCCCCTCTTTGCTGGACTCCCGGTTCAACATCTGGAGAGAGGGCTTGATATTTCAAGCAATGTCTTTGATCCTGAAGGTTTTATGATGTCATTTACAGCCCTATCCTATAGGTATAATCTCCCGATCTCCCATTTGTTTATTATCAGCTGAAACATTTTTTGACCCACACCAAGACCCTTGCTTTCATGCCTACATCTGCAGTTGCACCGTCCAAATTCACTACGATTGACGAAATTTTACATCATTTTAATATCAAAGGTTACAAACTAAAATTCTTATATAATCTTCTTGGCAACTTTACTTTCGCCAACATGAGGCAGGGGTCTGGAGTGGTCGAAAGATGAAACAATGATATACCTGCTATTCAAAATGTTGAAGATATGCATAAAGTATATGTAATAACAATGAAAGCACTTAAGTCATCCTATCTGCAATTTATCAGAACACTCTACCGCGCATATATCACACCCTATCAACGTAGACACATGGTGGCCGAGGAAGACGGTTCTTGTGGTAAATGCAAAGCAGTTAAAGCAGATTTCGCCCACTGTAGAGATGGAGTGGGTCTCAGCTTTGCAGGGGATGGCGGAAAATTCACCAGCCGCCATCCCCCGCCAGCCACCAGAGGGGACGCGCGTGAGTCCCCTTACAACGGCGCTCCCCCCCTGGGTCCCGCAGCCTTGCCGACGGTTGCCCCGGGTGCCCGCCGCCTTGCCGCACCCCCACCCCCTAACCCTGTCCGTCTCCCTGAAGCAGAGACAGACAGGGTTCCCGTCCCCCTGCCGACAGGAAACTGGGACGCACATGCGTGTGAGACGCATGCACGTCCCAGTCTCTATCGCCGGTGCTCGCCAGTGCAAGGGATCTGGCGAGCACCGGCCAAAGATGGAACCCGCTCCATCTGTATGTGGGATTGTCATAAAATACGCAGATATTGGCATAAAGTAATACATTTTATTAATGTAATGTTTTCAGTTAAGTAGAGTTTGGATCCTCTTGCTTGTATGGGTTTGTCGTTTCAAAACTGGTCCCTGGAAAACGTGAATAATGATGCTGTGACTTTGCTGATAACAACCATCATGGTGGCGCGTAAATGTATTTTGATTCACTGGACGAAAAAATCAGCGCCGAATCTGTCAATGGTGAAACATAAGCTATTACAATTCTTACTGTTTGAAAAAAAATATGCTAAACTTAATCTACAAGATGGAATACGCAAGCTGTTTGCGAAATGGTCTTTCTTTATAAACACATTAGCTGAAGAGGTTCAAGCAAGCATCATATCTAATCTAGAAGATAACATTCAGAGATAAGGAGTAAAGAAATTAATTTATGTATATGTGTGTTTAACAGTACCAATGGTCATATTTGGCTAACTTTACATGCAACATCCTCCCCACCCCCTCATACCCATCCCCCCTTCTGTCTTAAGGTAGCATAGTATAGTATAGTATATTTTAGAACATGTTAAGAGGTATATGAGTATGTCGATAATAATATGCCGTTGAGGTTCCATATTCGGAAAACACTTAGAAGTATAGACTATATAAAAGTTTACAGGTTTAGGATATAAAGGAACTTGGGAGAGCAACTTTGATCATTCTTGTATTGTGGTTATATTCAGCTTTCCAACAAATTGGACTGTAGAATGGAATGCATATTGCTAATACCCGAAATGATCAATATTCTGGAATTCAACTGTGATTGTATATCATATACTTCTTGGCATGTCTGTTAATATTTGTTGTACATGAAAATTCAAATAAAAAGATTAAAAAAAAGAGAGAGAGAGATTTGAGTGTGGCTTGCTACTGAAAATGGTGTTAGGAAGAGGAGAGTGGAGTGTAGTATGTTACTGTTAGGAAGAGGAGAGGAGAATGTAGTATGTTAGGAAGAGGAGAGTGGAGTATAGTAGGCTACTATTAGGAAGAGGAGAGTGGAGTATAGTACGCTACTGTTAGGAAGAGGTGAGTGTATTTTGGTGTTAGGAAGAGGAGAGTGGAGTGTAGTATGTTACTGTTAGGAAGAGGAGAGTGAAACGTAATATGCTACTGTTAGGAAAAGGAGAGTGAAGTGTGGTATTAGGAAGAGGAGAGTGGAGTGTAGTATGTTACTGTTAGGAAGAGGAGAGTGAATTGTGGTGTTAGGAAGAGGAGAGTGGATTGTAGTATGTTACTGTTAGGAAGAGGAGAGTGGAGTGTAGTATGCTACTGCTAGGAAGAGGAGAGTGGAGCATAGTTTGCTAGTGTTAGGAAAAGGAGAGTGGAGTGTGGTGTTAGGAAGAGGAGAGTGGAGTGTAGTATGTTACTGTTAGGAAGAGGAGAGGAGAATGTACAATAGTATGCTACTGTTAGGAAGAGGAGAGTGGAGTATAGTATGCTACTGTTAGGAAGAGGAGTGTGGAGTGTAGTATGTTACTGTTAGGAAGAGGAGAGTGGAGTATAGTACGGTACTGTTAGGAAGAGGAGAGTGGATTGTGGTGTTAGGAAGAGGAAAGTGGAGTATAGTATGTTACTTTTAGGAAGAGGAGAGTGGAATGTAGTATGCTACTATTAGGAAAAGGAGAGTGGAGCGTAGTATGCTACTGTTAGGAAGAGGAGCGTGGATTGTGGTGTTAGGAAGAGGAAAGTGGAGTATAGTATGTTACTTTTAGGAAGAGGAGAGTGGAATGTAGTATGCTACTATTAGGAAAAGGAGAGTGGAGCGTAGTATGCTACTGTTAGGAAAAGGAGAGTGGATTGTGGTGTTAGGAAGAGGAGAGTGGAGTGTAGTATGTTACTGTTAGGAAGAGGAGAGTGGATCGTAGTATGCTACAGTTAGGAAGAGGAGCGTGGATTGTGGTGTTAGGAAGAGGAAAGTGGAGTATAGTATGTTACTTTTAGGAAGAGGAGAGTGGAATGTAGTATGCTACTGTTAGGAAAAGGAGAGTGGAGTGTGGTGTTAGGAAGAGGAGAGTGTAGTGTAGTATGTTATTGTTAGGAAGAGAAGAGTGGAGTGTAGCATGCTAGGGTTAGGAAGAGGAGGGTGGAGTATAGTACGTTACTGTTAGGAAGAGGAGAGTGGAGTGTGGTGTTAGGAAGAAGGGAATGGAGTATAGTATACTAATGTAGGGAAGAGGAGAGTGGAGTGTGGTGTTAAGAAGATAGGAATGGAGTGTAGTATACTAATGTTAGGAAGAGGAGAGTGCAGTGGAGTGTGGTGTTAGGAAGATAGGAATGGAGTGTAGTATACTAATGTTAGGAAGAGGAGAGTGCAGTGTAGTATACTAATGTTAGGAAGAGGAGAGTGCAGTGTAGTATGCTAATGTTAGGAAGAGGAGAGTGGAGTGTGGTGTTAGGTAGATAGGAATGGAGTGTAGTATACTAATGTTAGGAAGAGGAGAGTGCAGTGTAGTATGCTAATGTTAGGAAGAGTAGAGTGGAATGTGGCATGGAACTGTTATAACCTCTGGAGATCCCTGTGGCTCCAGTAAATGGTGTGAAGCAAATAAGTAAGCATTTTTTTTTGGTTTCAACTCTGTG
Organism: Crinia signifera; assembly: GCF_055691185.1. Classification (NCBI taxonomy): domain Eukaryota; kingdom Metazoa; phylum Chordata; class Amphibia; order Anura; family Myobatrachidae; genus Crinia; species Crinia signifera. The sequence continues at coordinate 196,368,115 of NC_139222.1, read as the reverse complement.
GTCTGCCAACAAAACACTTCAATTGATGATAGCTATTATTTGTGAATGCCTAATTAAAATATTTATATATAAATACACACATAGCATACAAAACTGTCTGAAAGATTTTGAGGCCTTCAAAAAGTATTAATAATCACCACACTGTGAGCAAGACTCCTCTGGAGAACCTGACACTGCACAAGCACACAGGGGTCTTCATTCATGTTTGTATTTAATTGCACAGCCACAAGAGAGCAGCTTGTAACTAAAAGTCAAATACAGCAGATGCCTTCTGCATGCATTTGAGAAATCCAAGTGCTGCATCTAAAGATGCAGGCAGTCCAGAATCACTATGGAATCCATGATTTGTGATGTTTTTAGCAATCGGTCAGCCTGCTTAAGAATCTAATCACCCTGGTTAGTCTGTACCCGACAATGTAAACACTGGATCTGTCATGCTTCACAAGGCACGCACTTTTCACACGCTTCTGGTGCACACAGCCAAAAACGGGGCAAGAATCCAATTTCTCTCAATCCATGCTTGAAGACAAAATTGCAATTATCCATAAAGAAGGTTAAAATCTCCACGATTGTGCCAGCTATAGACCAATTTTGCTGCTAAATGTCGATATTAATTTATATCCTAAGATTTTAGCCCTGGCTATGTCCCTGAGCTCTGTTGTGTCGCAGAGGAGTCTCAGGGACGGGGCCCGGTGGCCATCTTCTTCCGGCTTCAGCCGGGCAAGCAGGGCGAAAGCATCGGGGATGTTGCCAGGCAATGGCCCAAACTTCTGCCTTCCGTGCGGCAGCGGGAGACAATGACAGGGGCTGCTTCTGATGTCTTACACGCTGGAAAGAAGGCAGGCGTTTTTAGTAAAACCAGGCTTGCCTTTCTCAGAGACGCCGGTTATAGCGTTTTGCATGCCAGTTCTGCTCCAGCTTATCAGTCTGGTCCCAGCATCTTTTCTGCCTGCCTGCTACACTGGTTCAGCGTGTTCCCTGCCTGCTCCAGGCTGCTTCTTTCCATTATCTACTTCAGATAAGTCCAATATCTCTTGCATCCTTGGTTTATACTGTTTATTACATCTCTATGCATTGTTTCATTCCTCAGTGAGGACTTGGTACTGTTAGCCTTACCCTCGTTTCAGTGGTCTCTCCCTGTAAGGGTATTGCTCTCTTTGGTTACAGCTTGTGTATTGTTACACCCACTATCTCTAGGGACTAGTATTCTTGGTTAGAACTTGTGCATTGTTGCATTTGTGGGGCTGTACTCTCCATAAGGGTTGTTTGTGGTCAGTCCTTTCCAGACCCTTTCCTTGCGATACTTAGCCTCCTGCAGCAGCCTTGTCCCTCGTAAGACCTGGCAGCACCGGAGTGAACCTAATTTGCCGTCACAAATTTGGCTGTTAAAGGAGACACCTTATTTTGCAGGAGGCTAAAGGGACTGCTGGGCATCCGCAACTGGGTTACAACACACTCAACCCTAACAGTGGCCTATCTTATTTCAAACCCTGCAAACATTTGGTATAAAATATGAGTTTTTAACTGCTTTATTGGCCCTGTATTCCTCTACTATTGCAAGAGTTTTGGCTAACGGTATTCTTTCAGACCCTTTTCCTTTTTAACAGCACAAGGCAAGGTTGCCTGCTTTCCCTCCTTGTGTTTGCTATAGTCATCGAATCGCTTGCCGCTATGATCAAATTGTCTGACAAAATACAGGAAATCAAAGTGGGCCCTCAAAACTTCAAAATCTCGTTATTTGCATACAATGTTCTGTTAACACTTACTCATCCTAAACCCTCCCTTACTGCACTATATGACATTATACAGTACAGGTTGAGTATCCCTAAAAAGGGACTAAAATCACTACTGGTTTCAACAATTAAAGGAGGAATTTAGCCTTTCACAAATTTTGTTTTTTCATTATTTACAATTACCTCATGCTCTCCAAAGCCAATTTAGGAATAACTCTCCTGTACTAGCATCTGCTTTAGTGAAACTCTTTCTGCAAGGCTTAGGACAGACTAAATCCATATCTTTAACTTTTTTTTTTAACTTCATCTGTTTTATTTTTATATACATAGAAAAAATTACAGACATCACAAACAATAACGTACACCCAGACCAAACGGGGTTTATGCCGGGAAGGCTACATCTATAAACCTTCGTCGACTCTTTACCCATTTGCAGACAGTAAGGGAGGGACAGAACAAACCCGCCGTGGTTTCTTTGGATGCAATTAAAGCGTTCGACGCAGTAGAATGGCCCTATTTATGGGCAGTACTACAGGCGTTCGGGCTAGGTCCAAATTTCATTAAATGGATCCAATTATTATATACCAAACCGTCCGCACGAATCTCAGTAAATGGATGGACCTCCCCCTCCTTCAGTCTCGCCAGGGGGACGAAACAGGGGTGCACACTTTCCCCTGCCCTGTTAGCCCTGGCGATAGAGCCGCTAGCCTGCCTATTAAGGCAACATCCGGAACCATTGGGATTTGAGCTGGGGGAACGAAGAGATACGATTTCATTGTATGCCGATGACTTGCTAATATACCTGTCGGACTTTACAATGTATCTACCGGTGGTTCTGGAACTGATTGAGAACTTTGGAAGTTTCTCCGGTTTCAGAATCAACTGGACAAAATCAATTATCTTCCCTGCTGGTCCTTTAACGAAGTATTTACCACTCCCTCCCCTACCATTGCAATGGGCATCGACCTTTAAATATTTAGGTATTATCGTTTCTTGGGATCCGAAAGATTTTGTTCAGTTGAATATCCAACCCCTGTTTGACTGGCTGGGGAAAAAAATAAAATCATGGAAAAAACTCCCATTAATTGTAGCGGGCAGAATAAATCTGGTGAAGATGGCGGTTCTTCCAAAATTTTTGTATATGGTCCAGCAATCGCCGATTTATTTGCCCAAAGCATTATTTAGAAAACTGAACGACATAATATCCTCATATATCTGGAATGGCGCTCGCCCAAAAATTCAGTTGAACAATCTAATGAGGGAAAGGGAAGAGGGAGGCTTAGCCCTGCCAGATATAAGAAGGTACTACATGGCCACCCAGCTAACACAACTAGGACCATGGTTTACACAAGAGACATACTGCTGGGACACCGCCAAGGCATTAGCCATCCCCTCTGCTTCAGGACCAAGCCCGATGCATAGAATCCTACAGGGTAAGAAAACACATCAAGACCCCCCTTTAATGGTCCAAGCCATTAAAATCTGGAATGAAGTAAATCGAATAATGGAAGTAGACTTTGTGGACAAAGACTACTCACTGGAGGGCTTGCTTACAAATAGGGAATTTAAAGCATTACAGGTAAAAAAAGCATGGCATCCCTATAACGTGACCACCCTCCAACAAATATACGATTCAACGGGGCATAAATCTTTTTTACAGCTTAAAACAGAGTTTAATCTACCCCAGACACACTTTTTCCGCTACCTCCAGTTGAGGAGTGCTCTGGAAGTACACTTTCCTAACAGTCCTCCTATATTTGGGGAGTCCCCGATTGAAATGATATTGAAATCTAGTAATAGAAAAAAATTAGTCTCTAGGCTATATAGCTACATTGGCCCAAAAAAACACAGTGATGGACTAATGGGGTTGAAGGAAAAGTGGGAGGCGGACGTGGGTACACTGAGCGAGGGCGACTGGAAGGCGGCAAAACAGTCGGTGGCCAAAGCCACAAATGCGCTCCGCGTCCAACAGACGCAACTCTATATACTTCATAGATCCTATTTATCTGCCACCACACTATTAAAATTTTCTGGAAGAACCTCCGCAACTTGCCCAAGGTGTGGATACCTTCCTGGAACTTTTATACACGTATTATGGGAATGCAGACTGGTCACAGACTTTTGGGATAGAGTCAAACAAACTATTACTGATACAGGGATTGCAAAGGAGATCTTAACAGCTAAGTGCTGTTTGCTAGGCACAACAGGAAACTGCACCACGTGGGATGAAAGAACATATATAAACAACCTCTGCGCCCTGACAAAAGTAATTGCAGGGAGAGCATGGATGTCCAACAAAGCCCCCGATTTTAATGGTTGGAAGTTATTAGTCAATTTAGGAAAAATCTTTATATATTAACCGTAACACTTTAAATAAATTTGATCAGATTTGGCACTGTTGGACAAACTCAATTTTCTATCAGGACACCTATGACCACAGATAACTATCACTAATGCACTTAGCAAAATACAAGTAACAAAAATTTGCATTGACAACACAATATCCTTCGGATATTCACCAAAATAGTCGCGGGTTACCTCCACTTTCCACAGCAAATAATGCAGAATGATTAGATACACCTTTTAGGCTGTTCCACCTCGTGCACACAGCACATGTAGCGTTAGAGCACTATATATACATATATATATAAAAATGTATGCACCTATTTTTCACTATTTAACCTGACACTATACTGTGCACGGATCACGTTCAGGAAAAAAACACGACTGGAAAAAAAAAGCAAGGGGAAAAAATTAAAAAATAAAGAAATGGAGAAATGGAAAAGGAAGGGAAAAAAAATAGATAAGGGAAAAAAAAATAAAAAGGAAAAGAAAAAAAAATTAATCCAACCATATAGCGCGGGGAAACCATTCCTGACCACGTATTTGTTCCCCCCTACCGGGACACGAAGTAGGATGTAACATCAAGATAGGCCTCCTTAACCATCGAGGCATAGACAAGCGTCAATATGGATATGGAAAACCACTGTAGCATGCGCCCTACACGATAGTTAATGAGACATAGAAGAAAGCGGCCTCCCCCACATGCGTGCAGAACTAGGGTGAGGGACACGTGCAGTGCCTTACAAATTTTATCAATATTTGTATCTTATTTATTCATTGTATGTAACCATCATTATCCATATCTTTAACTTACTTCTTTTTGCTATCCTACCAGGGCCGTCTTAACAGCAGTGTGGGCCCCTGGGCAAAGCAATGCACTGGGGCCCTTACCCATTCTCCCCTCCTAGGGGTGGGGGTTGCTATCAGCAGCAGCTTTGATGTCCCACAGGTGGCAGGGGGTGCTCTATCTTCCACTCAACATGTAGGACCTGGAGCAGTAACTTCTGCTAATTACTCCTTTACTGCACAGGTGATGGGAGGGAGAACACTAACGTGTGTAAGAGGGCACTGAGCTGAATGAAGGGTCCCTTGTAAATTACTTCCAGGGAGGTAGGGGGTGTTTTATACGAAGAGGAGGTTTGGATAATGGAGTGGGCTTAATATTTCGTCATTTTCCGGTGAAAGGGCAGTTTGTTTGACTGCAGATATCGCCATTATCTGGAAATAGCTTTCTTAGCCTTCAATAGCATAAAAACCTAGAGTCCCAACTTTCAGGAGGTGCTGGGGACTTGGGGATCAAAGATCAGGAGCCAGAGCAATCCATTGACAAAAATATAAAACTGTACACCAGACGTTTGGTGCTGAAGCAAGGACCGGCTGCTGGAAGGCTGATATCTCTGGTTCTGGGCATGATACAGACAAGTCGCTAGTGTTGACAGAAAGGGGAGAGTCCCAGCTTTTGGAATATACTCAGAAAAACTCTAAGTCAGTGAGAACCTGAGAAATATGACTGGGAATTGCAATTAACAGGTCGGATGTGGACTGCTGCTTTGAAGTTGGATATCTCCAGTTCCTCAGGGCCGATTTACAAAATTCTGGTATCCCTGGAAAAAGGGGATTCTCAGCTATCAGCATCGGGCCATTATACACCTGGGGACCCTGGGCAAGTGCCCATTAAGCCCATACGAAAAGATGGCCCTGTATCCTACCTTCATAAGAAGTCTCTGGATGCATCACGCACCCGGTTGGAGGGGAATATTGGACCCCTTAGTGATGAAGAGTGGGATACAGTGAGGGAGCTGCCATGCCACAGTTTCCATGAGATTTCAGAAAATTCAATTATTTATCTTGCACAGGACGTATTTGACTCCTATTAAGTTAGTCAAGTTTGACGGTCGTTCTACCACCACCTTCACCAAATGTCACTCCACACAAGGGAGTTTCTGGCATCTCATCTGGGAATGCACCTTGGTCTCCTCCTTTTGGCTACAGGTCACAGTAGCAACTGGAATCCCTGAACAGACTCTGACTCCTAAACTATGTGTGTTGGGTGGTCAGGAATATGAAACTCTTACCACCCTTGACAATCAGTATGTTATAAATCTCTGCTCCCTAGATAAAGTCTGTATAGCTCGCTCATGGATGGCTCGTTCTGCCCAATTGTCAGTTGAATGGGTGGCCCTAGAAAATTCCTCTGTACAACATGAAAGACATGTTTACATGTCCTGTGGTTCTCTCTCCAAGTTTGGGAAGGTCTGGACTAGGTGGATGGACTCTCCATATTTCCCCGTACATTGATCCTGGGCGGTTCGTGCTCATGGCAGTCACCCCGGGTATCGTGTTACGAGCATTGAGTGTTCAGTATTGTTTACTATTTCCATGTTCCTTTCTCTCTACCCTGTTTGACATATATATAACTCTAGGTGCCCAACGCTATGCTGACGTTTCTCACAATTTGGGTTATGTAATATCATATGCTACACCTTTCTTTTTTTCTCTTCCCCTTACTTTTTTCATTTACTTTAACTCAATTGAAATTCAAAAATCAAAATATTTTAAGTTCTACTGTATTAACAGAGCGCAGACACCATAAGTTTGTTCGGTAATGTTTTTTTTATTTTTATTGCACTCTGTTTCCAGACATGTAATAAGACTTGCTTTATGTATTATACATTACTCATTGTTAAGTCTATATATATACGTCAACCCTTTATCTCATTACTTGTGTTGTGCTGTATTGCTCCATGATAATATTTTTGTCTAATAAAAAGACTTTATTAAAAAAAAAAAGCACTGTAACTGGCACTACTAAGGATATTATTTGTAACTAGCTGTTATGCTCACCAAAAGAAAATCACGAACCCTGGTAGGGCCTTCCTGGTGACATTCAGCAGCGGAGTGCAACGGAGGACAGGCTGTGTGAAATCCCAGCTGACGGACGTCTTCTGGGTAGCCACTTAGGAGCCCAGGCCAAAGTCCACAGAGCAGACAAGCGAGCCTTCTTGCCTAAAACAGCCCTTTTCCCTAAAGACTCTATGGGGGAAATTTACTAAGCTGAATTCGTTGAAAAAAATCATATTTTCATAGGAAAATACGAATTTTTTTGGGGCGTATTCGTATTTTTGGTATTTACTATGCCAAAAATAAGAATTTTCGTATTCGTATTGATGGGACATTCGTATTTGTATTTACAAATACGAATGAATACACCATTGGTAGAATATGACAGGAATCACCATTCAAAAGAATGATGATTCCGGATTTACTAATCGGCCGTAACAAAAATATGGCCGCTAATTGGCGTAAAACGGCCGCGAATGGCCGGCCAAATATGCCAGGAAAATACACTTTATTTTCCTGTCGTATTTTGCAGAAGCCTGCACAGATCAGTCAGATCCGTGCAGGCTTCAGTGTAAAAAAATAAATAGAAAATTAAATAAATAAATGAAAAAAAACGGCGTGGGGTCCCCCCCACAGCCGTAACCAGCACCAGGCTGAAAGAGCGGGGGCTGGTATTAAAAAATCAGGAAACCCGGCAAATAGGGGTTCTCCGAATTTTAAAACCAGCTCCAGGGCCGGATCTGCTTCCCAAAATACAGGGGACAAAATGAGTAGGGATCCCCCCGTATTTGAACCAGCCCTAGGCCCAACCAGCCAGCAGGGTAATGCCACAGCCAGGGGACACTTATCATATAAGGTCCCACGGTAAATGCATTAACCCTACCGACCAGTCAGCCTGGCCAGGGGCCAGGCCCCCCCCCCCAATAGAGCCTGGGGCTGGTTTTAAAAAATCAGCGAAGCCCCTATCTGGTTTGTTTCCTGATTATTTATTACCAGCCCCGACTCTTTCAGCCTGGTGCTGGTTACAGCCGTGGGGGGCTGCAGCCTGCACGGATCTGACTGATCCGTGCAGACTGCCTATACGAATTTGTATTAGCGGCCGTATATACGGCCGCTAATACGAATCAATAAGACATCGGAGGGTTACAAAGCAGTCGTATTTCACTGCTTTGTAAATTCCCCTCCGGAACACGAATTTGCATATGGCTGAGACAGCCATATGCAGTCGTATTCATACGTATTAAGAATACGAATATGATATATTGTATTTGTATTCTTAGTAAATTTTCCCCTATGTGTCTACCAGTACTAGTATGCCGCCAGGACTTATGTCGACAAGTGGCAGTGTGAACTTAATTCCAAAGGATCCAAGCAGCTACTGCTAGGAGAGAGGCCTACACTGCCTACAGTACCTATCCGAACCCACAGAGACAGAACTAAAAGATGACAAGAAACACCGCAATCAAGATGCAGGCACAAGACAGAGACTCAGGTGGGGATGGATGAGTCCTACTATAACATAAGCTAAATGACCCTAGTCCCTAATTGGGATGGTGAGGACAAGACAAAGGCAGGGTCAAAGTATATCCTTACACAGATGAGAGCACATAAAGTATATGCACAGACTGACACAAATATAACTAAGGTATGTATTAGCATGCGTGGCCTAACGCCACTGCCTGCACAGGGACCCCAGTGGGGCTAACTACAAATGACAACTGCAGAACCTGCTAGCTCCAAACACTGGAGTGCTAAATGGAAAAGCTAGGTGGTACTTGCTGAGCAGGAAAAAGGGAGTCGCAGCCATTCGGTATTTTAGGGTAGCCTCCCGGAGTTTCAGGCAACAAGTGGCTAAATGACAGGGACCGGACACACCAGCAGAGTAAGAGCAGAGCCTCCAAACAAACTCTATCCGGTGCCGGAGCGGCCCAAATGTACAACCTGTAAAGATTTCCTCACAGAGTGTCCGTCCCTGATTAGTAATGACAAGCAGCTGAACGCTGCATCAGGTGCGCTCAATGACTACACCCTGCGGCTGTTGGGCATCCCCGTCGCCTAGGCAACCTCTGGGGAAGAGGCGGTTTTGGCAGAGGGCGGTGTGCTGAACGCCTGGCAAAAGCCGAGGTGACGCCATCCCTGCCTGGTAGTTCGGGACCGGAAGTGTCGCATCGTCCCCGCTTTCTAGCAACAGCCGGGACTTGTGCTGCAGGACCTGGCTGAACAACAGAAGCGCCGTCAGCCCTGCACCTAATATTACCCCCCCCCCCCTTGAGGAGGGGACTCCAGACCCTTAGCACCCGGTTTCCATGGAAATTGCCGGAAAAAGGCTGCTTTTAACCTAGGTGCATGTAGGCACTCCTCCGACACCCAAGACCTTTCTTCATCTCCATAATTCTTCCAATGTACTAAAAATTTGAGTCATCCTCAAACCCATTTAGAATCCAGAATTCTATCTACCACAAACTCCTCCTGACCCTGAACAAGAACTGCCCTGCCTTTCAGAACTCAACCACCTCCAAACTTGGTAGAATAATAGACAGGTTTAAGGAGGGAACAATGGAACACATTGTTGATTTTCAGAGACCTAGGCAGCAACAGTCAGAAGGCCACTGGGTTGAATCGTTCCACGATCGTGAAAGGACCAATAAACCTGGGCCCAAGCATAGGACTTCCTTGGCAGAGTTTAATATGTTAGGTGGACAACCAGACTCTCTGACCCACCCTAAAATGACAAGGTCTTTTATATTTATCAAAGTATTCCTTCGCCCAGCACGAGGCTTGCTTTTGTGCCGAGTGAATCTTCTTCCACAAATTCCTCAGCAGTTTGACAAAAGAAGAGGAAGAACTGACCACATGTGTCTCAAAGGAATTACACTTGCAGAAAAAACTGAGACTTCCCAGAGGCAGAATGACATTAACTATTATAGGAGAATTCGGCTAAGGGTAGCAACTCAGCCCAGTTATTCTGACACTTGGACACAAAACATTGGAGTTTTTTTTCCAGACTTTGATTGACCCTCTCGGTTTGGCCATTGGACTGTGGGTGGTATTGTGGGAGGAAAGACTAACATGAACCCCCAAACTGGAACAAAACAACCTCCAAATTCTGGCTATAAATTGAGATATTCAGCCAGAAACTATATGAAGAGGAAGGCCGTGAAGCCTAAAAACGTGTAGGATGAACAGCCGGGCCAAATCTGCAGCACTGGGAAGCTTGCGCAGTGGAATAAAGTACGCCATCTTGCTACCATGAACCATATGGGGTTACACTGCGAGGACACGGGTAATTCCACAATAAAGTCCATCGAAATGTGGGACCAAGGTTTACCTGGGATGGACAATGGCAGCAATTGACCTTCAGGTGACCTTCTAGAGACCTTATTCCGGGCACAGATGACACAAGCTGCTACAAACTGAGAGACATCTTGCCTCATAGTGGGCCACCACACTGCTCTGGACAACAGCTCAAGTGTCTTAGTGACCCCAGTATGACCAGACACCCTGCTGGAGTGAATGTCTTTGAGAACTGCCTTACGAAGTCCTTCCGGAATAAAGAGAAGGCCTTGAGGAATCTCCTTAGGTGCCAACGATTGGGAGGCCAGAACTTGTGAGGCCAAGTCCTGCGTTAGTCCTGCCACAATAATGGAAGATAGGTATTTCCTTGAGCTGAGTATCCTGAACCGACTGAAAGCTGAGGCGACGACGTCCCTGCCGGGAAGTTCGGAACCGGAAGTGTTGCGTCGTCCCCGCTGACTAGCAACAGGCGGGACTTGTGCTGCGTGACCTGGCTGAACACCAGAAGCGCCGTCAGCACTGCACCTAATACTAGCACTAAATAAAAATAGAGAGAGAGATATTTTTATATATATTGTATTAAGAAATAAAGGCACTCATAAGTGACTTTAAAATAAAACGTATTTTATGGAAAGTACAGAACAGGTTCAGGAACCCAGTTCCTGATGATGTCATATTTAATTAGAGGTTCAGGAACTGAGTTACTGATGGTTTCTGCTGAAAAATAACATGGACATTACCAATATGTATGGTATGGTGTTTGTCTGGTTACAAATACAATTTTCTAAATCAGAAGTCCTGTCCCTGCATATTCCCCATGAACTGAAAAGTTCTTTATCATCCACTTTTCACTTTAAATGGCAAGTTCGCAGAATTAAATATCTGGGAATCTATATTACATCTTGCTATGACCACCTTTATGCACAGAATTATCCCGGACTAATTACAGTAGGTAACCTTAAGCAGGATTTAAATCTTTGGAAATCTTATATAATTTCGGTATGCGGTCATTTGGTCTACAGCATGATGGTTGACAGTCATTAGGTCGACACTATTAGGTCGACATGGGAAAAGGTAAACATGGGCCTAGGTTGACATGGGAAAAGGTCAACATGGTTCTAGGTCAAAAGGTCATTAGTTCGACAGGTCATTAGTTCGACAGGTCATTAGTTCATGCCCTACCATCCACTAGGGCGGTGTTGGGAGAATAAAATAGTGTCCAACGAATTGCAAGTGCAGCGACTGTGTCCATGTTGACTGCGTTGACATTCAGGTAAAAAAACAGTGAAAACCCCCATGTCGACCTTTTGGCTGTCAACCTAGGCATTGTCGAAAGGTTCGACATAAAACCGTGTCGACCTTTTCTCATGGCAAAAAATTGGTGTCGACCTAATGACTGTCGGCCATCATGCTGTAGACCTAATGATCCCTACCCATAATTTCGTGGTTAGGTAGGATCATCACTATCAAGATGACTATACTACCCTAACTTCTTTATTTATTTCAAATGCTCCCTGTTAAAGTTCTGGAAAAAATGCTCAGGGTAATTCATGGAAACCCTTTCTAGGTTTGTTTGAAATTATAAACTCCCCAGATTAGCTTTGAGTACTCTCAAATTCCCCAGAGCTATGGGAGGTCGTGGGTTTCCTGATGTTAAACTTTATTACTTGCTACACTTGGGGCTGTGGCTTGGATTGACTTGGATACCTACATATTGGGAGTCTGCTCGCTGTACTGACTTTGAGGCCTGGATAAATCTGCAGGACACTTTCCTCCCTTAAATTCTCCCTCTCCCTTTAGGACTACTCATCTGTTAAATTTAAACTAGCTTCCTTTCCTCCCCACCCCCCATCACTACCCTGCGGGACAACTCTGCCTTTGTACCTGGTCATTCTCCTACGCAAATTAAACTGTGATACAAGACGGGCATTATACTAGTATCGGATCTTTGGGTCCAGGGATTTTAGGCCTCCCTCAATGAAATCAAGGCTAAATTTCCCTCACCGATGCTGGCCTTCTTTGAGTATTTCCAGTTTCGACACTTCCTCAGCTCCCGCCATGAACTGGAGTGGGAAAGAGATTTTGACACCCCCCCAGATCCTTCATCTTCGGACGAGATGAGGGAGGGCATTGCCAAGATTTCAATATCAGCTCGTATAAAGGAAACATCCTATAAACTGTATTATAGATGGTACTATACTCCAAATAGACTATCTCGGATCTTTCCCTGTGCTACTCCGATTTGTGTTGGTGGGGCTGTGGCGAGAGAGGCACCTTGTATCATATATAGTGGACTTGCCTTATTATTATTCCTTTCTGGACTCAGGTCCTTAATTTGCTTAAATCCATCTTCGGCACTCCACTTTCCCTAGATCCTTTGGTCTTTTTATTGGCATTTTCTTTTCAGAATATAGACCCTCCTATGAACAAATTATTTTCTCGTGTATTGGCAGCTGCAAAATCTTTGATAGCCAGAAATTGGAAATCTCACCCCCAACCAAATATAGTTATGGTGCAGTGCATGTAGAGAATGCACTGACTAACTATATTTGGTTCATTGCCAATATGGAGAAGATCACGTATTATCTCCATGACTGCCCTCATAAATGTAATTGTTTTGGGATCTCTGGGTATCGGTGAGCTCTCCTTTTGCTAATCCTAGTTAAGGACTGACAATTATACTGGAACTACTTCTGACCCTTTGACACCTTATCCTTGGGTCTTCCCTATGGCCTTTGTACATTATTTGTGTGATATACTGTTGCTAAACGCCTTACAGCCAATAATGGTATTCTATGTTGTCTCATGTTTTCTTTTCTTATTTTTGCTTTGACCCCCCCCCCCCCCCCCCCCCGCTTTTTTGGTTCTATATTCTTTGACTGTGTTTTGTGTATTGTATTTCTATGAAAAACTGAGAGCAATCTGTTAATTGTACCCTGCGTATATTTCTTTATTTGATCATTTGCCTCTTTTTGAATAAATGAAGAGTTAAGAAAAAAAACAGGCAAGGCCTAAGATAGATAGGTATGGCTTTAGTAGGATTCCCGATGTTATCACTCTGGGGCGACTCAACTTTCCCGGAGATGCTGGGCTTCTCCCAGAGGCTAGTGCCTAATCTGTTGGCTTCTCCTCTATGACAGGAGTCTGGGGCTGCAGGAAAATGTTACACTCTGGCACCCAGCTCCTCTCACTGTAGAGAAGCCAGCATTTTGGTTATACCTGTGTGTGGTCCGCACCTCCTGCTGACATTACAGAATTTAGTATAAAATTGATGTCTTATATAATATGCACAAATTGAGGTGTGTGTCTCTACCAAGAGAATTTTACATTATGCCTTGGACTGTCTGCACTTTTTAAACAAAGCCCAGTGTTTTCCTGTCTTCATCTGGGAAAACACTCTTAGAAATGTTTGTTTATCTTGTAAATTTCTCATTTAGAATGATTCATTTAACCTTGGCTTTCGTCAATGAAAGCATGGAGCACTTCAAAAGGACATGGTATGCACTCTGTTTTTTAATTAAGCCTCCTACCCAATTTTCAAAGCAATTCTAATGGATTTAAGGCATGAAAAATGTTTCTAATTATTTTCATATATATCTTATACATTATATTACATTATATTATAACAGTAACTCTTGAATTACTGAAATAAAAATGAAAAAATGCTTCATTCTCAAATCTGCATCTCAGGATTAAGATTTTGGAAGTCATGATATTTGTTTTGAGATGTAAAAATAATTGGGTTTATATTTAATAATTCAAATATATATATAAATATGTAAATAAGCCTTTATTGTTAAAGTTGTACATGGGCCATGTTTTTATCTACCTTCAAATTCTATGTTTCTGTGCTTAAGTTTAGTAATATTAAGAACATATATTATTATGGAGAGGGAAAACAAATGTATTTTTTGAATTGAATGAAGTCATAGCATGAAATAAACAACATTTTAACCAGAGGAGGACTTTTCCAAGATCCCTAAAAACAATAGGGCAAAATTTAAATTAAATGTGGCCAAATTAATGGTAACCACATACCACCAAGATTAAGGGCCTTATTCTAGTTAACTTTTTCTGACAAAATCCTTCTTAGATGGACAAAACCATGTGCACTGCAGGGGGGGCAGATGTAAAATGTGCAGAGAGAATTAGATTTGGGTGAGTTAGTTTGTTTCTGTGCAGGGTAAATACTGGCTGCAGTATAGATCTCACTTTGAAGTAAAACCCCCACCCAAATCTAATTCTCTCTGCACAAGTAACATCTGCCCCACCTGCAGTGCACATGGTTTTGTCCATCTAAGAAGGATTTTGTCAGAAAGAGTGAACTAGAATAAGGCCCTAAGTAGCAAGAGACAATGATTTAGTAGAAGTAACTAATTTTATTATGAAAAGTCCAGATCTACTGTATATCCTGCTAAGCTACCAAGTCCATGGATAAGCTTAGAATGAGCTCAAAACAACATATACCTGTAGGAAGTGCTAACAGAAAGATAAATGCTGTAGCTAGAGAAATACGAGAAAGCATTAAAGGCTAGTGACGAATGGTTGGATCTGTGGAGGGAAATGCTTGCTTCAAGTAATTGAGAAAATGGTAACCCTAATTGGTAAAGTTCTCTGAGTAATGGTGCGTATATGTAGGGTGAAAGTAATGTATGTATCAGTTTAAGTCCCTGGATACATATAAAGTTCTGCATTCTGTAGAAGCCATTCTCAATCCACTATCGGATGCTGTGGTCACTTGGGACTAATGAGCAATAAATAAATAATGTTTCAATATATTAAATGCTGCACTGAATTTCCTGATATATGTCCATTCGTTCATGAGACGTGAATACAGCAGTACCTGTAAAATCTACAATATTCTGTTACCTCTATATGTCACTTAAATAAAAGGCATGAATAAAGCTGAAGATCACATTCTGTATAACAAGCTAATACTGTCATGTAGGGCAACCCTGCACCCAGGAGCTTACAATTTATACTATGAAGTCAAGTTTCTAATTCACTAGTCATTGACTTTACATTTATTCATTTACAAATATATACTGTATGTATATACTTTCGGGGCCATGACATCACAGAGTTCCCGCCATTAGCCGTGCTCCACCCAAACGAGTTTCGTCCTTCGCCCACTGATGAAGTCCAGAAGGATGGCTGACGGCGGGGATGCTGTGATGTTACAGACCTGGAAAAGGGAAGTCGATGTTTGGAGATGGTGATATGCCAGTGATTTTAATTATGCGCTATTGTGTTCATGTGAATAAACACCTCTATGCTTGTGGAGTGTTTTGATAACTGAAGTAAACTTGAGTTTTACCTTCTAAAAGCGTACTACACTATTGCGCGCCTCTAATTTCTATTCAATATATATATATATATATATATATATATATATATATATATCTCACACATAAAAAAATATGTATTCCACATTGTAAGAACTGAAAATTAAATATTTTATTGTTTGCTGTTAAAACTAACCTTCCAGAAAAAAGAAGAGACAATGAAAATCTAAGCAACATTTGTATTTTGTAATGTCCAAACGTAATTTATGTCAGGAATGAAAAATGTTAAACACTTAAACACTGATTGCATTTGTTCCACTCGTTAATGGAATATCCTGCTGCCCTCAAGGGGACACTACCTCTCAGTCACTATCTGAAATGGGGTGGACAACACAACAAAATAAAATACCTGTTGCTTTAATTTGTTTGGAATCTGCCTTCAGGCAATAAGTTCTTTTGTACCAGGCAGACCCTTCTTATATCTCAAGTTACAGTAGCTTCCTTTTTAGCAGCCTTTATAACTACAGGTATGTAATTCAGGAAGGATTTGGGGGAGGGGGTGGTTTTGCGTTTCTAGATTCCAACCCTAAAGATCTGTAATATTCTGCAGTTGAAGTAAAAATATATTGTCAATAGAATTGCCAAAATCTTTACTTACAACATTCTAAAAAAAATAATGATATGACATTTATTTAGTTAGAAAAGCTTAACTTATATGTTCATGTACCATTTTTATTGGGGTCATATTGATAACCCTAATAAAAATGGTACATGATCATACAAACTGGTCTAGAGAAAATAATAATAATAAATTAAATTAAACGTTTGATAGAAAAGCAGCCCTGAAACATACTTATTTATTTATTTACAGTTTCTTATATAGCGCAGCAGATTCCGTTGCGCTTTACAATACTTAATTATAACATGGTGAGCTGAAATGAGAAAGCTGGCCAGGAGCCACTGACATATCTATAAGGAGTCCCCTGGTTCCAGAGGAGACCCACACACCACACATCCTGCACCCATTTATTTATACTCACCTCTCAGTCCCGCACCAGCATCACAGCTGCAAAAATCACTGGGAAAATGGCTACTGTATCACATGCCAGAATCTATTGCATTGCCAGAGAGGAGGGGACACTATCAGAGGGGACACTCCAGCCAATTTCAAATTCTTTTAATAGAAGTATACTTATTTTATGAATATGCGCATGTACGTTAATATCTATTTATCATTATTATTATTTATATACGTAACGAGATAGATAGTGGTCGGCCCGGCACTTCTATGAATATATGTGAAAACGCGTTTTCAATGGTGACACCATTGAAAAAGTCCTTTTAAAGGACAAAACACGTTTGGGACCACCACCCACCCCACCTATTGTTATTGCTATTCTCTACAGCCTAATTTACTTTTATTGTTATCTAAATATCAGTACCAATAAAACTGTGCTTCATCTTTAGCACTAGTCTTTGGTCCCTTTTTTCACTTACCCCTCCTGCTTTCTCACCCCCACTCACGGATCATTTCACCAAATGCAAGCATCGGCTTTTGGATAGTGGATTTATAGTTCAGTGGTGGGTGTCTCTTTCGAGTATTTGTACTTATTGGTACATTCAATTCCTCATTGCTCCTGAGGAATTGAACCAGACCTAATTCGACCCCACAAACATGGTTGTTATTGGTGAAGTCTTAGCTTGCAGGAGGCCAGCAGGACCATCGATCCACTGCAATCGGGTCCCCGCACTCAGTTTCCCCTAACATTATAACCGGTCCACAAAAGATTTCTGGAGCTGTCCTTGTCTTGTCCAGTCCTGTCTTGTTCCGTCTAGTCCAGTCCAGCCAATTGGTGGAGTATAGCTACATGACTCCTGCTCCGCATAATTCAGTCCAGTTTTATTTTTCCAGTCAGAGTATGGAGGGGGATTCTTTTTATAGTCCTGTCAGGCAGACTGAAATATTATGAGAACATGCAGAACCTCATATTACAAGCCTTCTTGGGGCTATCCATCAGAGTAGATACTCTGCAACAGCAACCATCTACTCTACTAAAGGAGAAAAGTTTTTGGACAAATCAAAATTTTGCCAATCATCAGGGCCGGTGCTAGGGAATTCAGCACCCTCCTGCAAACTATAAATTTGCGCCCACCCAAGCTTTACAAAAGGACCGCGCACACCAAAAGAAAAATGTTTAATCTCACAAGGAAGGGGAATGGCCACACAATAGTACCCCTACTCCAAATTACACCACACAGTAGCACAATATTATTCACCTTACGCAGCTGTAACTAGCCATTTTGGTGCCATGAGTTAAAAAACAGGGAGAGTTTGCACCGTAGGAGCGTGCAAAAATGTAGGAGGGTGGCTTCATGGGGAAGGGGCGTGGTCACATAAAAATACCAATTACACCGTAATCCCCATAACACATTATGCTTCATACCTCAATGCCCATTATACATTATACCACACAGTAATGCAAGTTATAATTATGCCACACATCATGATGCCCCTTACACAATATGCAGCACACCATAATGCCCATTACAAATTATGCCACACACCATAATTCCCCTTACAAAATATACCATGCACCATAATGCCCATTTGAAATTGACACACATTATGCTACACATAATGCCCCGAGTACTCCTGGATATGCCCACATTTGAAGGGCTGCTTATTCATAACACCCACACCAGTTGCCAAAAGTAGTTGCTCTGCTTATACAGATGTAGCGGGATTCATCTTTGCAGGGGATGGCGATGGCGACGCCAGCTGCCATCCCCTGCCCCGCGCCATCTGTATGCCGGAAGGGGACGCGCGCGCACGAGGTGCTGCCCTCGGTCACCTGGTGCCCACACCGGGCGACCGCACCCCCCCGCAGTGTCCTCGAGTCCCCCCAGCCCCCTCGAGCGGGAGGCGGACAGTATTGCGTCCACCTCGCCGCCCCGCCGCCCGGATACTGAGACGTGCGTGCGTGGGGGACGCATGCTCGTCTCAGTCAGATGGAGCGCCGTGTTGCTGGCGGATCGCCAGCAACATGCTGCTGGCGGTTCGCCAGCAACAATAAGTCCGGCTCCATCTGTACGTAGTGTTCACACCAG
Source organism: Crinia signifera (assembly GCF_055691185.1). Taxonomy (NCBI): domain Eukaryota; kingdom Metazoa; phylum Chordata; class Amphibia; order Anura; family Myobatrachidae; genus Crinia; species Crinia signifera. Next base: position 196,349,511 of record NC_139222.1, on the reverse strand, counting down.
TTGCCGACATTAGTAGCACTGTGTAACCATATGCCCACACCAGTTGCCGAAATTAGTAGCACTGTGTAGCCATATGCCCACACCAGTGGCCGACATTAGTAGCACCGTGTAACCATATGCCCACACCAGTTGCCAACAGCAGTAGCGCTGCCTATACACGTGCCCACACCAGATGCCGACAGCAGTAGCGCTACCTATAGACATACTCACACCAGTTGCCGACATTAGTAGCGCTGCCAATAGACATACTCTCACCAGTTGCCGACATTAGTAGCACTGCCTATACACATGCCCACACCAGTTGCCGACAGTAGTAGCGCTGCCTATATATATGCCCACATAAGTTGCTGACATTAGTAGCCATGCCTATACATAATGCCTACACCAGTTGCCGACATTAGTAGCGCTGCCTATACATAATGCCCACACCGGTTGCAGACAGTAGTAGCGCTGCCTATACATAATGCCCACACCAGTTGCCGACAGTATTATCGTTGCCTATGCACGTGCCCACACCAGTTAACAACATTAGTAGCACTGTCTACAAACATGCTCACACCAGTTGCCGACATTAGTAGCGCAGACTATACACTTGCCCACACCAGTTGCCAACATTAGTAGCGCTGTCTACACACATGCTCACACCAGTTGCCGACATTAGTAGCGCTGACTATACACGTGCCCACACCAGTTGCCGACATTAGTAGTGCTGACTATACACGTGCCCACACCAGTTGCCGACATTAGTAGCGCTGACTATACACGTGCCCACACCAGTTGCCAACATTAGTAGCGCTGACTATACACGTGCCCACACCAGTTGCTGACATTAGTATCGCTGCCTATACACATGCTTACACCAGTTGCCGACATTAGTAGTGCTGCCTATACACGTGCCCACACCAGTTGCCGACAGTAGTAGCACTACCTATACACATGCTCACATCAGTTGCTGACATAGTACACTCACACTTTAGTCTCCTGGCAGATTGGCCTCTCCTGTGTCTTCAGTCTTGCTCCCTCATAGCCCATGAAGCCCCATCCCTTTTCATCCGTACTGCTGACCTGATGTTTACAAGCCTGGAGGGAGCTCTGTGCCTCTGGCGCTGCTGCGTGCCCTGCGGTGTGACAGGCGCAGCAGCAGCCGGCAGCCACAGAGACAGCAGGGGATGCAGAGCGGGGACTGCGCCTCTCCTTCCCGGTGCCTACCTGCTTTGCATCCTCTGCTGAGCGGTTAGCGCCGGCCCTGCCAATCATGCAGACAAAGAGGTAATGGCACCTTTAAGAATGACTGCTCTCCACCTTCTGTGTTTGCCAGTAATCAGAGTCCTGGGCAATCAGTGGTTGTGCAGACTGTGGCTGAGCAGTTGTCTAAATCACCCTCTGACAAAAGTCAGCTGACTGCCGTAGTTGGAGGTGATTTATATTCCAATAAAATTTCTCATTCCTTAAAAGCAGAGAAGACAGCAGGGTTGAGTTTCTTTAATTCTAAAGGTAAACTCCATTATCTGAAGGAAGATTTCGAAGTATCCTGCATCCTAAACTTTCTGAGGCAGAACACCTGAGACGAAAGAAGGACAGTCTCTGTATGTACTGCGGATGTGCTACTCACTTAATAAAGGATTGTTCCCTCCGCAGGTCATGAAGAAGCGATGCTTATAGTCCTGAGGTACTGTCTGACAAGTTGCTTCAAACAGTGCTTCCAAGCACCCCTTCTTCCAAAAAAGGTATCAAAGGTTCCCAAGTGTGCCAAGTATATAACTGGGGTTCTATGACCCGGAGCTCCAAATATTGGGAACCAACTGAAGGAGTGTGAATCCTTCAGCACCAGGAAGATCACTGATGTTATCTCCCTAGGAGAAGCCCCAAGTTCTGTAGCTGAAAAAGCATTGTCTGATTTGTGTACCCCAGGAGGCTTATCCGATGTCAGGGGCCCGCTGGGTGAGTCCAATGTCGGGGGCCCGCCAGGTGAGTCCGATGTCGGGGGCCTGCCGAGTGACCCAGATGTCAGGGGCCCGCCGGGCAAGTCCAATGCGGGGGGGCCCGCCAAATGACTCGGATGCTGGGGGCCCACCGGGCGACTCCGTTGCCGGGGGCCCAGGGAGCGACTCCGTTGCTGGTCGGGTCAAAGGCCGCAGCCCCAAGTGGGGGTCCAGAGGCTGCATCTCCGAGTGGGGGTCCATAGGCCGCAGCCCCAGGTAGGGGCCCAAAGTCTCAGTTAGTAGCCCCGAGTGGGGACCCACAGTCTCAGTTTGTAGCCCCAAGTGGGGGCCCACAGTCTCAGTTTGTATCCCCATGTGGAGGCCCACAGTCTCAGTTTGTAGCCCCAGGTGGGGGCACACAGTCTCAGTTTGTAGCCCCAGGTGGGGGCCCACAGTCTCAGTTTGTAGCCCCAGGTGGGGGCGCACAGTCTCAGTTCGTAGCCCCAAGTGGGGGCTCAGAGATCGCTGCCTCGGCCGAGGTCCCGAAGGCCACTGTCTCGGCCGAGGTCCCGCGGCCACTGTCTCAGAATGGGTCACCGCCCTAGAAGAGATTCTGAAGGCCATAACCCCTAAGGGGGTCTCTAAAGTCACAGCCTCAAGTACCTTAAGTTAGGTCACTGGTCCCATTACCCCAGTGAAGCACTCAAGCCAGTCATTGCAAAAGGCCCACCCCATGGCTATTGCCGCTGGGTTTGCTCTTTTGTCTCCCTCTTACAGGAAGGCTCCTGGAATATTATTTTTAGAGCAGTGGAAGCCATGTTTGATTCATTCTCAGATTCTGATTCAGAATTCGTGTCTGAGATTGATGGTATTCCAGTTTTTACAGGCCACATGGCTTATGAAGAAGCCTTTTTCAAACCAGGGACATCTTCTCTTACTAAACATTCTAAGAGAAGGAAAAAGAAAAATAAGCACTGACCTTTTGCCGTTGCCCTGCTTGTTATATGCACTTGTTCTGGTCTTGTTGTGTCCAGTGGTCATCTTTGGGGGAGGGGGGGGGGGGGGGGGCACTGTTACAAGCTGCAGCCACAGCTTGTTTGTTTTTCATGTTTTTTTGTTGTTTTCTGTTGTTAGTACCCCCTTGCCAGGGTTTTGGAGAACCTGGTATTGGGGTCCCTTGACCCAAATACCAGGGGGTACTGTTACAATCCGCCTGCAACGGATCGGTATAAATGTACAGTTTATATATTCTGTTTACAGTTTGTATGTTTTCCCCTGGACTCCGGGTTTTGCTGATCCAGCTCCCTGGGTTTCAGGCATACCCTGCTTCTTGGGTGTGGCATCATGCAAGGTTATATAGCTAGGTTCTCAGCATCCAGACGCTGCCGGTTATAGTTCTTAGTGCAGTTCTGTTGGTCAGGGTTCCTGCTCCAGAGTGTTCCCGGCAGGGGCTGGCTGGCAACTTTTAGCCTGGGGGGCAAGTCCAGAGCACTGGCCCATAAGAACAGCGCATCGTTAAATTGAGGTTTTTCGTTTAAAAAATATGTATTAATAAAAAATAAAAAAATTAGGCCTGGAGTTAATTATACCAAAGACACTTTATTAGTATAACTTTGACAGGCTGCTCCCCCATGCATAATAATACCAGGACACCGCAGGCTGCTCCCCCTGCATAATAATACCAGGACACCGCAGGCTGCTCCCCCTGTATAATAATACCAGGACACAACAGGCTGCTCCCCTTGGATAATTATACCAGGACACCGCAGGCTGCTCCCCTTGGATAATTATACCAGGACGCCACAGGCTGCTCCCTCTGCATAATACCAGGACACCGCAGGCTGCTCCCCTGTATAATTATACTAGGACACCACAGGCTGATCCCCCCTGTATAATTATACCAGGACACCACAGGCTGCTCCCACTGTATAATTATACCAGGACACCACAGGCTGTATGTGTCCTGGTTATAATTATTCCGGTGGGGCAGTCTGTGGTGTCCTGGTAATAATTATACAGGGGGAGCAGCCTGTGGTGTCCTGGTAATAATTATACAGGGGGAGCAGCCTGTGGTGCCCTGGTATAATTATACAGGGGGAGCAGCCTGTGGTGTCCTGGTATAAATACAGGGGGAGCAGCCTGTGGTGTCCTGATATAATTATAATTATACCAGGACACCACAGGTTGCTCCCCCTGTATAATTATACCAGGACACCGCAGGCTGCTCCCCCTGCATAATAATACCAGGACACTGCAGGCTGCTCCCCCTGTATAATAATACCAGGACACCACAGGCTGCTCCCCTTGGATAATTATACCAGGACACCGCAGGCTGCTCTTGGATAATTATACCAGGACGCCACAGGCTGCTCCCCCTGCATAATACCAGGACACCGCAGGCTGCTCCCCTGTATAATGATACTAGGACACCACAGGCTGATCCCCCTGTATAATTATACCAGGACACCACAGGCTTCTCCCACTGTATAATTATACCAGGACACCACAGGCTGCATGTGTCCTGGTAATAATTATACAGGGGGAGCAGCCTGTGGTGTCCTGGTAATAATTATACAGGGGGAGCAGCCTGTGGTGTCCTGGTATAAATACAGGGGGAGCAGCCTGTGGTGTCCTGATATAATTATAATTATACCAGGACACCACAGGCTGCTCCCCCTGTATAATTATACCAGGACACCACAGGCTGCTCCCCCCTGCATAATAATACCAGGACACCGCAGGCTGCTCCCCCTGTATAATAATACCAGGACACCACAGGCTGCTCCCCTTGGATAATTATACCAGGACACCGCAGGCTGCTCTTGGATAATTATACCAGGACGCCACAGGCTGCTCCCCCTGCATAATACCAGGACACCGCAGGCTGCTCCCCTGTATAATTATACTAGGACACCACAGGCTGATCCCCCTGTATAATTATACCAGGACACCACAGGCTGCTCCCACTGTATAATTATACCAGGACACCACAGGCTGTATGTGTCCTGGTAATAATTATACAGGGGGAGCAGCCTGTGGTGTCCTGGTATAAATACAGGGGGAGCAGCCTGTGGTGTCCTGATATAATTATAATTATACCAGGACACCACAGGCTGCTCCCCCTGTATAATTATACCAGGACACCACAGGCTGCTCCCCCTGTGGTGTCCTGGTATAATTGTCAGGACACCACAGGCTGCTCCCCCTGTATAATTATTTCTTGGACACCACAGGCTGCCCTCCCGCCCCCCCCCCTCCCCCATAAAACTTCCAATAAATGTCACCTCACTAGCCTGTCACAGGCACTCTCAGTGCCTTTCAAGTTTTGCCGGCCGGTCCGTGCTGCAATGCTGCGGCTCCCGCCTGTCTGACTTTGTCCTGCATTCCCGCGCTGCGTCTCGCAGCTCTCGCTCCGTCCTCCGAGTATATTATTGTCTGTCCTCCTCCATCCTCCTCCTCTTCCACCCCTAGACGCACGGGTGGGTGGTGTCAGCGCCGGGCCCTGCCCTGCACATAGGAGATGATGTCCTCATGCAGGACGCCGGCGGCCATGTCCCTGTAGCCGCGGCGCCGCATACAGGAGTACAGGACGGGAGGAGGAGGTAATATATGAGGCGGCCCACACTATTACTTGTTAGAGCGGCCCGGGGGGCACATGGCCCCCTGCCCCCCGGCCCAGCCCGCCCCTGGTTCCCGGTCCCAGCAACTTGTATCCAGCGTCCTGTGTGCCAGCTTTGTTTGTGCCTCAGTCAGCGTGTTCCTGGTCCCTGGTTTCCTCAGCCCTCAGTACCTGCCTAGTCCAGCCTGCAGTGTCCTTGACAGAGCCTGCTGTCAGTCTTAATTTCAGATAAGTCAGGAGTCCCCTGCATCCTTATCTTTGCATTATCTTTTTGTTACCATCTCTGCATTGTTGCAGTTACCTGCACAGAAGGGTCAGGCCTTGCCTGCCCAGAGGGTTCCGATCTCCTAGTGCAGGTATACAGGGTTATTATCATTCTCTTTCCATCTGTGCATTGTTGCACCATGTGTATGTAGGGACATTCACCTAGTTACCATCTGTGCATTGTTGCACCTGAGGGTTCTTACCCTCACGTTCTGGGAGGCTGTGTGTGGATGTCATGTCACCCATTCTTGCAGTGTGTTTGATCTCCTGCGAGCCACCTTGTCCAACTCAAGACCAGGCGACACCAGTCTGGGGCCGGACCTAATTCGACCACACAAACGTGGTTGTTATTGGAGAAGTCTTAGCTTGCAGGAGGAAGGACCATCTATCCACTGCAATCGGGTCCCCGCACTCAGTTACCCCTAACACAATGATCTGTCATACAGCCTATTTACTCTGAAATCAGATACTAGGACAGGAGGGCATACAATTAAGGTGCCCACACACTAGAACGATTTTTGGGCCGATTGGACGATTTCCGATAAATCGGTCGATAATTTACCGATAATCGGTCGAAAAATAGGCCGATTTTGGTCCGATGCGCGGTCACGTGGATCTTTAGCTGAATCTTCTGATCTTACGTGCTGCACAAAAGATCAGAAGATTTAACAAAAGATCCATAGGAACACACATAGGATCTTAAGAAAAATCTTTGGTAAAGATGTGCCCTTGCCTGAAATCTTTTGTCCAGGACGGAAAAAAAGATTTCAAGGCTAATTTATGCGCACATCTTACGATCGCAGATCTTTCTAGTGTGTGGGCACCTTTAGACCTTTAGAGAGAAGGTTAAGTACACTTAGAAGGAAGGACTTTCTTAAGGCCAGGGCAGTAAAATATGGAACTGGTGGTGTCAGCAGATACAGCTACATTTAAATTAAGGTTAGACAATCATTTATTGGATAAAAACATCCAGACATATAACTGGTAATCAAAGGTTGAAATTGATGGACGCAAGTCTTTTTTCAACCTTAACTACTGTGTAACTACAAACCTTCTTCTCAGGTCCTCAGAAATCTCCTTCATTGGTGCAAGTGTGGCATGATATACATGCACAAAAGTGTGTTTTCACCTCCAAAATACCTGCTAAGCCTAAAGGGTCCCATACTTTTGGCACTCACAGATATGTGATATGTGTATGTATTGGATAATTTTTCTAAAAAAATAAAATAAAAATTAGCAAGTCTACATTTTTTGTCTCATTTCTTTGACTTGGTTCGCTTTATCTACTTTTAGGAATTGTGTGAAAATCTGTGGTAGTTTTAGGCCAAATTTCAGCAGGATCACAGGGCCTTCCGAAGGGTTGATAAACTTTTGAACGCCAGTGTATATAGCATTTATCTTGGCAGCTTCCCACAGTACGCTTTCCCTAGCTTTGCTTTAAAGCAGTAATAGATCAAGATGCACTCTAATTTAAATAGACAAAAATATTTTCCAATTTTCTTCTACTGCATTCTTAACCTAAACAATCTTTGAATCCTATATATCTTTAGAAATAATGTATACCTTATCGGATGGTACGGTGCCCAAATATTCCAATTAGCCATTAAGACTAAGTTATTGGTGAGTTATCTATGATTCAAAAGATCCTTGTAAAACTTTAATAAATTACATTTTTGTTTAGGGGGAAAAAGACTAATCTAAAATACAGCACTTCTCTTGTCATGGGTGCTTTGTTTTTAAATATAGGTTTTATTTAATACAAATGTAGAGATCAGGGCATGACAAAAATACCACAATACAATACAGTTACAGGTAATACATAGCAATGTATAGACATAAACCACTAAAGACAGTACAATCCATAAGGAAAAAACAAACAAAAACAAACAAAAAAACAGTGTTTCTATTGAGATCTTTTTCAGTGGCGGAAAGAGTAGTGATATATGGCATCCAAATATCAAAGAACTTGGATACGCGTGAATCTACATCTAAGGTTCAGTCAACTAGAAAAGTAGAAAAGCAATAGTATGTATTTGTATTCCATTTACTTAAAATGATTCCTCTATTAGGATGCAAAGACATTGCTTAATTTTTCTTATTTTGCATCTGAAGTTGGAAAGAGTATCTCGCATATGCTTCTAATGGCGTTTTCAGTTACACTAAGGTTTTTCACAAAATAAGCTCTTGGGAGAAATTGTATGACTCATGGTTCTTAAAACTCAAGAAATCCTAGTAAATAATTAATGTCAAGGAAATGTTCCAAGAACATCGCTATAGAGTCAATGTTAAATAGGCTCTTAGGAATGTGCATCAAGTTTTTAGTCTGTCACTGGTGCATCTGAACAATAAAAAACATTTTAGTTTTCTGCAGAGACAGATCCACTGTCTTATGCCTGATATTTACCTAAAATGATGGATTTAATCCTTCCTGTTCATAAAGTTAATATTTGAATGTCTTTTACATATATCCATTTGTAACTTTTAATTTTCCAATTGGTGAAAATAATTTTTTATGCTATAAAAAAGTGAAAAACCTTCAGAAGCATTAAAAATTAGGAGATACAATGTTTATTTCCATTAAAAATGGTATTATTAATAATGTTTAATTTTCACTGAACAGAAGTAAATCTAGTCCCACATTTGAGGCCCTCATTCTTTTCTAGCAACTGTTATGGAGAAAAGTTTAAAGGAAAGGTAACAGAGGAGAAGAAAACTGTTTGTGAAGCAGGTGAGTAATGTAGAAGCAGGAGTCAGAAGAAGAATGGGACCAGAGGAGGTGAGAAGGGATAGGGTCGATGAGGAAAGGGAAAGGAGGAGAGGATATCATGTACTTTGACACCTAAGACAAGGGTGAAAGAACACAGGGTTTGAAGTCTTGGAACGAGGAGCTTGAGTTATGACAATAGTCTGAAAGGAAGAGATGTTGAGATTTACAGATTAAAACATGGGCATAAAGTGGGTGCAAAAGCCAATTGAAGTGAGGGAAGAGATGGTGAGAGGAGGGAAGTGGGTACTTGTTTCCTAGAACGGCCACAATCGCGGCCATCGTGTACCTTTAAGTTAAGGTACACGATGGCCGCGATGGACCCGATTTCCTTTGAAATCAGGTCCATTTTGTCGTCAAAGGGAAAATCGCGGTCATCGCGTCGGTCGGGACCATTAACATTGGCCCCGACGCGACCGACGCGATGCCCCCGATTTTGCCATAGGCTTCAATGTTAAAATATTTTTTAACATTGAAATCGGGAGTATTGCGTCAGTCTTGTGCCATTATAATGGCACAAGATGAGATGGACTTGATTAAGTCCATCTCACATAGTAAAAAATGTGAAATGGGCCAATATGACCCATTTCACATTATATATGGCCCCGTCGTCACCCCACGATTGACGCCAACCCGAAGCGCGGCGAGCGCAGCGAGCCTGCGAGGGGCGGCGGTGCGCGTCCTCCGACCTTATCATTCCCCTACTATCCACGTCGGCGTGGAGTTGAGAATATATAGTGTGGCGAGCGCAGCCAGCCACCGAGCCCGAAGCGTGGCGAGCGGACGCGTATACCTGTGAAGTTACAAAGCTTGGGCTATTCGCACAGGATCCTCATCTATGAGAGGCAAAAAAGGTGGACCCCCTGTTGGTACAATGACTGGAAAGATGTCAATAGTTATCGGAGGTGTGCTACCACTGGACGTTTAGGGATCCATTTAGGGATTGTGGCCAACCATTCAGTGATACAACACTGTGACATTACATTACACTATATAAAAATATTATGGCCCTCCGTTTCTGTATTTGAATTTAAGGGAGATTTATACCGCCCATAGGATCAGAGAGCCACCGTTTTTTAACACAGAGTGTATTTGTTGTATGTGTTTTTTTATATATTTCGCTTTCTTAAAATTGACAAATAAAAGTTACTTTTTATTCGTGTGATTTTCAATAGGTGCATCACACATGGACATACTCTTTTCTTCCTATACATGTACCTGTGAAGTTATACGCGTCCCCTTGCTGGGCTCGCTACGCTCGCCGCGCTTCGGGCTCGGTGGCTATATATTCTCAACTCCACGCCGACGTGGATAGTAGGGAATGAAAAGGGCGGAGGACGCGCACCGCCGCCCCTCGCGCGCTCGCTGCGCTCGCCACGCTTCGGGTTCACGTCAATCGTGGGGTGGGGTTTACACAGTTAAATTGGGGGTGTAGGGAATATTTTACATTGAATCCAATGTAAAATCGGGTACCAGGGACCCTATTCACATTTGTTTCAATAAAAAAATCGGGTCGGTCGCATCGCATGCGACCAAATTGCATGCGATGCGATCGACGCGATTTTCCGACACAACCACCCCGATGGTAATCGGGGTGGCCATGCTAGGAAACAAGTACCGGGAGGTGTTTTGGTGTTAGTTGGGGGACAAAGAAGAAATAAGTGGCTTGAAGTATGATTGTTTAGTAAGTGGAATTGTAGGCCAAGAGAACTTAATTGAAGTGAAATGGTCCATAGAAAAATATTTTTTTCTTTGGAGGCACCCTGCAGACAATGATATATTTTGGTAATAGTGGCTCATAGTAGCAAGCTTGCGATCATGGGGTACTGTGGGGACTACAGTCCTGGGCCCTGACAGAAAGGGCCCTCTTCTGACTGCAACCAGGGCTAAATGCAGCCATGTAAAGCAGCCATCTCTCACCCCGCACCCCCTGGCACAGGCCTGACCAGAGCTGCAGCTTCGCCTGCCTGCAAAAGCAAATGCTGATTAGAACTGCAGCAGCTGATTACCACCACCCCCCCCCCCCCCCCGCTCCTTCTCACCACCAGCGCTGTCATGTCGGGACATTGACTGATTTGTTTACTACCTGCTTGGGTGGCGAGAACTGGCACAGTGAAGCACTGTAAATGTGAGTAGTAGGGTTGGGGGGGACTGGTAAAGCACTGTAAACATAAGAGGTGGCTGGCACAGCCCCAATTGTGAGCGGGGGGGGGGGGCTGGCAGAGCACTGTAATGGTGTGTTCACGTATTCAGGGGCCCTGCTTATTTTGTCAGTCCCGGATCCCACTATTTCTAATGGCAGCCCTGCATAGTAGAATTCCAGGCAGATTCTGATTAACCAATAGGCTGATAATACCCTATTCATACAAAAAATGCAGGGTCCAACCCAGGAATCCGATTCTGGGGACATGAGGGGACATTACCGGGTTGGGTTCCGTTTACACCCTCATGGAAATGTTTTCATGGAGACTTTTCAGGATGAGCAGTGGATGTCCCACTTTCAAATGTCGCATGCTACATTCGACTACCTGCTGGACCTACTCACCGCAGCACTTACTATGCAGACAACCCATTATCAGGCACCCAGTGGTAGTATGCTACACCTGGAGAGTACCGCACAATCTTCTGTTTGTACTGTGTTGGGGTCTCCAATGTCTGGAGCATTATACACCAGGTGACAAAGGCTATTATGGAAACCCTATACAAAAAGTAAATCTGTTTACTGCAAGGACAGCACCTAGATCACACTATCCTAGGCTTTGTGCGACGTGGGTACCCTCGGTGTGCCAGTGCCATTGATGGGACCCATATCCCCTCATTGCCCCCCGTGACAACCCTGCTAATTATTATAACTGGAAGGGATGGCATTCCATCGTCTTTCAGGCTTACTGGTAAGCATATATTTCACTGTCTCTCATTTTTTAAACCGGTGTACCTTTCATTGTTCTAAAAATTGTTCAAACCTTTCTTTTAGCTTCACTGATGTCACTGTGTGGTGGGGTCCCTGCAGTGAATAGAAAATAACTATCGGTATGCGGCGGCGCGGGAAGCACTTCTGGGTTTGAAAACACTTGCCGCACTCTGATTGGCAAGTGTTTTCAAAATCAGAAGCGCTTCCTGCGCCGCCGCGCGCATAGCGCTATAGTTATTTTCTATTCACTGCAGGGACCCCGCCACCAGCTTTATACACAGTGACAGCGCCGCAGGTACCCCTGCTCCAGCACCTGCCCGCTCCAGCACTGCAGGGACCCTGCCGCTAGCTTTATACACAGTGACAGCGCCGCAGGTACCCCCGCTCCAGCACCGCAGGTACCCCCGCTCCAGCACCTGCCCGCTCCAGCACTGCAGGGACCCCACCGCCAGCTTTATATACAGTGACTGCGCCGCAGGTACCCCCGCTCCAGCACCTGCCTGCTCCAGCACTACCCTCCCCGCCCCGGAGCGCCCCCCACCCGACTTGCCTGGGGCACTCCGGTGCCTTGCACCGGCCCTGGATACACCCACACTCTGAGTTCGGCAAGGATAGCCTTATTTGTAGGCACAAAATGATAAGATGTGGGAAACACACATCGAACACATATCAAACATCATCTATATATATGTCTAGGTCTTGGTAGTCGTGCAAGATGCACTCTTGGTGTCCCATTATCTGCTTTATGAAGGATTGCTGCAGCTCTCTTTCCACCTTATAAAACAGAGTTGCTGGGCATCCTCCTATTGCTTCATGGTGTTGTCCATCTCTTGCAGTTCTTGAATTAGCACCTTGGTCATTTCCATTGCAGCAAGCTCTACTTTAGTTACTTTTTGCTTCCTCTTGGAAACTGTATATACTGTACTGCAAGGGGAGTAAAAGAAGGAGAAAAGATCATAAGAAAACGCAGTGGTGTGACCGTATGTGTTTGTGGTCTCCTCCCACCTACACTTGATTTACTCTGTGGCACTAAAATTGAAGGCGGGCGGTTATGGTGGCGTATAGGGCAGAATTAATGTGTATTGGAATGTGAGTGCTTTGGACATTAATTATGGCAAGGGAGGACAAATACTTATTATTGGTGCACATAACAGGGGGATCTACCTGTGGTGCTGTGGCCACTTCTGTCTGGATAGTCACAGTATCTGCACTGGTGCCGGGCATGCTGTCATCAACAGGGTTGGTGGATGAGTCCAGATCGGGATCGATAGGGTCATCTGTAAATAGTATTGGAGATGTTGGGCCACATTGGGTACTGTCCATGGACTGACTCTCAGCATCAACCACAAAGGGTGAGGGAGTGGCAGAGCTGGAGGATGACAGGCTGATGGGGTCACAGAGTGCAGTGTTGCCAAAAACTGCTGCACACTGCTCATAGAACATCCAATTGTGCCTTTCAGCCCCACTCTTGTTCCGGTTGTGGTTGTGGATGCGGTTTAAGTGTTTCTTGAGCCCTTTGAGCTGATTCACAACTTGCGGCAGGCTACGGATGTTATGGTATATCTGGGCATCCGGTGCCTATAATCTGGCACCGGATCTCCTCTTCCCCTCTAATGTTTAGGAGCTCCCTCACCTCATCATTTGTCCAAGACATTGCAGGGGTTAAAAAGCACTGCTGGGGTCTGTTGTGCCACAAAGCTTGCACAGTATCTTCCTTCATACTGTGTGATGTAACTAAAGTGCCTCTTAATCAGGATCAGCAGAGGCAACATAGGAAGGAGAGATATGTCCCTACACTTTTCATACTGGCCAGTACCCCTGAAAGATCCTGGGAGCAACCCTGGTAGCTAACAGGGTTGAAATCCCAGGGCATTGGTCCTGGGATTTTGGCCAGGGCATGGGTCCTGGGATTTTGGCCTGGGACCCTTTCACACCAGCACTACACCCAGGTTGTTCCTGGAGCCAACCCAAGTTGGCTGGTATGCATTGGGTATTAGGCTTCAGTCTGGAGTGTTTGGTCCTGGGGGGGCGCAGCACCAACACAATACATGCACTGGGATGGTATAGCTTCCTGGTGCCACTGGAGTTTGGGCCAAGCAAGGTCTTTTGAAATACCCCCCAGGAACTGTGGGAGCAGTGGTGCCTGTTGGGATTGCTGGCATCACCGAGTCAGGAACGTCAGGAAGAGGAGATCCTGTGAGAGCCGTGGCTGACTCCACCGCTGAGGCTGTGACTGATGTTACTGTTGCCATTGCCACCACTGCTAGGGGGCTAAGTGGCAGTATCAATGGAGCTAAATCATCAAGGGATTCCAGGATTAGGAGATCTTGTGAGAGCCGTAGCTGGCTCCACCGCTGAAACTGTGACTGATACCACTGCCACCGGCAATGCTAGGGCAATAAGTGGCAATATCAATAGAGCTAAGTCACTGAGGCAGGTATGCCAAGATGAGGAGATCCTGTGAGAGCCATGGCTGGCTCTGCAACCAAGGCTGTGATTGATGCCTTTATCGCTGTTGCCAGCACTGCTAGGGCATTAGGTGGCAATATGAATGGAGCTGAGGCCCGAGCCTGTTACAGATTTTTAACTGAATATGAGTGAAATAATTGGTGTGTGTGTGCTCATCAATGCCATTTTTCAATCAAAGCCTGTAACAATACAGTGAGGAGCTGATACTTTATCATTTTCTACTTTATTACTTTTCATGGCTGAGTACATCTGGCCCATAATCACTTCACATTCGGATGTTCTAGATCAGATAACCAGAATGTGATGAGTACAGTATAACACTTTTGTAGAAGGTGATTGTGGCATCAAATGCACCTCTCTAAGGGGAGTATTCAGACCTGATTGCTTCTCTGCTAATTTGCAGAGCCCTGACACCCTGACAGAGGGAAATCCCGCAATTGCACATGAGTGTTAGCTGTAAATCCCTTTGCAACTCACTCACCATCTAATGATTTTTCCACTGTATGCAGTTTGTACATAACCCAAAACCTACTCAGCCAGTGCGATAGAAACAGACTGATCGAGGCCAGAGTGATGTCACATGCCCGCCCTGAAAATGCTTGGCCACTCCTACATTTTTTTCCAGACACTTACAGTAAACGGCCGGTGACACAAACGTCGACTTTCAATCAATCAACTTTTGAACGTCTTGATAGTTGCTGGATTTTATCACTGGATTGCAAATTAGTAGCCCGACGATCAGGTCTGAATAACCCCCTATGAAACAATGTTAATAGTTTTCTAAATGTATATCACTGAAAGAAAATTCCTCAAACTTGCGTAGTTATATTTTATCATAGTTTATAGATACAAAAAAATATATAATGTAAGAGAACAACTACAAACCATTTTTAGTTTAATAAGTTATTGCAGAATAAATAGTTCTACTACCTTAATCCATTGACTACACATCCAGGTGTTCATATTTTTCAAGTAGTGGGGACAGTGCAAGGCAAGCTGTAGTCATTGAAATCTTGAGAATGCTCAGGGGAGAACAATGTATTTCAGCAGATAGGTGTATCAGTCTTGTCAGAGGCTGTGAGCTATCCAGCCTTATTATCATGTGAGTGAAGACAGGGTTGCATATATCAGGGTGCTGTGATTTGGGGTGGCCATCGTTGCCTTTGCCATCAATAGTTTCCATCAATGGCAATAGTGCAAATGGTCATGGATGACAGCATACTATACAATGGATGACCATCAATGATTTTACCTATTGATGGTCATCCATTTTCTTTGAATGAGTGGCCTGTGGGACAATCTGAACATGGGGGTGGTGCTTCATGGTTGTTGGGGGCGGAGCTATGCTCCATGTCTCAGCCCCTTGGGGAAAAAAACAAATCGAAAACAGTTATGCTGTGCCATTTTTGGAGGGAAACCGTCTGGTTCTCCCCTACCGATGGCAAAATGATTCTACATCAGCCATAAACCATGAAGGATTAGGAATCATCGATGGCCATCCCTAGCTTTGATATGAGAAGAAGAATGAATGTAAGCTATAGATCACAGGCTCAGAGCTAGATTATAGAAAGTGGTGGGGTTCCACAGCAGCACAGAGTAAAGATATACAGTAATCATGTAATGTTATTAAACTGCTGCAGACATATTGTAGGGTCAAGTGCAGATTTATATTAAGAAAAAATATTTAAACTTATTCTAGTACTGTTCAAAAACAAAGGGGTACCAACCAATAAGTTCCTAACTGCCATGTTACAGACAGTGGGCCAGATGTATCAAGCTTCACAAAGTGATAAAATGGAGAGTGATAAACAGCCAGCCAATCAATTCCTACCGGTCATGTTACAGACTGGGTTTGAAAAATGACAGGTAGGAGCTGATTGGCTGATTGTTTATCACTCTCCATTTTATCACTTTGTGAAGCTTGATACATCTGGCCCAGTGTGTGAAAAGTGACAGGAGATGAGCGGGTACTTTGGGACTGGAAGCGAATGGCTATGGCAAGTTTCTCACTCGCTGGGCTGTGTGCTCCGGGAAAAGGAGGGCCGGAGGAGAGCAGATGGCGGCGGAAGCTTTTTTGGGCATCCCATAAAAAAAATGGGTGTTCCCCTGAGAACATGGACCTGGCGATGCCTGCTCGGGTGGGTGGCTGATATCACAGTAAGTATAAGTATGGACTTACTTTTCAGAGTGAAGGCTGCAGAAATCATTCAATGGTCAGGGACCATCAAATGATTTCTGCTCCATTTGGCCACATATAAGAGGCATTCTTGTTGAGCTTAATGCAAACAGCAGGTGTTAAACTTTTAAGACGTCACCAACTTTCACCTGAGGTGCTGGAAATTCAGTATTGGTGTGTGGGTGGCAGTCAGCTCAAGTTGTGCCTAGGGTGCCTAAAAACCTTACACCTGTCCTGCCCCTTATTATCCTCATTATTTATCCCACTACTTCTACAAACTTGCTAGCACTGCAAACATTAGTCATGCTGTGTAACAGTCACTTTCTATAATTTTACTCAATTTAACCCTTTCCCAGTTAATTTCATATATTTCCACCTCACATTATGACATTTCAAAAGATTTTTCTAATTTATCCATTAAGTTTCTTTTAATTATGAAATGCAAAATACACATATCTGTGTACAGTACCATACATAGGGCCAGATTCTCTAAGCTTCAAAAGTGATAAAATGGAGAGTGATAAACAGCCAGCCAATCAGCTCCTACCTGCCATGTCACAGACTGTGTTTGAAAAATGTCAGGCAGGAGCTGATTGGCTAGCTGTTTACCACTCTCCATTGTATCACTTTTGAAGCTTAGAGAATCTGGCTCTCTATCTATGTATGTAAGTTTCCACAGGTAACTACATCCTTTTAGTGGCCAATGCTAAATCTGTCTTATTTGTAATTATCGGGACCCTTTTTCTACCTGCCCGACTTGGGTCCTTGCTTGCTGGTACACTGTTACTTATGTATCCTGTGTGCCTCCAAGCCAGTGGTGTAGCCTGGAGCCATGGCAACTGGAGAAAGCTCATGTCACTGTGGTGGGTGGTGTAGTCAGGTCCTTTTGCCTGTCAGATCCATTCAGCGGCCTCTGCCATGACTAGTTCTCAGCCAACCAGTACCTTGTTACCATGGTAGTGGCTGCTGATTGGATCCCAAGAGTCTTTCCCTTCTTTTCCAAAATACTGGATCCCATAGCAGTCAGCTTTCCAG
The DNA here is from genome assembly GCF_055691185.1 of Crinia signifera. Lineage (NCBI taxonomy): Eukaryota > Metazoa > Chordata > Amphibia > Anura > Myobatrachidae > Crinia > Crinia signifera. The sequence continues at coordinate 196,332,351 of NC_139222.1, read as the reverse complement.
ACCAAAACACTGAAATCTAAGTAGGGTTGCCACCTCTCCTGGATTTCCGAGATTCTACCGTTTTTGGTGGCAATCTCCCGGAATCCGGGTGTCTAAAAAAGCCTCCTGCCCACCAAATAAATAGATAAATACATGCTAGCTGTTAGGGGGAAGGATCCATGGATGGATAGGTGTGGGAACTCTAAGTAGTTTGTGCAAAGAGATTTTTCCACCACCCTATAGTGACATATATACATGGAAGGTAATGGGGAATGATACAGGGTACAGAAAGTGACCATGCTGATACTTGATGCTAAAATGACTGTTCTTATGTCAATGACAGTTAGCAGCAGAGCGTCTTTGGTGGAGAATGAGCCCTGTCAGGAATATCCATCAGCTGTATAGAAGGTCCCCTGGGTATTGTTTTGTGACATTGGTAACAGAAATAACAGGAATAACTGACGTCCCCTTCTTGCTTAGTGTCACTTGTGTGGTTATAAAAATACTGACAGTGGCAAGCGGTCGTTAAGGCCGTGGGGTTTCACCGTGTTTAACCGATTAATCCATCTGGTTTCCAGTTTTAACAGGTTGCCATCCCTGTCTCCCCTGCGGATTGATGGGGGGATGTGGTCCAGGATCATATATTTAAGTTCTGAGAGGCTATATATATATATACACACAGTGGTCAAAGTGGGGCGGTATGGGACGGTATACCATACCGCCACTTTCATATGGGGGTTAAAGAAAAGTAAAGGCTCAGCCTGACAGCGAGGAGCAACTGCAACATAGATCAGGGCTGGGGTCGAAGTTCCCCGGGCGCGTCTGCTAATTGGAGTGCGGGGCCGCCTGTCACCTGCACCCCGCCCCCACCCCCTTTGCACATAACCCGTTCATGCGCGCGCATTAGGATGAGAGGGGGAATCTCCAGGAATCGATGATGGGTGTGGTGGCTACCCTACAGGTACCTTATATACTGCTGGAGGCTGCTATTTCAGCCATTAATCACCTGTTGTGTGGCGTTATACTGCTATGAGTACATTTACTAAGATGGGAGTGCTATTAAAGATTAGATAATGCCCATAGCAACTAATCATATTTTTATATATTCTTCTACATTGTGCTAAATTAATAAGAAGTCGACTCTGATTGGTTGTGATAGGCATCATCCCATCTTCAATAGAACTCCCATTTTAGCAAATTTACCCCTAATCACATGGATTTTTCAGATACTACTGTATCAGGGGAGCTGCTGAGGAGTTTCTTTGCAAGGATAGTGATTTGCTGTAATCACTGTCATTTGCTTTAGTTACCCAGGAGTCCCCACTGATGACTCTCATTATCCCTATTTGGCTAATGCTATAATAAACCTCCTATCGGTATATGTGAGAATGAATGAAAACTCCACACTTAAAACGTTCTTATCTCATAAATAGCTTACGTTAAATAGAAATAAAACCAGACCCATAGAAATTTTATTAAAACCTACTTATATAATAATTAACTTATCATAACTAGAAATAAAGACTCGGACAACTGAATTGCTATTAAAATCGGTTAACCTTAATTTATTTTACAATTTATATAAGTATGTTGGCAGAAAGAAAGAACTGCCAGATCAACAAGTGACATCACGTCTTAACGCTGGCTGATGTTCACAACATCCCTTTAAATCATCCCATTGGTCACACCATTGAAAATGCTGAGGCCCCAACTCTCCCCCCGAATATGCCAAAATGGGTTGACCAGACAGCCAGTGCCCCTGACCCCAAGCAGGGTAGACCAGACTAGATCAGCGTATTGGACAGAGAGCACATCTCCATAAGGCAGTGCAATAGCCACTGGACTGCCGTTCTTTCACCAAAAATGGTGACCAGCTAAAAGCCGGTACTGCCACCATACCCTACACTAACCTCACAGCCAAACTAAGCAAACCTAACAAGCCCCTAACAATAAGCCCCTAACAAAACGCTTAAACTAACTGATCAAGGACCCTAAATATATGTACCAAGAACAAACCGTACCCTTCAATCATAAGATAAACACCATCTGAAATAAATACACAGCCCTAAAACGTATAAGTGGATGATGCACCACTAAACTCCCTTAAGGAGAGAACCCTCTTGACGATAAAAACCTGCAGAAACCTGCATGGAAGACACAAACCAATAGTGTCAGTATGTATCCCAGATAAAATACAGGGCAAAGGCACTCAAGACCCCACCAATAACAGCAGCGAGCAGCAAAAATCCCCAAGTCAGGTCCATTCATGGCCCAGTGCGGGAAAAGGGGAAGCAAAACAGCAAAGGCGCCACCTCAGCCTGCCACAGAGCATAACGTGCCATACAAAGCGTATGGAAGCTGAAAAGCCAAAAAGAGCAACCCCCATCCACAACCACTGGCCCGCCACCCATGCTGCCACACAAAGGGACCCACAAACCTAAAGGAAAAAACAGATGAATGTCTTGGACTTGCAACAACACCCTGAAATAAACCAGCATAGCAAAAACAATGCACTAGGGAACATAGTGACGATAAGCATTAGATTTACAACGGCCAAGTACTTTAATCTTGTCTGGTGTAAAACTCAATGATGCTGCAGTCATGGCCACAACTATCCTAAAGGAATTAGTATTGTACTCACATGTAAGCCCAGAGCAAGGATGCACAGCTGAAAAACCCACCGAAATTCCATATTCATCCAGGTGCATGAGCCCCAGGACCTGATGGAGGTGACTCAACATAGGTGATCGATTAGGACACTGGGCAAATCCTGACATCCGAGCAGGATGGCAAGGATACCCATGACCCCAGCCTGCCTGATTGGTCTTAGAGCGACACACCCTGCATAGAATGGACTCATCGACATGAACATGAGCTATTAGCAACGGTGAAGCCACCTTCTTAGATACTACAACTATCTCGCTGATGCATAAAGCTCTGTGAAAACCCATTGCAAAAGTAAGCCAAAATACTGGTGACTTGTGGGGTGACACGCAAATGGATGGAATAAGGCCCATGAAACTAAGAAGGATTCAATAGAAATAGGGCATCTGCGATCATCTGCAGTCAGGGCAGCAAGTGCCCACCCCAGTAGTAACCGCTGAACTACAAAACTTTTATTCATATCATCACCACCGTGCAACTGAATAAAAAATGAAATACCCATCAGAATCTACACTACCAATGTGTGAAATTTACCCAAACTATAAGGTGCCAAAGAAAAGCCAAAAACAGTTTGTGCAAAGCCGTACCTGAATGCCTCTTGCACAAAAGAAAGGCCTCCGTTGGGTCTACACAGCAGGATACATCCACAATTTTGCCGGAGCCACGAGCGGCATGCTAACCCTTTTAATCCTGCCAGATAACCTGCCAATAATGAGAGGGGAAAATGTCACCCACAAGAGATGCCTCAGGGGACAGTGAACGGAATTTGGAACTCTGCTACATAGAAAGAGCATCAGCCATGGCATTATCAATCCCAGGTACGTGTCGTTCCATTAAACATATATTCAAAGCTAAGCAAGGCAGCACAAGGCACGCCAGCAAGCTCAAAACTGGGAGAGACGAACACCTTTCATTATTGATGGCTACCACCCCCAAAATTGTTGCACCAGAAAAACACGTCGGTTACATAGTTGAACACCCCACAACTCAAGTGCCACAACAATGGGGAAGAATTCTAAAAGCAAAAGATTCCTAGTCAAACCTTGCTCTACCCACACCATTGACCATTTACCAGCCGACCAAGACCCTTCAAGGTACTGTATGCCCCAAATCCAATTGCTCCCGATGCATCAGTAAATAGCTGAATTTGGGTGATGGAAACTGGGGGAAATGGCCAAACTGCCACACCATTAAAATTCTGGAGGAACGAATCCAAAACCCGAAGATCCCTACAAAGTTCGGAGCATAAACGTATGAAATGATTGTGCGCTGAACGCCCACAAACACCCTTTTCAACTTCCTGCAAAATACCTGACCCAGAGGGATGACTCGGCTCACAAAGCTGAAAGACCCAATAAGGACTAACACTGACTCAGCGTGACCTTACCACCCAGTAACGCTAGAACAATTGCATTGTGTAGCTTCGCAACCCTCATCTAAGTATTGTGCAACCCCCATTTCCCCCACCTCCGGCCATATCCACCAATGCAGGAAGGAGTTAAACATTTCAAAGAAAGCATTGAGGGAGACATGGGAGGTGGACAAGCTGTGCACCGCAGCCGGGTGGAGTCTGACTGGGGGTCCTCCTGTCGGACTCCTAGATCCCTTGCCAGCGGTAATCAGCAGCATGAGGGGGCACATCCCTCTAGGGGACAGCACTCTTGAGGCCCAGTTATCAAGGTTTTATGGGCATTCTCATGAAAACACTGGGCACTCCCCTGCTCGGGGCTGGCGGCTGACGTCAGTGTCCGTCCTGCATTCGCCCACTGTAGAGAAATCATTCAATGGTCAGCAACCATCAAATGTTCTCGTACACTTCGCCTTGCATGTTACCAAGGGGATGCAGGCGGCACTGGTGGGGGACGTGCACAGTGCAGCAGCCAGTGCTTACCCACTTGAATATATGCTGCCTAGCGAGAGGTTCTGAATCAGGCCCTGACTGCCTATCTATTCTAAACCTGTTGGGACTAAAAACAACCCTAGCTATGGAGCTTTCCCAATTGCGACCATTATCCTTGGAGTTTATCCCTGCTCCAGTTAATTAAACTCTCATCCAATAAATGTATGTAGTATCTACAAGTTACAGACAGTCCAGTGTTCGCAATAAAATGTTATACACCAAAAACATACTTATATAATTACGGATGAATTCACACAAATACATAGGGGACAATACAGACCCGTTCATTCTTGTCCGAATTGGTCCGCGTTTTCAATGGTGGGGTTCTGCGCATGCATGGATATGCGCATTTGCAAACGCCTTTGAGTATCATACTCACTGAGGCATTTGCTCAGTAAGGGGAGGGAAGGGGCGGGCATGGGGTGGCAGCAGGGGATTGCCTAGTAATTTATGGGCTAACACAGGTGTGGTGATGCTTGCTTGGGGTTCGGAGTACAGCAACCATCGGAAAGGTAGGTGTTGACTTACTTTTAAGACCAAAGGCTGGAAAAATCATTCGATGATGAGCAATCATCTAATGATTTCTACTCATTGCGGCCGCATGTGAGGGATGTGTTAACGTACACATCCCCTAGCATGTTACTGATGTGATTCCTCTGATTAGTGGGGGGGGGGGGCGTTCGCCCGGGCGGTGAGTGGCAGTTTGCAGGCCTGAATAAGGCCCCGATTGCATATGAAATGTTTTTCATTTATTGTATACTGTGCTGAATGAGAAGAAAATAAATGTCACAGTGATTATATTATTGCAAACAAAAAAAAACATATTGCGGAAGCTAATGTCAGCATCAGTACTTAACAATATTCACAAAATATATTGTTGCTACTGTTATATCTCGCAACAAAAAGCATTTAGACATAGACATGCCCATTTGTTGAACTAGACACACCATTTGGGGCACGTGTGACACCCCCCAATGGTGCATCCTACTATAATCTCCCTGGTTCTAGTCTTCAAGGTAGACAAGGATGCGTTGCATGTTTATGATCTTCCTTTAATTTTCCTCCTAGCTTGTCAACCACCTGGTGCCTCCTGGCTTTTATCCCCTGGCTACATTCCTGACTATCCTCCTTAACCCACAAACAACCTGCTTTGAAATTTACCTGTACCTGCTCTACCTGTACTTTGATTTATTACCCCAGCTTTGGATTGTGTACTTCAATAGATTGGAATCCCTTTTATAGTGCTATTTGTCTTCATTTTGATTTGCGGTCAGTAATATATTTATTCATTGTTTCCTCCATTGTCAAAGCTGATCCTTAGTTTATTTAACAGTCCTAAATACACGGGACACAGATGATCGCTTGAAAGCCATTTTATGTTTACGTTTATGGGATGTGTTTGAATCAGTACCAAAATCACCATAAAATAGACCAGGTTGAGGCTGGTGGTTTTTACATACACATACAAATAAAATAAAAAAACTCAGATGAACCCTACAATCACCAAGAACACCCCTCTAAATACCCCACTCTCATCAGTGCCAGCTGTGAGGGTGTTTGCTATGGAGAAGCAATCTGGCTTGGAGCTATGTCTCTATGATGCCTTGTGTTTGGAGGAGGGCGCAGGAACAGCACTAGGTCCAGAGCCCTATTAGGCTTTGTGCTTCACATATGTACCATGCAAGGGTGGTCCTGGACTCCCCCTCTGACCAAGAAGTGGTGCAGCTTTTTAGGCTGAACCGCACAAACCGTGTCGACTTCTAAAATATAAAACAAGAGTAAAAATACAGTTTTCATGTATAAATGTTGTGTGATTGGCTCATTAGCCCACTTCAATGTGATTCACACTTTAATGTTCATTTAGCGCATAACTGAACAATAATTGAACAATGGCCCTTATTCTAGTTGATTCGGACGGATGCGTATTTCGGACAGGAACCAAGTGTTCTTAGCCCTGCCTACCATATGGATCACTCACGCCGAGAGTACGGACCGTGAGTGGATGTTTCATGTGAACACCTCCTCCATCTGTGGGAACCTCCCCCATCCTCCGATGGTCGCCGACCATCGAATGATGGACCGAGCGGTCAGGCAGCACCGAGTGCTCCAGAGCACTCGGACATTTTTCTGTATGAAAGCAGGGATATGGGCGGGCAGCTGACATCCGGCTATGTCAGTTGTCCGCCCCATGCGTCACGGCTGCATTACCATGCGTACGCCCAGCATTTTCATGGGAACGCCCATGACACGCGGGGTGTACGCATACGGTAATGAGCCCAAACAGCCCTTCACGCCCCTCTCCACCCCCTGCTCGGATGGTTCCGTAGGATCGTTTTCTGCACTGGCCTCACTCCGTGTTCGGACGTGCGAGGCGTTTGCACATGCGCTGATACCAAACATCGGCCATCGACCGCACAGAGAGCCATCCGACTCAATCAGAATAAGGGCCAATGTGACAATAGGCGAATAAATGATTAGAGTCCTGAAAATAAGTTAATTCATATTCGTATTCATAGCACATTCGTATTTGTAAATACTAATACGAATGGATACGCCATCGACAGAATATGACTAGGAATCCCCATTCAAAAGAATGGGGATTCCTAATTTACTAAGCGACCGTATGTAATATACGGCCACTAATTACTGCCAATTAGTGGGATACGGCTGCTAATTGGCAGGAAAATACACTTAATTTTCCTGGCATATTTGGCTGAAGCCTGCACGGATCAGTCAGATCCGTGCAGGCTTCAGTGTAAAAAAAAAAAAAGAGATAAATACATTTTAAAAAGGGCGTGTGGTCGCCCCGCACGGCTGTAACCAGCCCCAGGCTCACAGAGCCAGTCCTGGTTGTAAAAAATCTGGGGGAAATTTCAGTAGGGCATCCCTTATTTTTTACAACCAGCACCAGGGCCAAGGGCCGGTCCTGGTTCCCAAAATATGGGGGACGAAATGACATGGGGTCCCTGGTATTTTAAGATCCAGCACCAGCCCAACCAGCCAGCAGGGTAATGCCACAGCGAGGGGAGACTTTTTTTATACAAGTCCCCACAGCCAAAGCATTACGCCCTGACCAGTCAGCATGGGCAGGCGCCCTGAGTAAGTGGGGACCCCACAAAGAAGGGGTCCTCCATCCAGAACTTACTTGCCCATGCTGAAACCTGGGGCTGTCCTCGATGTCGCTGGGCAGTGGGCATCAAGCTGATTAATTGTGTAAAAATAGATTAAAACTATTGTATATTTCTGTGAACTATGAGTCCCAGCAAGCCTCCCCCGCATGCAGGGACTTGGAGAACCAGAAGTCCCAGCATGTGGGGCCTTATAGGGCACACTGGAACTTGTAGTTCCACAGCAAGACAAATAGTTAAATAAAAACACACACACCCGAATAACAAAACTTTATTTCACACAGAGCCCTTTCATACTGATACTTACCTATGTTGAGCCCGCAGGTAGGTCGCTGTCCGTCCATCCATCCGGTGGTCAAGTCCTGAAGAAATCCATGGGGTATCTGTGGAAGGAAACCATACTTACCAGGGTTTGTGGAAGGAAACCATACTTACCAGGTTCCTCCGGCGTAGATCACATCCTCTTTGTTCCAGTAGCATCCCCGGGGTAAAGAAAAATAACAAACCGACACCCGAACCAAGGCAAACTACGGAGGAGACACCGGAGGATGTTTATTTACCTCTGGCGGCTCCTCCTCTCGAATGCCACTATTGGATGCCTCACGGCTCCTGATTGGCCGCTAGACAAAAATATGTCATGATATAATATACCAAGGAATAAGTGTACGCATAAGATTTAACTTTTATTATAAGAATTAATAAAAAATGTGAAATATAAAAAAACACACATAATGGAGGTTATTCTGATCGGAGCGGCCAAACGTGCGTACGTTCGCTATTAACGTACGCTAGCCGTACGCGGCCCTTAGGGTTAGGTCCACCCACAAATCAGCCGCTTACGTACGGGCAGAAATACCGTAGAAGGGGAGTGGCGTACAAATGAGCGTACGGCAACGTACGCGGACGGCCCAGCCCTTGCACTCCGACAACTGGCGTACAACTGAGCGTACGGCGCCGTTTACGGACGTCTTTCGTCCGTCTTCCCACCGACTTCTTGCGGAGATCTGAGCGTACGCCAGCTTGCACGGACGGGTCCCTATTGTTTTCAATGGAAAACTCAGCTTATGTCACCGCTCGTGAGAGTGAGCGTACGTCCGTGCACGCTGGCATACCCTTCACATATATGGACCTGCAAATCTTGCCTCTCAACTACTAATCTGACAATTGATTAATTAATCTATTTGTTATTCAATTATTGTTTTCTATTAACTCAATTGTCTACCTTAATAAAGACCTAATAAAACTACATTTGAACCCTCATTACATGTATATTTGTTATGTTCTAATGTGGCATTTTAATCACTATCTATGTGTCCCCATATTGCTGTTACTTTTACATCAAGTTATGTTGGTGTTTCTGTATATGTACTAAATTATGTCCATAATTACTTTGTCCACAATGTGTAACATGTATACCTACCCTGATGTTATGTGTGATGTTTTAATCGAACAACATTAAACATGCATGCATTTTCACTATGTGTTATTTTACTCAAAAACACACACATTCACACATCAATCATTACCCCTCACCTCAAATTACAAGTATAACGTACAGTACACATCTGTATGTACCTACCCTTACAAGCCCTCTAACATATTTATTAGTAAAAACACACGCAATTTCGAACTGTACATAAACGTTTATTTTGGGCACAAATAATAAGGGGGGGGGGGATAAAAAAAAATTAAATGAGGTCGTCCAGTTGGGCAAAAAGAATAAATAAATATAGCAGGGTCAGAAATATTTCCCTCCGGATCCGTGCCACCTCCTCCTGCTGCTGTTCAGTGTCTGTAGTGAAGGGATAAAAAAAAAAAAAATTAATATATAACATACACAAAAGTTTGTTGTATTTGTACATAATAAAAAGTTCAGAGTTATGTGTGAAGGCCACATACATTTGTAAACTACATTGAAGATGGGTCTGCTGTAAACACAGTACTAAAAAATAATATGTTAACACACACATACTGTACATAGTAAATAACATTAATTCAATTACTCCTTCATCAATGAATGTATGCTGTATCCCAATTGGTACTTTGGTTTTGGGGGACTGTCCTCTAACCTCACAATTAGCCTGTGCTATTTAAGGGTTATGACATTGTTGTGGCTTAAGCACTCCTTAGTATTTTAAATTTAGGACATTGCTGTACAAATTATAGGCCTACAGCTATGTTTGTAAAGCATGCATCCGCATGGCCTCACACACTATTACCAAAACAATCTCTACATTTAAGTTGCACCAGTGGCAGATTAAGCCTTTGGGGGGCCCGGGGTACTTTAGAGCGGGGGGCCCCCTTGCACTTGTCATTACTGGCCGCACACTGCATGGGCGAATATTATACTGTCAAAACACAGAGTAAAGGCAGAATAAACTTGGTCAATGGTTACCTGCAGGGGATATATATATATATATATATATATATATATATATATATATACACACACACCACATGAAAAGCCTGTGTTTGTCCCTCTGCCCCTTACTCTGGAGGAGACCTCACAGTCCTAGTGCTGCCTCTGATTAAAAACCCTCCTATGACTAAGCTGCTGCTGCTGTTCTCCATGGACCTGAGAAGCATGTAATGAGCTCCACCAATCAGAGCTCAGCACAAACTTCTCAGCCTCTGTCCTCTGGTGCAAAGTGTCATGGGACTTAGTCAACTCCCAGAAATGCACTGCACACTTGTGCAATCAGTGTGCCTTGGCTCCCGATGCTCAGCACCATAAATCATTGTCACATTGGCAGATAGGTGAAGCTGCAGCACTACCCCACCCATGCACAAAACATTTAGCTAAAAAAAACAAAACATAACTTAAACATTTTATTTTTAAAACATACATGACAACCACAGGGGGCCCCTAGCTAGAGGGGGGCCCAGGGGCACTGACCCCTTGCGCCTCCATTATAATCCGGCCCTGTGTTGCACATCATGCTGGGAACTGGAGTTACCCAACACCTGGAGCCACATAACTACCACACCACTAATGTCGGATATCTCATTGGATGTACTGTTATGTCAATTATTCAAGGGGTGAGGCATGGCCACACTCAAAAAAACCACCAAGGGGAGCCTTGTTCCTGGAGAAGGACAGGACACACCTCATGGTCGGCCTGCAGTGATATGTTGCAACTAATGTTGATGTTGGATACACATATGTGGTTGTTGTGATTGTTTATGTGTAGAAATGTGTAGGTCAACATTAGACACATTATTTACTTACGGCTACTTGAGCCATCCTGGTCGCCGCTGGTTGGCTGTGCAGTGGTTGGGGGGGTCAGGAGCAAGGGGGATGGTCCTGGAGTTTGGACCGAGGTAGTGGGTGTGAGTGGGGAGTGGAGAGGTTTGGGGGTGGGTGGTGGAGAGGTGTAGGGGGGTTGGAAATGGGGTGGGGAGGGGGGGGGTGGTGGTTGGGGAGGGGGTGGGAGTTGTGGAGGTGGTGGGGGTTGTGGAGGGGGTGGGGGTTGTGGAGGGGGAAGGGGATGGGGAAATTGTGTGGGTCCAAGCTGCACCCAGTGTCTCCAGTGTTGGGGAGGGGGAGGGGGTGTGGGTTGGGGAGGGGGTTGTGGAGGGGGTGGGGGTTGTGGAGGGGGTGGGGGTTGTGGAGGGGGAAGGGGATGGGGAAATTGTGTGGGTCCAAGCTGCACCCAGTGTCTCCTCTTCTTCCTCCTCCTCTTCTTCCTCCTCCTCTTCTTCCTCCTCCTCCTCCTCTTCCTCCTCCTCTTTCTTCTCCTCCTCCTCCTCCTCTTCCTCCTCCTCCTCTTCCTCTTCCTCCTCCTCCTCTTCCTCCTCCTCCTCTTCCTCCTCCTCCTCTTCCGGCTGCTCCTGGGCTGCCTGGTCCCGGCGTGCCTGCTCCCGGGCTTCTCTGGCGGCTCTTGCCCGTGCTGAAATGTTCATGTTGATGGCATAGAAATCGAAGATTGGGTTTCATAAAAAAGGGGGAAAGAAAAATTCACATTAGTCATGCTCATAACCTTCAAAATTATCATTGCTGTGATATTTCAGACATTTATCATGCAAACTATTTGATATCCTACACCCAAAAACTGATCAACTACTTAAACCCCCCCCTATACACCCATATACACCCATATACCCCCCATATACACCCATATACACCCATATACCCCCCATATACACCCATATACACCCATATACCCCCCATATACACCCATATACACCCCCATATACACCCCCATACTCAGGAACATATTTATAAAAAGTACACAAAACATTGCTAAAAAACGCTGACATACTAGTAATCAAAACTTACATCGGGCAATATGGCGGCGAAGGCTGCTGAGTAACACTGGCTGCCGCCTGCGCAGGTCTGACCAGCGCCGCTCAACCTGCCCCAGGCTTCTGCGGACGCCGGTCGTCGAGAAGATCAGGCGGCGGGCAGCAGTATACGCCCGCCGCTTGTCCGCATTTCTAACATATGGGCCCCTGGGCCCCAGGTGACGGTCCATGACGTCGACCAGGGCCAACAGCTCAGGGGTGGAAAATGGCCTAGCTCTGTTAGAAGTCATATTGGCAATGGCGCAGTTATTAATTGCAGGTACATATATCACTTTTGGTGCTTGCTGATTGGTCGAAAAAATTGTTTGTTTGGTATTAACTTTATTTATCCCTCTTACATTAACAAACTGGATGCGAATAGAAACTTACGCGGACCGTTCCGATATACACACACCACAACCAACAGCATGCATTCAATGAAGAGAGAAGTACTGTATTTACAGTGTGCGGAAAATAATACACGCAACCCTCTACATACAACTACGCTGCTTAAAGGGGGCACGATACACCGATATCCATGGAGAGGAGTACTGTATTTACAGTGTGCGGAAAATAATACACGCAACCCTCTAGTCATAACTACGCTGCTTAAAGGGCCACAATGCGACATGTTGCTGTATGACAATTTCATACACATTACATATGTAAGGAAAGCATTGTAACGTGATGTTTTGAAATGTGACTCACAAGGCATACACGAACTCCAACAGATACCAGCTGACAACACTCATCATTGGAATGACAGGTGCACACATTTCACGATGTAGCCCACAATGCTCCACAACCTGTGTATGTGCATATACAGGTGATTGATCAGGTGCGTTGAGACCTGCGTAATTTAAGCGGGAATTATCGGCGGGAAATATCGGCGTAAATTTGCATCTACATTGCGGGAAAAAATATACGCCCCCTTGTTTATGGCGGGAGATTAACATATAAATATTCAGTCAGATGCAGCCCACAATTGCTGCAAACATGTCTGACTCAGACGATTCTGCAGCTGAGGACGCTCTGCAGAGAGCTACAGCACAATCCCTGCTTGATGCACTGAACAAGAGGGAACAGGAGCGGAGAAGGAGGGCCCAAGAGAGGAGTCGCCTGCAAGATCAAGCGGGCCCCTCAGTAACAGGCCCTGGTGAACCTCCACCAGCTCCACAAGGGCCAAGCAACCAGCCAGAACAAGAGGTTGCATCTCTCCAAACAGGTGTGACCCAGCAGGTGCATGGTGAGAGAACTGGGGCCACCAGAAAACAAGCTGCAACATCTAGGGTGAGGACTGAGCAGGATACCACCACCAGAAAGAGAAACCCTGCATTTGTAGAGGCCGAAATGCGAATTCTAGTGCCCAGGGCACGCAAATGGATTGAATTGGCAACCAGGAAGCCGGGTGCCAGTGCAAGGAGAAAGCTTTGGGACAAGATCACAGAGGAAGTGAACCAGGTGGCACCAGTGGTCAGAAATTGGGACGCGGTGAAGAAAAGGTTAGTGTGTTTGTCAGGGCTATTTTTCAGCAGTCTCCAGCAGGAACTGAGGCCCTTATTGTAGTTCACTCTTTCTGGCCAAATATTTCTTAGATGGACAAAACCATGTGCACTGCAGTTGAGGCAGGTGTTACTTGTGCAGAGATAATCAGATTTGGGTGGGGTTTTACACCTGCCTCACCTGCAGTGCACATGGTTTTGTCCATCAAAGAAATATTTGGGCAGAAAGAGTGAACTAGAATAAGGGCCTCAGTTCCTGCTGGAGACTGCTGAAAAATTGCCCTGGTCTTTGTCCCCCTGATGTCATATGTGTGTACATATGTTACATGTATGTTTTGAGACTAATAGAAAGGTGTGTTTGTAGATAGTGCTACACTTCAATGTCACATGTGAACACAACCATGTCTAATAACCCACATTGATATATGAAACATGCACCATTGGTGTGATGTGAGGTTATGGGCACAGTTCTGCTCATGTTAAGTATGTGATGGGACAAGAGAAAGTGTGTTTTTGAAAGAGTTGTTGTAACATGTTCCATATGATGCTACTGAAACAAGAATGAGCAAACTGTGCACATGTAGCTGGTGAGAAACTACACATCCCAGTATGCCATTCCATAGTTAAATTACTCCATAATAACCACATTGTCAAGCTATGGTGGAATGTGTAGTTTCACACCAGGTGGAGGTGCCTAATTTGGCCATGGATGATGTCATTTCTGCATAGTGATGTATGTATGTGCATTTAGTGGCCTAATGAATGAGATGAGACACTGAAATGCCTCCTAATTTAGACATGAATGTGTGTGTGGGACACATATGGCAAAAAAACATAAGAGCACCCACACTAGGAAATGTCACGTAGCTAGGGGTACCACATAGTCCCTTTAATTCCGGACACATATTAATTACACAGGTTCTGTGGCTGGCTGACTTCAAGACTCCACTTCACCTAATTTTAAACTGCCACAGAACCTGTGTAATTAACATGTGTCCGGAATTGAAGGGACTAGGTGGTAACCCTACACGTAGCACAGTGGTGCACATATCTCATGGTGATATTTGTATTTTTAAACTTGTAGGTGGACTGACTTCAAAAGTACACTGAAGAGGAAGATGACTGACCGGTACAACCACAGCATGTCCACCGGGAGCGGTCCTATGCCTGACCATTTGGAGTATACCCCCCTGGAGCAGGACTCCTTGGACGTGATTGATGTGGGGGAGATCAGGGGGATCTCCAATATGGACAGTGAGCTCCCGGCGGAGGTCTTTGATGCTCCTTTTGATGGTAAGTCACAGTAATGCATTGTATTTAGAAAGATATTTTTTATTGCGTATGTGATGGTGACATTGTTTTCAATTCTTATCCTAGCAGAAGCAGAAAGCCAGGATGTACCGGCAGCATCTTCCTCTGCAGAGCCACAGGTGGAGCAAGTGGTCCAGCCTCCACCAAGACGTCGCCCCCAGCCCCAGCCACAGGAGACATGGGATGAGAGCCTGTTGGTGACGCTGGAGAGGATCGAGCAGCAAGGGGTGGATGCTGCGATCCGTCAGCAGCAGGTGGCGGATTTTATGGCGGAGTGGAAGGCCACAAACAAGCTGCAGGTTGAGGCCTTGAACCGCATTAATGAAACTCTGGCGGCTGGCATAGTAAGCATTGGCCAACACCTCAGCCGCCAGAATGAACTTCTTGCGGAGCAGCTGTCCACCGCCAGGTCCCTAAGGGACAATCCCCCATCTGCTGCCCCACCCCAAGCTGCTCCCCAACCTTCCACCTCGGCTGACCCTCCTGTGTAGACTAGGGGAAGACGCCGAAAGCCAGCTGAGCCAAAGGCCCCTGTCCCCAAGGCCCCATCTAAAAGGGGCAAAAAAGGGCCCAAATGAGACCTGGTTCACTTCCTCTGTGGTTGGAGCCCAAAGGTTTAAATTGCACTGGACATCCGCTTCCTGAGTTGGCCATCGATCCATTTGCGTGCCATGGGCATGAAAGTTCGTATTTTGACCTCTACAAATGCAGGATTTTTTTTTTTGGTGGTGTGTATCTTGCTTAGTATTCACCCTGGTTGTTGCAGTACGTAATCTGGTGTCCCCATTTCTTTCACCATTGCATTTGCAGGGTAACACATGTTTGGAGATATGCAACCTCTTGTTCTGGCTGTTTTATTATTTGTGTGTCTATTTTATTTGTTTATTTGATTTCTCACATTAAAGTGTCAAGCTGTGATGCTGAACAGCAAATAAATTTATTTTACAAATTAAATCTAAATTGTGGTATGTGTCATTTCTTGTGTGAAACAAATACTAGATTTATGTGTACTTACTGACCAGGGTATTTTTGAACATTTGTTGAAGTGTGGTCGAAGTTTCCCATGTGTAACCCTCTCCATGGCCATTCCCATGTTCCTATCCAACTTTTCCCTGCTAATTAGTTTGTGTCAGCACATGTGCAGAGCAACTTAATAGGTGAGAAAGCAGTTTGTGTGCAGGTGAGGTAGCTCCTACAGTAGTAGGTAAAAGCAGGTCCAGAACAATGCTTTCCTCATGGAGTGGGTGAGGCAGACAAACAAGGGTGAAAAGGTACATTTGTGTAGGAATGCATATGTGTCCTCCCTAAAAAAAGATGTGTGAATGGGCCAAACATTATAAATTAGCTTGTGAACAAACATGCATAACTTTTTAAATATATATGATTTTACAGTGTCATAAGCAGATGTAGGAATCCTTTGTTAGAGAGATGAGAGTGCAATAATGTGATTGGTGGCATCTTACATCCAGAGTGTAGTCAAATCCAAATCATAGCAGATGAGATAGTGGTACAGGTCATTATTTTGGGTACTATACAAAGATTGTGTGGAAAATAGTGGTCATGGGCTTCAAACATTGCTGAAACATCCTTTGTAGGTGTTAGATGTGGTTTATGTTATTGTATCCTAAATACAAAACCTATGTTAGTATTACAGTGAACACGTTGACACATGTCGACTTGTGTAGATTGAGTGTGCTACTGCGTAAAGTCTATGAAAGCACGTAGTGAATGTGTCTAACTGTTTAGCAAATACCTACCTTAGCGTATAAAAAGATTCTTACCTTAAATTAAACAAACCTTTAAATGTGGAGAAGTATAGAAAGAGAAGCTTCCAATGTGTTTGCGTGCTGTGTGTGTGGCTTGCAGGTAGTGAAATCATGCTTTGGACTTAATAGACTGCAGCATTGCTTATTACATTCAGGTGTATGTGTTTGAGTAGTAATCAGCGTTAATTAGCAAACTCAGGCGCACGCTGGCATGCGGTATCTGTAGGGGTGGTTTGAGATGGCGGCTGGCAGCCGCCTGTTTTGTGTCCGAAATGAACGGTGCCTTAGTCGATCGTGCGGTAGTAGCACCGCTCATTTTTGGTGCACACCCCCGTGTACGCCCATATTTACGCCCATTTTCCCTCATTATTTCGGCCGCTCCCATCAACACGCCCCTATGCCGCCCCCATTACCCGTACACTCGCGTACAGGTTTTTTCGCACGTTGAGACCCGGCCGTAAGCGTTGTGGAGTGTTCGCGCCGGCGCATTAGCGTATCTGCACATGCGCAGATCATGAAAAACACCGGGACGTACGCGTACGGCCCGGCCGCTCCAACCAGAATAAGGCCCAATAAGTGGGACAACAAATAAGTGAATAAAAAGCTGATGTGAGTGTGTCCTTGTTTTTGATGATTCTCTTAATCCCTGAATCATACAGTTTGTGTCTTGTATTCTTTATTAAAAATCCATAATATTTTCATGCGCTGTATTAGTATGTGCTTACCCGCTTAGCAAGCATGTGGATGTATATATAACAGGGAAAACTCCTGTATAACCAGTAATTGTCACTCTGCCTGTTATCCTCTGAATAGACTCTAGTAGAGACTATGGGGGTTATTCTGATTCACTCGGAAAGGCACCATCACTCTCTAATGGACAAATCCATGTGCACTGCAGGTGGGGCTGATGTAAATGTGCAGAGAGAGTTATATTTGGGTGGGAGGTATACTTCACACTGATATCTATATTGTAGTGTAAAAATAAAGCAGCCAGTATTTACCCTGCACAGAAACGGAAGCGGTACATCTGTCAGAATGAACTTAGGTCTACAGTCATTAGGTCGACCCCACTAGGTCGACTGGCAGGAAGGTCGACCTGACTCAAGGTCGACATGGGCCAAGGTCGACATGACTTAAGGTCGAATTTGCATAAAGGTCGACATGAGGAAGGTCGACTGGTCATAAGGTCGACATGGGTTTTCACTGTTTTTTTATCCGAATGTCGACACAGTCGACATGGACTCAGTTGGCAATGAGAATCGGACCCTCGCATCGCTCGCTTCGCTCGCAATGCTTCGGGCACGGTGCCTCGCTGCGCTCGGCACACTATTTTATTCTCCCACCACGCCCTAGTGGATGGTAGGGCATGAAATACCGCCTGTCGGCACATGTCGGCTCACAAAAACAGTGAAAAACCCATGTCGACCTTATGACCAGTCGACCTTCCTCATGTCGACCTTTATGCAAATGCGACCTTAAGTCATGTCGACCTTGGCCCATGTCGACCTTAAGTCAGGTCGACCTTCCTGCCAGTCGACCTAGTGGGGTCGACCTAATGACTGTAGACCTAAGTTCATTCTAATAGATGACCGCTTCCCACAGAAACAATAAAACTCACTCTCTCTGCACATGTTACATCAGCCCCACCTGCAGTGCACATGGTTTTGTCCATTAGAGAGTGATTGAGCCTTTCCAAGTGAATCAGAATAATCCCCTATATACAAAATAACTTAGTTAGATGTATCAATCAGTATGTTGAGTTGGAATTTTGATACTTTATATTCTAAACGTTGGTAACATGTGCATTTCACCATGGTAAATATTCATTATCATAGGTTTTATGCCCCAAATCAATTGTTTAACAATGAACACTTCTCACATTAAGCCCACTATCAGAGAGTCACTGCTCCTGATATGTGTATCGTTATTTAGTAAATTCCTCCAAAAAGCCGTTGGTATAGATATACAGCAATGGTGAATATCAGTGAGGAGAGAAGGGGGGGGGGGGGGGATTGTTGTATGGCTTGTATCCAGTAGTATATTATTGGTTATATATAATTGCACTTGTACCCCATAGGTTTCATGCCATACTGTAGGTCACCTGTTTACCAGTAAACAACTCTCACATGGAACCTCCTATCAGAAAATCCCAAATTTTGCTTCTAATATTTATACAATTATTTAGTGATTTCCTTCACATTTATTGGAATGTAAATTCCTCCAAAAAGCACTTTATATCGATATGTGCCAATGACCAATATCAGTGAGGAGGAGGAAGGGGGAGGTTGTTGTATGGCTTGTGTCAGACAGTATATTGTTGGTTATATACGATTGCAATTATACCCCTTTGGGGAGATCTATCCTATGATTATATACAACAATGCAATGGTCTAGGTCAGGCATGTCCAACGTTGGCCCTCCAGATGTTTTGAAACTACACATACCAGCATGCTTTGCAATAGTTTTAGCATTCTCTAATAGCAAAACTGTGGCAAAGCATGCTGGGATGTGTAGTTTCACAACATCTGGAGGGCCAACGTTGGACATGCCTGGTCTAGGTGATTTACATTGTCACAGAGCCGTTCGCAGCAGGGAGGAAAGGGGTGGGACAAGGGGTGGTGGCGGCGATGGGACATGGAATGCCCAGTGTTTAATGGGCATCCCCATGATAACGATGGCCATTCCAATGCAAATGCGGGTAGGATGAAGAGTGCCGGGTGTGACAGTGAGGATGTGGGGACACTGACAGCTGGAATGAGAGGACAGTGACAGCGGGAACACAGGGACATGGAGAATGACAGCAGGGAGAGTGACAGCTGATGAGGGAACACTGACAGCAGTGACACAGGGGCAGTGACAGCAGGAATGAAGAGGCAGTGACAGGGACAAGGAGAGTGATGGCAACGATAGTAATAGCTGGAACAGTGACAACAGGGACATGGGAAGAGTGACAGGGAGGATGCGGGGATGCAGGGGAAGTGACAGCAGAAATTAAGGGACAGAGACAGCGGGAATACAGGGACAAGGAGATTAACAGCGGTCCCATGGGGAGAGTGACAGCAATTGGACAGAGAGAGTGCAGTGGCCGTTTGTTGGCCTAAACACTCCCAGGGCTTCAGATGCAGCGGCGACAGAAGGAGGCAGGAGAGCCGACATCAGGTAGGGTCCGGGGATTCAGCTGCAGCACGCAGGAGCCGGGCCACCTGGTGGGGCTGTGGTGGCAGCAGTAAGGAGCGGGACCAGCTCCAGGCCTACTAGCACCCTAAGCAAGAAAATTTTGTGGTGTCTCCAGTACCACCAACACCACCTCCCCAGCGTACCCCAGCTCCGCAGTTTAGTCCTAAGCCCATAGATCCGGGTGTTGGGGCTGAATTATTATATTATTTATTGATACAGACAGCAGCATAGGCGGTGATGAACCAACAAATACTCAAACTTTGGCCCAGCACTCTTAAGACATATACCGCGCTACTAACCATCTAGTAAGTCATGTTCACAAATATTGACCATCATTATCAGGGTAAGAGGAATGGCACAATACATTTCCAAAATAGATTTCTTATACTCATGGAGGCCTTGGTCAGCAATAAAACCACCATTACTAGACAGATGGAAAGTCAGGAAAGCGCCACAAGAGAGCTAAATATAACTCTAACACAAATCGCTCAAAGCCACGAATCTGCTGGTTCACAGTCATCCAGTCATCTGTAACATCACCTTGCAGGTTGTCAAAGTGTAGAAGAGACCAGCACCCAACCTCTGCTCCAGCCACACGCAGTGGCCACAGGGAATAGGTGGTGGTTAATTTTATTGGTCTGGAGATATATTTTTTAAACCAGTGTAAAGTGTTTGTTTATAGATCATGGTGTTGTTGTAAATCGTATTCTGATTGGTCCAAAAAACACAAGTTTCAGGGTCTAAAGTATTGTGAGAATTTGCATGCAATTTTTTATTTTGGTTGAAAAATCATATTACATTTTGTGAGTTAAAGGTAAAATATTGCACACTACACAGTTACGATCTAGTGCAATTTCCATAGGTACGGCAAAATCACAAGCATATACTTATCACCCCAGGGGAGCTCAAGGGAAATCTGGTCCGACTTGTCCGTAGTACTCTGAGAAGCAGCTTCCCTATGTTTCCCTATGTTTCACTCTTATGTTAATAAGATTTAGGCTTGTACATTATTACATCTTCATCATATGTGGCTGAATCAATATATTTGAAATAAATGAACACAATACAGAAGCCATGAAATGGCCAGTCAATATCACTTAATAATTCATGTGAACTTTGTCCTAATCATTCAGCAGAACCATGAGCTGCTAATGACTCTTTGGAATGTAACAGTTCCCCATCCATAGTCAAATATTCATCTTAAGGTGATAATAGAGGTAAACTGAGACAGGCTATCAGCCTCAGGCAGTCTCTGGCATTACTGGAAATGCTGTTTAGACATACCTCCAGCATGATTTTCACCATGTTAAAATGTTTGTTCTTTTAGTGAGTTGGGTTTTAAAAAAAGGATTAAATAAATACATCTTGTGAGTTATTAAAAACTGTATTTCAGGACAACTCTATGGAAACATACAAAAAAAATACTTGGAGAAATTAAATATCATATTATCATATTTACTAACCTTATCTGACATGATTTAATCTGTCCTAGCAGTGACTTAAGGGTTAAAGGACAACTGTTGCACAATATAATAATGAATATGGAGATGAACAGAGGACAGGTGAGAATGTCCTAATAAAACACAAACAAAATTGTTTTGAAAAAGCATAATTTTGTGTTGTATATAGATGGATGTACACTCGGGTATATGTACTAATATGAGAGTTCTGTTGAAGATAGGATTTTGCCCATAGCAACCAACCAGATTCTATTATCTTCTATAGGTGCTAAATAAATAAGAAGTACAATCTGATTGGTAACATCCCATCTTCAATAGAACTCACATTTTAATAAATTAACCCCTGAGATCCAGGGTTGCCTACATTCTGGCTTCCCTAGTGTAGGGGGGGCAGGGCTGCTGACGGGATGGGAAAGGGCAGTCATGGGGTGGGGATACCAAGTGTGTCCTCGTGGCCATGCCCCCACGTCCAATGCCAGTATTGGACCCCCGTCAAGACGGGGGGTTGCGGAAGACTGCCCACATTCTGAGAGACTTGCCTCTCTTTCCGGGGGGCTGGAGGGGGACCCGATTTCCCAGACCATCACGGCCATTCTGGGGGAGTAGGCAACCCTGCTCCAGTTATTTCATGTCTGTCATTCAGCTCAGTAATACACACCATGTAATGTATATTATTGTACAGTGCACATGTAGAACTATGTACTCTAGGTATGTAAACAGTGAATTATCTAGCCAGATCGTTTAGAAATCGGGTGAAAATCGCCTCATGTGTATGCCCCTTTACTCTGAAGATGCTAAAATGGAACAATATAATAATAATAATAATAATAATAATAAAGATGCCTTAACACAAATACTAACATATACTTTTATATTCTCCACTTGCTCCTTGAACCTCAGTCCTCAATAAATCTAAATTCATATACCCTATTTATTGTACCTTCAGCGATAACAATCTCTCAAACATACCTTATGCAAAAGCAACATATTTTCCACCACATCTCGGCAGAACGAGCCCGAATTCACAAGTGAAGTGAAGAGCACCCGGCCGCAACTCGCCTATACCAGGCCGCAGCTTGCGGCCACGCCCCCTTCTCATCCCGTTGCAGGCGGGACATTGAATCCCGCCTGCAAATCCTAGGCCGAGCAGGCAGAGAATGGGACAGGGTCACTGCTGTCGGGCCAGCTCAACAGCCGTGGCCCAAGATTGAATAACCCCCTATATCTGTCCCACCTCTAGTGTTCATGGCTTTGACACTTTTGTGCTTTTTTGCTTTGCCAACTGAATCAGGCCCATAACCCACTGTTTTATGTAATACCAATAACCCCCTTTTTAGATCAGCTAAATATTTTCAGTAGCACAGAATGTTTCAGGAAAGGGGCGTCTAAATCTTAAAGGTAGTTTATGTCCCCTTGTGTAAGATAGGACATAGAAGTGTATCTAGTCACATTAATGGTAGGTTTGAAGTCCTAATGACTACGTAAAGAGGCCAATATTCATATTTTAGTTTTATGTTGAAATAAAAATGATCAGTCCTACAACAAATTGTGATTATGCAACTTTAAATAATTACTATTAATCTCCAGATCCCTCCTAATACTATCAGATGCACATTGTGCAACTGTTCAGTACTTGTTTTCTAATCTCCACAGTTATGCCTAGAGACAATGACTGTCAATATTTGTATAGAGGCACCTGCCAGGACTGCTGATGGCGATTTTGTCAGCTCCAGAATTACATATTGTTTCCAAACTAAGGTGAACAATTTCACAATTGAATAGTATAATTTTGTTTAAATTTTTAATAAACCTAACAATCCAGTTGCATATGTGCCCTTTTCATCTGTATTGTTTTTAATCAAACTTCTGCAACAAATAACTGAAACTTTTTCTGGAAAATCATCTATAACAGCGAGAGTTTAAAAAAATGGTGTTATTTTTGTACCCAAACTATGTCTATATTCTTAACCGTTCATCTCTGTAAAGTAATCTGGTTGTGCCTTTGTGACTAGGCAAATGTGTACATTTTTTATATATTGCTTTATTCCTTGTGGGTGGGGGGGTTTTCAGTCCAACCATCGATTCTGTGTGAAACAAATGTGGTTTGTATGATCGTTGTCACATTCTGGTAGGGGGAAGCCGGCAACAAGGGTATCTGGAGCTAACACTGGGGTTATATTTCAGCCTATTACCTTGTTATAGGTAATGATTGGTACAACAAGGCAGGAACAAATAATTTTCCATTATTTCACATTTCCTCTGCTTTTCCAATTCTTGGCAGTCCAGTGAGGACCAAATCCCCAGCTATCTCTCTTATGAATCAAGTTTATCTCTCAGTTCTCTCAGTCCATATCATTTATATGGTAGGGTGAATAAGTGATATCTAAAGCTCATTCCTGTTCTCTGTTTAGCCCCATTGTTAAGTGTTAGACCGTGGCTTTTCTTGTGGACTATATCTATGGAACCCCTGATAGTTGTTACCCTATTAACTCTGGTGATTTAAACTATCCATATTGTCTCCATAGTGTTAAATAATACAATTCTTTAAACATTTATTCAATCATATTGCCATGGATTACTGTATTTAAAGGCACTTAGGAAGTGAAAGAAGTGAAAAGAGTGGAGAAATTGGCCTCTAGAGAATTAGCCCATAGCAACCAATCAGCATTGATGTAATATCTATCAATAACAATCTATCAAATAATTGGTAGAAACTGATTGGTTCCTATGGGCAACTTCTCAACTGGTCCAATTGTCCACTCTTTACACTGCATGATACATCAGTCCCTTAGTTTAGAATGTATTTGTAAACAATGGTGATCTGCTTATTCAATTTACTCCGAACGTACCCATTGGATTTATTTAATTCCACTCACAGGTATACAAGATTAATGGAGTGGTAGATAGGAAGTCTCTGGACTTAATAATTCTAGTTACTATTGCTACATCTTCCACATCTGAATAAGAGAACAGATTATTGGCGGTCTATTGAGGGCATAGTTTCCATAGAGGAATGCAAATCCACTACACAGAAATTGATACACAAAAATGAGCTGTGGATAGTAGACAGAAAGGAAGCTTTGTATATAGCAAGGTCCACACAGCAAATTCAGTGCAATGCATGTAAATTGTAGTTATTTATATATTTCACATACAAATATGCTTTCCAGCTGAGTATGTTGCCATGCATGCCTGATTATCCTTAACAGGGCTATACTGCAAGTCAAATCTGAATTAGAGGGGGAACCATGTACATTGTAACAAATATGTGAGTTCACACACAGGGCCAGATTCTCTAAGCTTCAAAAGTGATAAAATAGAGAGTGATAAACAGCCAGCCAATCAGCTCCTGCCTGACATTTTTCAAACACAGTCTGTGGCATGACAGGTAGGAGCTGATTGGCTTGCTGTTTATCACTCTCCATTTTATCACTTTTGAAGCTTAGAGAATCTGGCCCTATATCTGAAAGACGTTAGGTTAAAGTTCTGATTATAACTACAAAGAAACATAGTAACAAGGTAGTTTAGGTTGAAAGAAGACTTACGTCCATTAAGTTCAACCATTTACAGGACCTGTCAGGGCCGGCGCCACCACTAGGCAGCTTTAGGCATTTGCCTAGGGCGCCGGCCACTGGAGGGTGCTACTGAGCTGCAGGAGGAGCAGCAGCAGGAAAGCTCCCGCAGAGGACAGCAGGAGGATGGAAGCTGCTTAGCTGCATCTGCCAAGTACTTATTCAGCTATTCGGTAAGTGAGCCATACACCCCCGCCCCCACAATCCCATCCCGCCTGTAGCCGCCCCTGTGTTACTTACTCGCCGCGTTAAACTTGCTGCCCCATCCCCGGCTGGGGTCGTCAGCCATCGGCGGCAATCTTCGGCGGGGTGGTGCACCCCGCTAGTCAGCAGCAATCCGCTCCCCCCCCCCCCCCCCGCCTGTGCTGGACACTTCAGCTGGTGGCAAACTGCGGCAATCTGCGGTGGGTGGTGGGTGGCAGTTTAGCGGCTGCCCCCCCCCCCACCAGCTAGTCAGCGGCAGTCTGTTGCCCCCCGTGCTGGTCACAAGCTCACAGCAGATTTGCCAGCATCCATAGTGCATACAGATCAGCTTCCCAGTATGTTAAGTGGCGCAGACATGATACAACACTTCTGCACTATCCAATCAGAAGCAGTGACACAGAAGCCCTGTGACCATACAGGATCAGGTACCACTGGCTCCTGCCAATTGATAAGTCTGAATGACCATGTGTGTAGGGGTCTTGGGGCAATTAATACCCGAGTTTGCCTTGTGAGGATAAAAAAAATCTCAAGTAAAGTAAATATTCTTTGTGGCTTTATGGCATCTATTTTGGTAAGCTGCTGTTTGCATATTGAGTGAGCCGTAGCGCCATCCCCCCTGCCCATGTTACTCGCCACGTTAAACTCGCTGCCCCCATCCCTGGCTGGTCGTCAGCTATCAGCGGCAATCTTCGTCTGCCCACCCCCCCTGCTGCACACAACAGCAATCCGTTGTATGCGCCTAATACCCTCCACCGACCAGCAAAGGAAAGGTGGGATGTCGGTGAAACAGGGGCGGTATCCTGTAGGTTTGCCTAGGGCGCCTAGATGCATTGCACCGGCCCTGGGACCTGTTATGTGGTGTTGTCTAGATTTTAAATCCCTGTTTGAATTTTTTACTTCAATTCCACTTTGGACGAAATTATGTTTATCAGTTGTACCCTTGGATGTTTTTATCCAAAAAATGCTTGTCCAACCTTTATATAAATGTATTTATTGTTTCTGCCGACACCACTTCTTCTGGAAGAGAGTTCCATTCTTTTACTGCCCTGAAGGGTACGAAATCTCTCCCTCAGCCTAAGCGCTCGGCCACGTGTAATAGTTTCCAACCTCAAAGTAAATAGGGTGTCTGACAGTTCATTATAATGTCCTCTGATACATTTGTACATCTTAAGCACGTCTCCGATTAAATGTCTCTTTTTCAGCAGAAGTGTTCCTAATTTGAGTAATCTGTCCTCATATCTTAATAACTCCAACCCTGAGTCTGTTACTCCAACTGATCTACGTGTGTTCTGGGTACTGTCGTCTGCCCTAATTTATATGATATAATATTTTACCAAGCAGTACTTTATTCTCATCACTCATTATCTTGTGGACATCATACTTTAGTTCAGCTTGTTTATCTGGGGAGTTTCATTAGGGAAAACACTTGTTGATTGTTGTTAGTTTGTGTGTCCAAATTGCACTGATCCAGCTCCATACGCGGGCCCTTATTCTGGTTGAATCGCAAGGCTGCAAATTTGCGAGTCCCACAGACACCGCCTTTGAATGCCAGTCCACCCGCTCCCCCCTCTTACACAGGGTTTGTTCGCAAGGCCTGCTAATGGATGTATTACATAAACATCCATTCACAACCTATGTGGAAACACCCACATCATTCGATGGTCGCAGACCATGAAATGAGGTCACTTAGATTTGAATGCACGCTCCACAGGAACTGGGTGGGCAGCTGATATCCGGTGATGTCAGCTGCCTGACCCCCGCACCCACGTCACAGCCACATTACCATGGGAACGGCCAGCATTTTCATTGCAAAGTTCATGAAACGCAGGGATTTCCCATGGGCGATTCCTCTGGCCCGCCGCCCCCGCCCACAGTTTCAGGTGTGTGCACCCGGTGCGCAGAGGCAGACACAAAACATCGGGGATGCACGAGGGACCAAACGAATGTGAATGATCCCACAGTGTGTGCTTAAGAAGAACCATAGTGTAACACAGACATACTGTAGGCTCACAAACGTTTAAATTAAGAGACTACATATGCAGGCATGGACATCTTTGTTTAACCTTTATGTCACCATATGCAATTAAACTGATTTGGATAAAATATGGGTGGTTGTGAGGAGCCAAAGATAATGCCCTTTTCGGTCAGTTTGGTAAAGGTGAGAAACCAGAATTGTGCATTTGTGTCCATGAGGAAAGCCTATCTGAACAAGATGCTAAAAGCTGAGCAGATGTAGAAAACAGAGGGCACAAGAATAGGATTTTATTCTGACAATTGTTGCCATACAGTATTACTTCTTTCTTGTATGAATACATTTCAAACATATAAATGTAATCCCCAAACCCAATAATATTTAGGGCAATGTAATGACAGAAAGGCCACACCATTATAGTGAGATTGCACCTGCAAAATATGATGGTAGTTGAAAGCCTTATATACAGTAGAAGGCTGCATGTTTGACAGAATAAATTGTCAACCTGACAAAGGGAGCTGCCAGTGTTGCTGAAAGTGTAACCAATCTATCATGTAGTACTGCTAGGTTACCAGGGAAAGTTGCCAAATAACAGATGGAGCTGCACATCCATGAGGGGAGACTGACATTGTCAGAGCTCCATTACAAGCTGCCAGAGGGGATGAAGGTCCATTGCAAATGTCCAGAAGACATCTGTAATTGTACTAGTTTTTTGCACAATATCCTGTACCATTTCAATTGCTTCAGGCATCTACTGCTACTATGAAACTATAGGTTATAGAAAATAGTCAGTGGAGACCACTCCGGGTCTGTGGAGCTGTGTCCAGAGGCTGTGTCCATTGTCCAGGGTGATGGGCTGTGTCCAGTGGCAGTGTCCAGGGGCTGTGTCCAGGGGCAGTGTCCAAGGGGCTGTGTCCAGTGTGACAGGCTGTGTCCAGTGTAAAGTAAGAAAAATAAATAAAAGTAATAAATAAAATAAAAACACATTTTTGGAGGATGATGGAGGAGGAAATAGTGGGAGATCAGCAACCTGATAGAAGTGCTGAAGCTGCTACCACCAGTCATGACAAGGCCGGTACCTCTTTGTATTTTTTGCTCTTTGGAGCATTTCTCTTTTTTTGGGATAGTTTATTAAACTGCCACCCTGTCTGCCCCTGCAGTGCCGCTCTGCTTCCAAGATGTGCCAGGTTGGAAGTGTAAGATCCACATGTATGTGATGCCCACTGCTGTCGCTTAGCTTAGTCATCCAGCTACCTCGGTATAACCTTTTGGCCCAACTACAGTAAATGAAAACAATTTTGTAAGCTGTGAAGTGATCAAAATTGACTAGAAATGAGTGGAAACTAATGTTATTGAGGTTAATAATACTTTAGGGGCAAAAACAGGCCCAAATTCTGTTATTTTAGCCATTTTTAGCATTTTTTCATAAAAATCCGGATCCAAAACCAAAACCCACAAGGGTGGTTTTGCCAAAACCAATCCAGATCCAAAACACGAAGGGAGATCCAGATTCAAAACCAAAACCCGAAAAAGTGGCCGCCGCACATCTCTATAAAGAAGCAGTCACTGTGAGGGCACCGAAGTACCGTTTGGCAGTAGGGTCAGCGCGTGAAGAATTCTTGCAAATGGATTGGCAGCTCCCAAACTCTTCCTCCACATGAATTCCTGGAGATATGATTCCAAGTGGTGTCTTGCGGTGCCTCTCTGCCTTTTATTTAGCCATTTGCAGGCCCCCCACAGCCGCTCAATATTTTGGGTGTGGAACCCTGAGTCAGGGTCCACAAAATGAAACCTGTGATTGACCCTGGAATGTTCATAGACTGCCTGCTGCAGTTCCTGGGTATTATACGCCCTCCAGCAGTCTGAATATATAACAGACCCGGGAGCCACATGAGCGTTTTTAGCAGCCATGAGGGTAGTGGTGTCTCGCCTTTCAACAGCGGTCAGGAAGCAGGCCCCTGTCTCCCTGCATATACAGCCAAAAAACCCATTGCTGGGGCAGCATCCTCCCAACGTTGTATTTGCGCTTCACAAATAGGGTCTCATCTACCTCCACCACCATGCCAGGTCCTCCAATTTGTGTCTGCGGCTGGGACAAGAGATCCATGGTGCACGCCTCATGAGACCGTTGTACTGCCCCGTTGTCTTTATAGACATGTGCAGCTCCCTCTGGCAGTACTGCACACTCGTCAGCTCCTGTGCCCAAGAGTAGACAAACCGGACCAGGGTCAGGAATGGTAACCGGCACCCGGGGAACCAGTGGTCTGCTCAAACGCCTACCTTCTTCTGACAAGACTTAATGTGGCAGTGCCATGTCCCTTCCTTTAGAGACAGCCTCATCGGATGGCTGTTCACGCAAGTCTGCGTAATGGACAGCAATTGCTTTTGCTGAAAAAACAGCACAGCCTCCTCCTCTGATGTAGGCAGGGTGAACATGGACATTTGCTCACCTGCCATGCCTGCGCCTTGCACGCCGGTCACTGTCACACTGAGAGAACTCTGAGAAGTTCTCTCAGTGTGACAGTGTTCTCATGTCGACCTTTTGATTGTTGACTGTTGACCTGGCCCATATCGACCTAATGCTTGTGTCGACCTAATGTCATGTCGACCTAGACCCATGTTGACATTGGTGCATGTCGACCTAGTGGTGTCGACCCAATGCTTGTCGACCTAGTTGTTGTAGACCAAATGATCCACACCCATTTTTTTTATCAGAAACACATACAGTATATAATTAATTATTATAATATACCAGGGAGCAATGAACCCCATGGGTGGATGGGTTTTAGTACTGTGACAGTCCTTCACAGGTGGTTCACAGCAGTAGCAGATCCAGAGTAGGGGCTTCCAAGGCAATGTTTGCAGCCAATGACTTCATCGCTCCTTCCGTGGCCTCTGGGGTCTTAGGCACAGGTTGCACTACACTGCCACTGGTCCAGAGACAGGGGCAAGAAGTGAGCAATCATGGCTACCTAAATAATGTACTAATTGTTACTTATTGTTGTTATTATTATTATTGTTGTTATACAGCAGTAGTAACAATTACTTATATAGCACCAGCATATCCCACTGCATTTTATAATTTACAGCTCTAACCCATCACTTGGGGCCTACCACTATAGCTTATGGCCCCTTGCCACCTTTTGTCCTCAAAGGACGTGGTGCAACACTCTCCCTCACTAATGACTTCCACAAGGGTAAATAACATTACAAAGGTGAAAACATTTATGGTAATCTTGAATAACAAGAATCGGAAATTTGGAAGTGGATAGTTCAACAAGGTGATAACTTCTTAGAGTTACAAACTTAGAGTTGTACTTCAGAAATGGCCTATTTTTGATAAAAAAAATAAGCTAATTACTGTAAACCCAGTGGAATCATTATCAGCCATCACATTGTCTCTGCTACCTTCCTCTCTCTCCCCCTTACTCATTATTTTTTGCATTTAATTGTGTTTTCGCTATGGCTCTCATGTTTTTGGCTTGTCAACCCCCATATAAAAAATAAAAAAAATCCTTGTTATTTAATAGTATTGTGTTTTGCACCAGAACTTCCAGGCCTGGTCACTTGGGCCAATGACTATACAACTTAAGGTCCATACACACTGGGCGACTATACCCAGCGTGTATGGACACCGATGATATCGTTCATCGCTGGGGGAAAGCAGCTCAGTGCATACACACTGAGTGGCTTTCCCCCTGCCCGGCCCCGATGGAGGGGGAGGACGGCGTTGCATAGAGCAGTGCTATGCAAAGCAGTCCTGAAAGATGCTCATCTGCTGGTATAACCAGCAGATGAATGGCTTTCCCCACGATGTTGCAGGAGCGCACAGCAGTGCTTACCGCTCATCGCCGGGCCATACACACTGGGCGGCTTTGAGCTGAAAGCCGCTCAAACCTGCTGTTTTGAGCAACTTTCAGCTCAAAGTTGCCCAGTGTGTATGGGCCTTTAGTCTTAGGGGGTTTTTTTTCCCTGCTGTTTGTACAATTTTGCTATGCAGGCCCCCTTTGTTTTCTAAATTTTGTTTATGTAATTTATGTATACACTTTAAAAATCTAAAACTTTTTTACGAAATATGTTTTTTTAAATAACTTTCCTCACCTGTCCCAATTGCAAGTGACATACTAGGTTGCACTAGAATCTAAAAACAATGAGAACATTCTCCAGTCTTTACTCTTTCACATTTTTATTTCAATCCGAAAAACAAGAAGTGCAGTATAAGCAAACCCAAGGAATCCATAATAACAAACTGTTTGTAATGAAAATAGAATACGATTTTCTTAATTGGTGATTCAACAACATTTTTGTACTAATTTGGATGTGGCCCAGCATCAAAAAAAAGCCTTGAATAATGTTTCCTTCAGTGTTTTGGCTTCTAGCAAAAAAAAAAAATCTCTCTCCCCCCACCCCCAAATATATATATATATATAGAATGCACCCATTCAATCCTAAACACAGCAAGGAGCAGGTGGTTAGCTCATTTACAAACAGGCAAATTCGGCTGATTTCCCCTTTTTACAGATGACAAGCTCAGCAGAATGCGGCTGTAGGAATGAATAGACCATCGATAGAACTCAACTGCAAATGACCATACAGTTATATCACAGGGTTGCCGACCCTCCCGGAATTTGCGGGAGTCTCCCGAAAATCGGGTCCTTCCTCCCGGCCCCCGGAAGGGTGGGCAACCCTCCCGGAATCAGGGGGACCCCCACTGAGCCTCCCGATCGCGGCATTTATATGCCGCAATCTGCGGGTCTCAGGGGAGGGGGCGGAGCTAAAACGGCACAATCGTGACGTTTTAGCCCCGCCCCCTCCATGGATAACTATTATTTCGGCTATTTGTTGTAATGGGGGCAGGGCTTAATGACGCCACAGTTAAGCCCCGCCCCCAAAACGCGTAAAGCAAGATTCCTCTCCGGGCTTCTCCCGGAGAGGATTTTTTCAAAGTCAGCAACCATGTTATATCAGTTTGTCTACTTTACAAACATTCATATTGCTGAACTCCTCCATGAATTCAGCTCAAAATACTAATGGAAAATGCAACACATTTTCCATTTGTATTTGCTGAAGCATGCACAGATCAGTCAGATCCGTGCAATGCTTCTCTGTGTAAAATATGAATGAATGAATAAATTAATGGCGAGGGATCCCCCCACGAATATAACCAGCCCTGTGCTCTTTGACCCGGTCTTGGTTCCAGAAATAAAGGGGAACAAATGATTGGTGTCCCCCCGGTATTTCAAAACCCAGCATTGGGATCTTGGAATGGTGCTGTATATAAAAGTATTTTGGGGAAAGTATTTTTGGGGGACAAAAAGAGTATGGGTCCCCCATAGTTTTATAACCAGCACCAGTCTCCAACAGCCATCAGGGTAATGCCACAGCCGGGGGACACTTTTTATACAAGGTCCCTCGCCCGTCACATAACCAGTCCTGGATGGTCAGTCCTGCCCGGCTCCCTGGGGAAAAAGGGGTGTCCCCCAGACCAACCCTGGCTGAAGCCCGGGGCTACCCCTGGTAAATCTGGGTGGTGGGACCTGGGTAGATAGTCCAATAAATTGTAAAAAGTTATTGGGTTCTGCTGTGGAACAAGTCCAACCAAGCTTCCCCCGCATGCTGGGACTTGGAGAACCACAAGTTCCTGCTTAGGGGGCATTAAGGGGTCCGCTGGGACTTGTAGTCCCACAGCAGGACCAATACTCAAATAAACACACACACCCTGTACAGTAACAATTGAGTTACATACATGCTCCATGCATACATACTCACCTACCTTGATCTGGTTGGTTCGATCCTCTTCTTTAGAATCCAGTCTGAACTTGTGAAAAAGAATTATTCTTACCACATCCAGTGTAGATCAAATGTTGGTGAAAAACGTTAAGGGGGAAATTTACTAAAGGAAATTTGTAAAAAAATAGGTGTATTTGAATCCAGAAATACACTTATTTTTGACATTTACTATACCGAAAATACGGCAATTCGTATTCATATTGATGTGCTATCAATACGAATACGAATTGCCGTATTTTCGGGATTGTAAATGTCAAAAATAAGTGTATTTCTGGATACAAATACACCTATTTTTTACAAATTTCCTTTAGTAAATTTCCCCCTAAATGTCTATTCGATTTCGATTCGATTTTCTAGTCAAAATCGAATTGAAACCTAACCCTAATCGCATCATGTATAGGAGGCATTAGAGTATCTTGATGTTATATAAATATGATAATAATAATAATTACACCAACAAGTAAAATAGTCTAATTAAATAATTTATAGAAAAGCAGATTGAGGGGGTCACCCTGGTTGCCAAATTCGCAGCTTTGCATGTCATCTGTGCGCAGCCCGCACAAATTGGGGCCAAATGTAATAGTGTGTGGGAAACAGAAAGTGAGAGATTTTGGTAGAGTTTTCCCATTTTTTTAAAAGCAGAAATCTATCACAATATCAAAATCAACCTGGTTTTGCAGTGTAAATGATTGCCACTTTAAAAAAATGGGATTCGTAAAATCTCTCACTTTCTGATTCTCACACCCTATTACATTTGGCACAGAAAGTTTAAAAAGAATAGAACTGCCGCCACTGTTTGCATAGAGAAACAAAGCTACGATTTGAGAAAATCATATCAAAACAACAGGTCTGTTCCAATAACCTGGAGTTGAAAAAAAAAGCAAAAGGAAATAGGCAGTGGTGGCTCGTACCTTTTTGGGGGAGGGGGGCTGCCTCCGGCTCCTCCCGGTCCCCGCAAAGTGAGAGTAATACAAATGACAGGCACCAGGATGGGCGCGTGCACAGTACCGATGTAGGTACTGTGCATGCGCAATCGTAGAATTTGCTCGGCAGCCCACAGAAAGGTGTTCCGGAGGGAGGGAACATCTCCCAATAGGTCTGCCTTGGTGACTAGCAGGTCAGACTTCCAATAGGAAGCCAGTGCAGTCTCACAGACTGCATCTGGTTTCACTACAGTAGCGGATTTTACCTGGGGGGGCTGCAGTGCTATTTTTCAGCAGGAACCAGCAGTTAAATATGAC